>NC_060953.1:16831004-16896133 GCF_022045245.1 Lucilia cuprina | reverse complement strand
TGTCCTGTTGTCTGAAAGGATTCCAGTTATTTTGTTGTTGATTTTGTCCGTTATGATTAAAGTTCCGATAGTCTCTTCTTTCCCAATTATTTGAGATATTTTGAATGTTATTCCGATAGTGATTTCGAGGGTTTGGTTGATTATATGAAAAATGTGGTTGTGTGTTTCGATTGTTAAAAGTCTTTGTATTATTAGAATTGTTGTTACCAACTTGTCGGTATGTTTGTCGATTTTTATGTCCTATTTTGTTCGGTGGTTTTCCATAGCTGGGAAATATTTCGTTTGTTGATGTGACGTACGCATAGCCAGTTTGGAATAGTATTTCCATTGCTACTTCAAGGGTCTGGGGGTTCCTACATGTTAGAATTGTACGCATAGGTTCGGGAATCTTTTCCTTAAACACATTTAAGGCAGTTTTCATGTTATTTCTGGCACATTCATTTGCCGCTGGTCCGGAACTGATTGTCATAATTGTTTTATTGTTAAGACTTCTAAGTCTTTGCTTTATTTCATTATAAAATTCTACACTGTTAGTTTTGAAGGTTGTACCTTTTAGTTTATCGAACAGTTCCTCAAGTCCACATCTGTCCCCGATATTATTATGTAGTACAGTCTTTATATCTGTCCATGATTGTACTTGGCAATTGATCTCTTTAAATTCTCTTGCCTTTCCAGTAAATCTGCTTTTAATTATATCTGAGAATAGTAATTGTGAAAGTTCGTCGTAAACAGTAAGTATGGGATAGACCCTATCTAACAAGTTAACAATCACCGCTAAATTCCGGAATTTGGTTTAAATATTTTAATGGGTCAATCCTAACTGAAGGTTTTTGATTTTCTTCTGTCATTATGAATAAGTTTTTCAAACTTTTCTAAAATGAGTCTCCTTCTATTTACCCTTACTATATTCTTATTGGTCTTCCTGATTTTTTTCTTATTCCTTAGATATTTATTCCGTGATTTTATCTCAATAAGTGTTAACTGTCTTAAGAGTCCTCTTAAACTGTCCCTATCTTTTTCATTTACAATGTACAATTCAATGAGAAATTCGATTTCCTTTTCGAATTCCTCTATCACATTCATTTAAATAATTTTCTTATATTAATTAGATATTTTAATTTCTTCTTAGG
Organism: Lucilia cuprina; assembly: GCF_022045245.1. Lineage (NCBI taxonomy): Eukaryota > Metazoa > Arthropoda > Insecta > Diptera > Calliphoridae > Lucilia > Lucilia cuprina. The sequence goes on along the minus strand of NC_060953.1, from coordinate 16,895,003 downwards.
AACTAGTCTTACTTTTTAAATGGTGATAAGTTGATCCTCTTGGTTGTCTGTTTATGTTGGTTCCTTCTTTATTCCGTCTATGAAATGTTGTAAGCTGATTGTTGATTTGAGCCTTCCTTCACTATTAAGCTTTCCTTTGGGTTCTAGTTTTTTTTATTTATTCCTGGTTGTAGTAAAAGTGTTAAACTTTTTTTTTTATCTACAAAGTCCTGAGGAAATTTTTTATTAGTTTTATAATTTTAAGTTCTTTAAATTTTAATTATTTTCAATTCTATTCAATAAGTGTGTTTTGTTTCCGTTCTTAAATTGGGTACAAAACAAACTTATGTGGATTTTTGCAATTTATTAAAAAATAATAATTTCACAATTTTAATAATTGCTGAAAAGCAATTTTAAATAAAATAATTATTAGGAAAATTGTCTGTAAATAAGTTTGGTAACAAATTTATTTATAAAAATAAAATGTAATGCAAAAAATAAAATGTTGCAATGTAAGTAGTTATTTATATTATGTTGGCTCGTGTTAGGGGAATAATGGGAGACATTATAACAATTTATATTATGTTGGCTCGTGTTAGGGGAATAATGGGAGACATTATAACAAGGAATCGCACATATAACTTGTAAGTCAGAGAGTGTGTAGAAAAAACGACTTATTCCATTTTTGTGTAATTTATTAGCTTAAAAATAATGTATTGGCTGAACCAATGGCGAGTATATTGAACCAATGGCGAGTATATTGTGACAAATCTTATTTTCTGTAATGATGCCGATTGTGCATTTTTAAAGAAAAACATCTTTGGAGAGTATATTGTGACAAATCGTACGATCAATCCAAATCATACTATTTTGTTTTGTTTACATTAACCATCTTGTTGGTCTCTGATAATACTCATTAAATAAAAGAATTAGTTTACAAATTCGTCAATACAATATTTGGTTACAACCCAGCAAAAACTGGGTAATGGCTTTCAATTGTAATTACTTACCTAACAATATACCTTTCAATGACTACTAGATATCGCCTGGATTACATAGGAGTAGTCTAATAAGGTCTTACTAATAATGTATTATATAAATACTTTCTAATTGATTAGTCGTTTTGCCAGTAAAGATATAGAAGTTTTTTCATGCAATTTACAAAGACAACTTTTTCTAATTACTTGTAATCGTTTGTGGTAAGTAATTGCCTCCAATGACATCACCGTGTTAAAATTATGACTATGACTGCTATTGTGTAAGTGAATTTTAGCATTTTAACCCCTTACATGGTAATGAAAGTTTTTACTGGGAAATTAAAATTAAAGCAAAATAAATTAGTATGGCAGCACTTAATGCTTTCCACTATGTTTTGTCAATTTATACCGGAATCGATATGGGAAAACTAGATATTGGACTGTCCGGAGGACTCGCACATATAACTCACATGAACATCTTTTTCCAATTCACAGTGTTGTTGTTGCTTTTTTAACAAAGCATGAAAAAATATGTTTTTTTTTTTTTTGGATGAAATTTTCAGAGGTTGTCTCAGATTTTTGCTCATATCTCCGTTATTTTTAGACCGATTTTGCTGATTTTAAATAGCAAACTTCTCGAAAGCATGTCTAATAGAATTATTAATGTTTCGGAACTCCCCGATATCTTCTAAAAAATGATTTCAAAAGACAGACAGACGGACATTACTTAATCGACTCCGCTATCTATAAGGATCCAGAATATATATACATATATACCTTATAGGGTCGGAAAATTATATTATAGAAATTGCAAACGGATTGACAAACTTATATATATCCTTCTCACGAAGGTGAAGGGTATAATAAAGCGAACTTATAACTTTCTAAAATAATATTATTCAAAATCAAAAGATATTAAATAGAAATTATGAACACTTACTTTTAATTTTAAATAAAATACTAATATTAAAACTAATAACATTATAATTAGACACAATTATCGAACTAGGCTTTTTAAAATTGTATGCAAAAAATTAAAAAAACAATAGAATTTTGTTGTAGTAGCAAAATTAAATGGCAGCTAATGTTGTGTATTTTATTGTTTATTATTTCACTTTTTAAAATGTAATTAATTTAATTAACATATAATAATAATAATTTTTTTATATATAAAATGTACTATATTAATACAAAAAAATAACTATTTTTTATAATCAAATTTAGTCCAATAAAATGCTTATTAAGCTTAAACAAATAAAATTTTGATTTTAAGCAAGTAGTAAGTGTAAAAAAAACAACATTTAAAATTCAATATCTTTTCTTATAAATCTTTCATTATTTGGATCATCTATGGTAATGGTAAGTTCTTCATAAACATCTTGACCCAAGCTTATATCACTATTAATACGAAAATATGGACCACTATCAGCTGGAAAAATAATCGCAAATAACCACAATGAAGACAAAATAAAAAATCCTTTTTAAATACTTACTCTTCATGGGTAAAATTTCAATATCATTTTGTATGTGTGGCTTTCCTTCGATGGCAAATGATGTCCATATCTCTACCATTTTCATAGCCATTTTTGTATCTTCCTCATTTAAATGATGTGTTGAAAATAAGTAAATATTATCATTAGAATGATGTACACCACCTTCAAATGGATAATGTTCATTGCCAAATTCGTAACCAAAGCGAGTATTTGAACCTTCATAATCAAAACTATACAAATAAACGGGTGCTAGATTTTTGTTTAGCATATTCTTAGCCAAAGTCAAAACAGGGGATTTCATGGCTATAATACTGGTTAGCTGAAAAGGGAATTGGATAAAATTAAAGATTTTGTAATGCAAGTGATCATTTGTGTTAATAAAAACCAATATTACAACAAAAATTGTAGCGGGAGTCACGCCTAGGAATCTACTAGAAGTCATTATTAGTCAAATCTTCACGTTACAATCATACGCAAATTTTATACAAAGAAAGTTTACTTCATCATGGTAATTGTAGTTTTTAGGGCTCAAAATGGATAACGACATAAGGGCCGATGTCTACACCGCTAATACCGATATAGTATGAACCTTGATATAGAAGACAGGATCTATCACTATTACTGAATATTCGAAAGAATCCATGACATAATTAACTATTGGAATAGTAAAAAAACAAAATCTTATGACCAACACTTGATATAGGACTGGATAAGGGCAATCTAAGGATTTTGATAGGAATACTAAAGTTACATTGCTCAATTTGGTCCTTTTTAAGAAAGTGGGACAGTAATATATCGGACTATTGTTGGTTATCCGAAGACGTGGGGAAACTAGATTATCTGGGAAGAAGCCCCTTTTTTCATTGATTTCTTCTCTTACATTATGTTCGGTTTTGTTCTTTTTCTAGTGAACTTTATGATCCGGGAGCAGAGTTGGGTCTGCTAAGGGTGAATAACAATCCTAAACCTAACGCTCGCACATAGATTGAAGTAATAGTATTTTGGACAGCTACTTCCTGAGAATGACTTTAGATGTAGTGAAATTGTAATCAAATCAAATCCCTCGTATGACAAGCCTGTGTTAAAATCATCACTTCTTCAGGTCTTTTTCAGTAATTCTATGGAGTAAATTCTACTTCTTTTTCGCTTCTTTGGATGTTCTTTTATATAGGACTGGATTAGGGCAATCTAAGGATTCTGATAGCAATACTAAAGTTACATTGCTCTAGTATAGTAAGTGGGAAGTGGATGGGAAATATGTTCCACGAACAACTAGCGGGACTTAACCTGGATTTTATAGAGAGACTCAGATTCTGTTACATTGTATTCTTTAGGTTATCGACTCGGTGGTAAAAATTCTGGATAGAAACCCCCTTTTTCATTGATTCCATCTCTTACATTATGTTCGTTTTGTTTGTTTTCTAGTGAACTTTATGGTCTGGGAATAGAGTTGGGCCTGCTAATGAAGCATAACCTTCCTAAACCTAACGCTCGCACATAGATTGAAGTAATAGTATTTTGGACAGCTACTTCCTGAGAATGACTTTAGATGTAGTGAATTTGGAATCAAGAAAAACGTCCCTCCTTTGACAAGCCTGTGTTAAAACCATCACTTCTTCAGGTCTTTTTCAGTACTTCCATGGAGTAAATTCTACTTCTTTTTCGCTTCTTTGGATGTTCTTTTTTTTACTGGGTATTAGTGAAATAGTAAAAAACAACAACACTTGATATAAGACTGGATTAGGGCAATCTAAGGATTCTGATAGGAATACTAAAGTAACATTGCTTAATTAGGTCCTTTTTAAGTAAGTGGGACAGTAATATATCGGACTATTGTTGGTTATCCGAAGATTTTGGGGAACTATTTTATCTGAAGATGTTAGGGAACTAGGGAATACAGAATCTCAGTTTGAAGTGACTTGGAGTTATGTTCCAAAAGCAACTAGCGGGACTTAACCTGGATTTTATAGAGAGACTCAGATTCTGTTACATTGCATTCCTTAGGGAACTGAATCGGTGGTAAAACTTCTGGGTAGAAGCCCATTTTTTCATTGATTTCTTATCTTACATTATGTTTGTTTTGTTCTTTTTCTAGTGAAACTTATGGTCTGGGAATAGAGTTGGGCCTGCTAATGAAGCATAACCCTCCTAATAGTATTTTGGACAGCTGGTCTTTATCTCATGGGTAAAAAGGAAAGCATTTCCAATTAACAATCAAAACAACATCTCCATTTTGAAATATAAAATTACGAATTCAACCGATTCTAGGGAAAAATGGGCATCTTTTTCCGAAAACGTCATGATTTTAATGATTATTTACAAAGCTTATGTTCAAAACTATTGAATTATCCTCCATTACTGAGCAGATGGACTACTATGAATATATATTTTCATAAGTAAATGTCAGGCTACTTTCTATGTGTAGCATTTGCTTTCCCAATTTAAAATTAGACTTTGTCGAATTGTTATGGGTTCCAGAACTTGAGGGAATTTCAAGAAAATAAATTGATAATGCTCTTGATCTGTTCTTTTCGGTAATGAAATTTGACTCTCTGCTATACAAGGCATTTACTCTAGATATTTAGATACCTTACGATCACTTCATTTGAACTAATCTAAATTAACAAGTTAAAAACTAGTTCTTTCGACATTGCAAACTTACATCAAAATAGGCGGGTGTGGCATTTTTGTGGTCATTACTATCTAGCAGATTTTTCGAAAATAAAAGTTTTGTTAAAAGATTTTTCGAAAGGCCAGTATTATCCATAGACATGTCTAGTAATCCTTTGGCAAAATCTCGGACACTAACAGTATTAAGATTTTCTATATATGATTTCATTGCATCATAATAGGCTGTAAATAGTTCGAAAAAAAATACAAATAAATTTACTAAATTTTATGTCCAAATTTAACTTACAGGCCAATACAAAAGTACCATCATGTTTAGTAAATCCTGTCATAATAGGCACGGATCGATTAAAATCTTTTAACAAACTTTCTGGTTCAGATGGTAAAATTTCATAGAAATCACCCATAATAGGTGCAAATGATTCCTAAAACAATAAAGCATTGTAAATTTTAATAAATATACAAAAAATTCTTAATATACCATGACCTACCGATTGGGTGACTTCCAATAGTTTAGAAACCTTAACATTTCTTAAACATTCGTAAAGTTCTTGTTTACTTTCACACTTATCACACATCAAATTCGAACAAATTCGTTTAACTTGTTCTAAGGGTTCGCGATTTATAGCCCATGTACCAAATATCGAACCAGATTGTACAATTGATCTCTGAAAATATTCTATTGGTGTATTGGGACTAAATAACAAGACACCTGACATGGCCGTACCAGCGCTTTGTCCAAATATAGTCACTTGTTTTGGATCACCACCGAATAGGTGTATATAATCTTGAACCCATTGGAGAGCTAAAAGTAAATCGCCAACTGGAGCATTACCCGGCATTTCTTCACTGAGCGTAGATAACCATCCTAAAGCTCCGATGCGATAATTGGGCACAACTAAAACAACATCTTTTTCCAAGAGATGTCGTGGAGGATGATCGATATTTGAACCATTATAGAAACCGCCACCATAAATGTAAAACATAACTGGCATTTTAGCTGTTAACTGTAACAAACGATTAGAGATACAAATTAAGACGAAATCATAATTAAATTTGGGTTTTACTTACATTTTTGGTGTAGACACATAAATTCAAACAATCTTCCAAATCCTGTTTCATTTCAGCGTTGCTAAGTTGTGAGATTGTGGTAATAACTGGACAGCGACGTCCGTAAGTTGTGGCATCTAAGACATGACGCCATGGCAGACGTTTAATAGGAGGCTAAACATAATTAGAATGTAAAAAAATAGATAAGTAAATTGATAAATAGATAGATAAATAGATAGATAAATAGATAGATAAATAGATAGATAAATAGATAGATAGATAGATAGATAGATAGATAGATAGATAGATAGATAGATAGATAGATAGATAGATAGATAGATAGGTAGATAGATAGATAGATAGATAGATAGATAGATAGATAGATAGATAGATAGATAGATAGATAGATAGATAGATAGATAGATAGATAGATAGAGAGATACTGAGACTTCCCCTAAAAGACTGGTCCAAAATTAATCCAAATAATTGGTAATCATATAATCATAATCATATACCATTTAACATTGTGATGTCCTAGGTGAAGACCACGTAATCCATCAATACATTACAATGGAGTAATCACAAACTAGTCTCTTGCTGAAATTATGATCCGCAACATGGTAATGCAGACTGTGGACCATATTCTTTTCAATAATAATTTTTGATTTTTAGTTGTAATCTATATTTGTTTATTTAAAAATAAAACAACCTTTGAAACTTGTCTACATACAGCTAGTAAATCCCCTAATGAAATTTACTTATCTTTTTATAACACTCACCTTAAAACGTAATGGACCACGCGGTGACTCAGCAAATGGTATACCGCGAAAACGCATAAATGTCTGCTGAGACCATAATGTTGTCTCGTAATCACCCTGAATCGTGCCCTGATTGGGTATGTCTAACGTTACGGTAGATGGTACAACATATTGATCGCTTGTTCTGCTCAAACATAAAACAACCACGACTATTACTATTACACTCGTGAGTAAAGAATTCATTATTAATACGATGAGTGGTCGCATAACACTAAAGGTTCGTGGTCAACGGTAACGGCTAATAAGTCAATTTTAATTTTATAATTTTGCTTTAATAAGAATTTATTTTGATTTGATAGAGATATTGTTGTTCTCACTTAAAATTAGCCGTATAGACTGATAACTGGATTAGAAAATTTTAGCAAGGAATGTGTGTATAAATAAGCTAACAGTTATTGTCACTCTTTAAATTGTTTATACATATGTATTGTTTGATAAGAAATATAATCTTTATAGTATACATAATTTGTGTAACGTAAATACTCTATGGCATAAAGTTAATATTTGAAATTAAAAACTGATTAATTTTATTGCTTTTTAAAGTGCATTTTGAGAAGACGGGTTTGTTTATAATAATATTTGGTGCGAACAGTTTTTCATAATTCTACAAATGGGTAGAGGGTAGAGTAAACAAATTTTAAATTGTTATTCTAAAATGACAAGCTTTCAATTTAAAATGCAAAATATACCACAGTTTTACTGACGTGGTTTTAGACAGACACCATTTTTCCATTGTAGCTATTTATTATAATTTTTTTTAACTTCGGCACGACAATGCATGTTAAACAGTGTTTATTGACAAGATACAAGTCGAAAAATCTATTTTTTCTGAGTTTTTGTTGTCTGTCAGACAACCATGTCAGTCCCAGAGTGTTAATCCTTATCCAAATTAATAATACAAATACACTAAATAGTAACCGCCATTGTATACTTCCGCTTTAATACAAATTAAACCTACACATTAACAATACCCAAAAATACTACTCTGTTTGATTGAAAAACAACAATAATATTGCAACTCTGTTAATACAACAAATAACAACTGTGTATTTTTTGTGTTGCTCTTGGAAACAAGTAAAAAAATTTTTCAGCACTAAAAAAAATAGTGAAAAATATCCAAGAAGGCGTTTAAATAAATAAAAATAAATACAATTTCTTAATTTTAACATTCTTTTTAACAATATAAATAAATTAAAAGTTAATTTTAACAACACTAATATGTGTAATTGAGAATAATTAGAAGACATAAAATTTTGCTGCCAACAGCGACGTCAATGTATTGAAAAAGTTTCATAGAAAAAACTGATTGCTGCAAAATATTACAAAAACTTGGCATAATTTATGATTTATAAATTTTAATTTATAAAACACAACAAAATTGTTTGATTAATTTTGATAGTGAAAACAAACGCATACACAGAAATATTTAAACAAACCAATACAAAAGCTGCAAATACAAAATATAAAATAAAATTAAGAAAGAAGACAAAAAAAAATCGGCGCTCACGCAAGCGTCTACCGCAATATTATTTCTTGTGTTGTTTTTGTTGCAGTTGTTGTGTGTACAATTCATTCAGTGTTTAACTGTCTCGTCTTGTTGCTGTTTTGTTTGTTGTTGTTTCTGTTGTAGTTGTTGATATTTAAGTACAATATTTCTTTAAAAAAAAAAGTAAACTACTTACTCGCTCACTCACTCACTCGTCAGTAGTTGGGTTAATATTTTTTATCGTCGCTAGTAGAGCAGAGGCAGCAACAACAGCAAAACGATCAATTAAAAGTAGAAGCTATGGGTTATGACCTACATCGTTTCCAGGGCGAGGTCGATGAAGAACTAACATGTCCCATTTGTTCTGGTGTCCTAGAAGAACCTTTACAGGTCAGTCAACTCAATTGTAATTTTCTGCTCATAGAAAAAAACTAGATTTTAATTATGGAAATGTTCTTTCTATTTAGGCTGCTATGTGTGAACATGCTTTCTGTCGTGCTTGTATTAATGAATGGCTTTCACGTCAACCAACCTGCCCAGTTGATCGCAATGCATTAACTACAGCCAACCTACGTGCGGTACCCAGAATATTACGAAATCTTCTATCACGGTAAGTTTGTTGTGTGTGCAACAAGTATTTTTGTATACATTCATTTATTTGGACGTTTTGTCTTGAATATCTATAGTGCGAAGGGAGAAAAGTTACAATAAAAGTATGTATAGCTTCGTTTGGGAGCGTGCATACATACTAGGTTCTATTAGTTTCTAATTTCCAATTGTTTGTCCATATTAAGGAAAACTGATTCCCTCGCCATCTTAAAGTTAATGTTCAAGAACATAATGAATCAAGTTTGCACAATGCAAAGAAGTTTTAAGAACTAAAAGACTAGATAGAGTACCACTTATGAACTGCCAGTCAACATATGACAAAAAATCCTTTTTAATCAAATCAATTTACTTTTTTCACAGACTCTCTATTACCTGTGATAATGCTGCCTACGGTTGTACATTAGTTCTAAAACTCGATGCTCTCAACAATCACCTGGAAGAGTGTGAACATAATCCCAAGAAACCTTTACCCTGTGAAAAGGGTTGTGGATTTGTTATACCCAAAGATGAACTTAAAGATCACAATTGTGTACGAGAATTACGTACAATGATACTAACACAACAGCAAAAGATGATTGAATTTAAAACAGAAATTGCCGATCAAAATTTAACCATAAACGAACTGAAACGTGAATTACAATTATTCAAAGATTTTATGCGTGCTATGAGAGTTTCAAATCCAGCAATGCGTGCTATAGCCGATCAGATGGAACGTGATGAAGTTATACGTTGGAGTAGTACATTGGCCCGAGCACGAGTAACTCGTTGGGGAGGCATGATCTCAACACCAGATGATGCTTTACAGGTGGGAAGTTTTTTGCATTTATTTTATGCTGCGTAGCTATATAATAATTGAGAGTTTTCTTGTGTTTTAATTTTCCTATTATAGATGATGATTAAACGTGCTTTATCCGAATCGGGTTGTCCTCCTCATATCTTAGATAATCTCATGGAAAATTGTCATGAACGACGTTGGCCGCGAGGTTTGAGTTCGTTAGAGACTAGACAGAATAATCGTCGTATATATGATAATTATGTGTGTCGGCGAGTACCAGGTAATTTAATATTTCTCATATCTTTAGTTTAACAAAAGTGAAATTACTAGGAGTGTGTTTTAAGACATTTAAAATAGAGAGATTCTTATCTAACATACATAAGTAGAATTTTTGAATTGTTGAATCTCTTTGTATATATACCAGGAGGTGTCAACTACTTTGTTAGGTTCAGCAGACAGTATACAGTATACTTAAACAAGTATAACTTTTTTTGATGACCTCGTACCAGCTTTCGCCAATATAGCAATATTATTGCCCATAATATCCCCCGGTAATTCTTGAATATCTCGCCATCTCGTATAGAGACGCCCGACATTCATGGACAAGTAGCAAGAAAGGAGATCCACAGGAAGCCAGTTCAGCATAGCGAACAACGCTTTACTGGGCGTCTTCCTAATAATACCTGTTAGGAGAAGAGTCGATTGTCTCATAACTTTCCTGAGAGCGTTTCTGTTGGATGATTTGTCATGTGCATGCCACCAGACAATAACACCATACATCATTATTGACTTTATCACCGCCTCATATAGCCAATGTACATTTCCTGGGTTGATACCCCAAAGCAGGCCTATAGCCCTTCTACAGACATAGATAGGAGAAATAGAGAAATAGGTTAAGTTAGGTTAAGAAGGGTTATACACCGTAAAAACGGCGTATATTCACTAGGAGACCATAAGTTCTATTGTGATTCCCTTCAAGAAGTGAAGACGGAAAACGCTACAACAACAGAAGAATGAAAGAAAATAGGTAAGGAGGATATGTGAAATAAGATTATGGGAATTCTCTGCAGTTCTTTACTTAAACATTCCCCTGAAAAACATCTGTGGGTGAAAGGAAAACGGACCTACATTTTGTCGACCTAGTAGGAAAATTTAATAATTTTCCTAACAGGCGGCGAAACGGTTTAAAGTGACAGGAACGATAGTAAATAACTGTCTCGATTTAGGTAGGACTCGGTTGCATCTAGTAGCTACGGAAAGCTGGTCTCCTGATTTAGATGATGCGGTTGCGATTCGAAGGGCATTATTCTTGCCATGTGGTATCGATAGTATAATTAAGAAGAGAGCAAACAATTAATTGTAGAATTACTAGTTATTGCAAAGGAATAAAGTTTTAGAATCGAAAGTTTAGATTAAAAATCTTAGACCAAGGATGCCTAAGCCCGCTTGGTATTGTTTTGGATTGTAAATGCGCTTAGATATAGCCTGCGTGTGACATATTGCAAGCACTACATAAACCATTCATTAGACAAGCTCATGATTCAACCTCCATCCAGCGTTCTCACTACAATTGGATCTCCGCTCTGGAACCGGCAATTGGTTCTCGTTGTAACAGATAGGTTATACCATGAGAATACAAAGACCAAGACAATCACCCCTATTGCCAATAGAAGTGAAAATTTAGTTCCCTTGAAATTTTCACTTACTTAGAAGGGGAAATTGCTATCTTGTGATCAATTCATTCACTTTTCAATGTTTACAAAATTTCTTCTACAAATTTCACAACAGGGGATTTTTTCATGACAAAAAAGTTAGTGAACGAAAAAAGTGAAAAGGGAACATATTTCACGTTAGATAATGATTGGCGATAGTGGTGAATATCTTACGGCAACTGGTTATCGTTTCATTAGACACCATATGATTATATTTCGGAAGACTACCAGTAGCACAGGTGCGTATCCACGGGGGAAAAAGGGAAATTTCTTCAGACTTGTCGACGTTTTTCGACCTTTACCGACTTATTTCGATTTTCAACAATTTTCGACTGTTTGACTATTTTTGACTTTTTTCGACTAATCGAATTTTTCGACTCTTCGAATTTTTTTTGACTATTTTTGACTTTTCAACTATTTGCGATTTTTTCCGACTTTTCGATTTTTTACGATTTTTCGATTTTTTACGACTTTTCGACTTTTTACGACTTTTTCCGACTTTTTGGATTTTTTTTTTCGACTTTATTTCCAAAGTCGACTTTTCGACTCTTTAATATAGTCGAATTCGACAAAAAGTCGATTATTCGAAAGTCGATTTATAGAACCCTAATATTAATGCGCCTACTCAACACCAGAGGCGCTGCAACACTGTTCTAAAAATAAACATAACGTGCAATTACGGAGTTGTAAATTATTAAAACTTTCTTCTAACCTTCCCCTTCACCACCTTTCTCCACTACTCTATCCCTTTCCAAAGAGTGTTACTTTTCTTTACAAAAAAACATAAATTATAATAATTTTGAGTCAAATGTCCACCATTGACCTATCAATAACACAAACACAGTTGTAGAGTATACAATTGACACAGGATTAAGATTTTTAAAAATTTCCTGATAAAAACTCTTGTCGGTCTGTAGTTCGAGAAGTGGGTCAAATGTCCACATTAAAAAGATCAATAAAACACAGTTGTAGAGGAAGGTTTTTTTTTCAAACTTCCTGATAAAAACCCTTGTCGATCTGTAGTCCTAGATAGGGTTAAATAGATAACACGCTTTAATTTTTTGGAATCTAACAATTTTGACAATAATTTGTATTTACGATTTTATTTTAAAATATGAAACAAAAATCAATATGTGGCATCATCTTCTCGTAATTAATAATTATTTTTCAATTTAAATTTTTAGGCAAACAAGCTGTTTTAGTTCTAAGTTGTGATAATGCTCACATGTCGGAAGATGTTATGGTCGAGCCAGGTCTTGTTATGATTTTTGCTCATGGCATAGAATAAGTAAATTTAATTATTTTTTTTTTGTAATTAAGATTGTTTTGAATGTGTGTATATGTTTGTTATACATTATCATTGAAATGAAAATTTACTTTTGAAAAAAAATCTATATATTATAACGTTTATAAACAAAAGTAATCATGATAAAGGAAAAGCAAAATTAGAAATGAAGAATCTTCTTTAAATAATGTTAATTATTTTTTAATAAGCTGTTTTTTTAAGTAAACAAATACACAATTATACAAACAGATATATAATTCTAATTCAATGAATACCATGACTTTATTTTTTAATAACACATTTTATTTGTATATATATATAAATATTAAACATCATGGCTTTAATTTAAAACAAAAAATGGCCTTTAGATAATATTTTTGCTAATTTTTTTTATATGTTTCGTATGTGCTGATAACAGTTTACGTTTTATTTTTTTAAATTTTTGCTTTATATGTAATTTATTTGTTAAGTTTTTTTCTTTGCCTTTAAGTTTAGCTCAACATCTATTCAATGTAATTTAGTTGGCAGCAACAATATATTATTATTATTATTATTTTAAATGTAAGCGATCTCGACACCTTAAGTGTTTTACAAATATATAATAATTATTTATGCATACATTTATAATGTTTTTGTTTAGTAATATACATAGTAATATATATATACAACGTGCGTTTCAATTACTATTAAACGTTCGTACATACATGTAGGTTTTTTGAATTTAATTTTCTAAATTTTATTTTTGTATTAATCTACAAATTAATTTCTCATTTGCATATTTTGATTTTGAAATTCTAATTGCACTTTTGTTTTGTTTCAATTTTTTTTCTGGCCTCATTTTTCCTTTATTATTACTATTAGTTGGCATTTTTTTCCTATTAGTTCTTAGTATGCGTTACACAAGACTTGTAAAATTAATTAATTATTCTTTTTATAAAGAACAAAAAACTAAAAAAAAAACACATATTATAATAAAATAGTTGTAAGTAAATGATTTATTAGAGAAACGTTATAAATAATAAATATCAATTTAATTATATGAAAATTGTCCTTAAAGTAAAACAAGATACAAAAATAAAAAGATAATAATTAAATAAATTTAATTAATATAATCATTCAATGCCCAATCGATGTTGTATCGTTGTAGCATTGTAAGTCATAAAAAAGTTTTTAAATTTTTTTAAACAAAAACAAAAAGATAACGGGAATACTATACAACCGTACAACACCAATTGTGAATTGAACGATTGTTTTTATTTGCATTTAACTCGATCCAATTGACGCCATTGACCTTATACGACATACGACGATACAATTGTACAACACCGATTGTGAATTGAACAATTGTTTTCCTTTGAAACTAACTCGATTCAATCGACGCCGTTGACCTAATACTACATTGACCGTTCCCACGACAATCGGTTCTTCGCACCGAAACGACTCGTAGTTCAACGAACAACGACCAAGCCATACCGACTTTACACGTGTCGCTGCTACAACAACAACCTAATACTACTTTACAACCGTACAAAACCGATTGTGAATTGAACAATTGTTTTTTTTTTTTTTTTGCAACTAACTCGATACAATCGACGCCGTTGACCTTATACGACAAACTACGATACAAACGTAAAACACCGATTGTGAATTGAACAATTGTTTTCATTTGCAACTAACTCAATTCAATCGACACAGTTGATCTAGTACGACATACTACGTTACAATCGTACAACACTGATTGTGAATTGAACAATTTTTTGTTTGCAACAGTCGACGCCGTTGATCTAAAGTTGGTATAACAGCTAAAACTAAACAATAATATATCTGGGGAACCTATATCAATGTCCAGGCAATTGGAACTCCGCTCCGGAACGACCCGATTGAGAAAATCGGCCAAGGATTGTCAACTCAGCAACAGCTGTATCAACCGGAAGTTTTTTCCTCAGGGAAGAACAACCAGTTACAGCCAACCTGTTATAACAGTAACAACAAAACCTGCATCCAGGTGTATTACTATGTAACTCGATTCAACAGCAAATCTGTTCGAATTTGCATCCTTTTGAGTAGACACAGCACCAGAAACTTATCCTGAATATTAATTTTAACATGTATATGTCTTTAAACTAACATTCTCCACCCCGATCTTAGTCAGAACTAGTCTTGTTTACCGTAGCAGGTTTTCTTCCGTGTTTTC
Source organism: Lucilia cuprina (assembly GCF_022045245.1). Taxonomy (NCBI): domain Eukaryota; kingdom Metazoa; phylum Arthropoda; class Insecta; order Diptera; family Calliphoridae; genus Lucilia; species Lucilia cuprina. The sequence continues at coordinate 16,879,997 of NC_060953.1, read as the reverse complement.
TATGGGCGGTGGGCGACCTCCAAGTACGACATTCATGTGGTATCCTGCGACCGCAGAAATTAAGACGTCTCTATGAGTGTCGTTCAAACCTGATGTATACCATGACTAATCCAGTGGATCCTGTACATATCTGCATATGTTTTTTGGTATATTCGAAGATCTTTCTGATATGCCTTAGAGGAGCATCCAACTGTGTGATGGGATGGTCTAGGCATTGAGCCTGTTGCTTCTTCCGATCTCAGTTGTGCCAGAGCAATTCTTGTTTTCCGCGGAAGATTCTTCTCTATATCTACTATGGGTGACCTCCAAGTACGACGTTCATGCGGTATCCTACGACCGCGGAATTTATGGCGTTTCTATGATTGTCATTCAAAGCAGACGCATTCCAGACTGAATGAGTGGATTCTGCACATATTTGCATATGTTTTCCTTGTATATTCGAAAATTCTTCCTGACATGCCTCGGAGAAGCATCCAACTGTGTGATGTTAAAGTTTGTTTAACTCTTCCGGTGACATCCCGGAAGGAACTGTTTAGTCAACATGACATTATGTTGACTAAACAGGATCTTCATTTCCTAGTGCAGGTGATGTTCCAAGGTAATTTGTATCCAGCCCGTTACAGTCCTTAGGGATGCTTTTTGGCTGCTTTGAATGTCTCTCTACTGGGTATCACTGAGCGAAGGGGACCATAATTAACCACTGACCGAACAATCGTTTAATATATAGATAACAAGGTTTCTTTATTCATGCCTCAAGTGCTGCCGGATAGCGGTTTGAGGACCATAATTCTACAGGGACAGCAATGGTCACAGATAAGATAGCTTAAGTCCTTGAGCAAATCCATATTTATTCACCCTATGTTACCTGGGACAACTTGTTGCCCTTTTATTAGTTACGGCTAGACTGTTTGAGGTTTTGTTAAGTGCTAGAAAGCTAATGAATATTTTAGTTCCAACTTCCTCAATGAAGATACTGCCAGTAACTCTTCCATTTGTCTTCGATTCATCAGTAAAGGCAGTCGAGATTTAAGGAAGTCTATTAGTATAGAATCCATAGAGATATGACACCGGAAATCATTTGTGAAAGACTGTCCGGAACACTTACAGGAGTTTGGAAGTAGATTCAGTCTGACTGTTGTGAATATTGCCACTTGTCTGGCAAGATGATCAACCGATAGCCTTTTGGGGGCACCACATATGTGTAGATTTGCTGATCTTATAACTTTCTTGTTAAAGGTTTCCTGTTTACTGTTTTGTCAAGTAAATTTCACATGACACCCCCATACATTATTATTGGTTTAATAATCGCTACCTTTCTACAGCAATTTTTTCCATGAAATGGAGCGCACAACAGGCCCAATATCGGACTGTATTTCTTCGGAAAAGTATTGGCTAGATATATAGATAGCATAGATACACAATAACTTCTCTTTTCAAAAAGTAGAGAATAATATAAACATTGATTGGTTTATATTATAATAGAAACCTCGATCCAAAATTCTACAGAGCTTAGTCGACTTTTTCGAGTGTCATTATGAGAGTCGACTCAAAGGACCTTTTCGAACACATAACAATGCGAACCCATACAAGATTATTTCATAAATGTTCCAAAACATGTACTTAGAAATCAAGGAAAACTACCAGCTCTACCTTCCTACAATCATGAAGCACTCTAATGTTCGAACATTTTTTTGTTTAAAACACAAGTTTGTATAATTTTGTAACAGAAAAAATCTCTTTAATCCTACAAAATCATCTGTTTTTATAAAACAAGAAAAATACTTTATTTTATAGGAAGAAGTTCACAAATGCATGTTTACATGTTCGTTAGTAAGCGTAAAACGAGTTTCTCTAAAAATATTAATGCAATCCTACATCACACAGCTAAATAAATAGGAAAACGAGTTTGATCACACTCACAATTTAATGTAATCCATATGCCGGATAAATAGAATCGACAGAAAAGTAATACAGTTACTGCAGATAATATTCGTACATCGAATAATATACATTGATGGTATTTATTCGTTCTTTGCATTCAACCGTTGCATACCTCTCACATTTTTCTTTAAAATCCTATATATGCAAGCAACAGTTTAATGTCGGTTTAATGCTGAAGATATAAAAATGTATAAAATGTATTTCCAATAAATCTAGAGAATGTTCGTTAGAAACCTGAAAACCCTTTTCCGTGGAAGACGTGCGAATGAATTATATTTTTTCAATGACAGCTTTAGATAAACGATTTCACCACACCTTAGCCGGAATGGTTAGAAACCTTTCTAAGGAGAGAATTCCTAATGTGATTAGGTAGCATTATGCAGAGAAGACAGAGTCTGAAGACTTCGAAGGGTGCGACATTGTGGCCTAAGAGGATAGAGGTTTAAAATAGAAATAGTCGGCGATGCAGTGGAAATAATACAAATGGAGTTGAGGCAATTAAAAGTAATACTTCCAGTTAATTGGACTCTTTGAATTGTAAAGTTTTAAGAAACTCTTATAACTGTGAACAGAGAAAGTTATTCTGTAATAACATACAAAGTATGTTCCAGACTAAAGTAGAAAGTTCTGAACACTATTTTTATTAATGTGGACAATGCCATTCAAAATGACCACTTCATTCAGATGAGCTTATGAAGGAAACCATTAGTCTTGTGCAGCAGGGATTTTGATATCGCTAACGGATTCATGTTCTTTTATTCGAAACGCATTGACGACTACCAATAGGTCTAGCAGTTCACTAGAAACTCAACCTAAGAACTGATTCGCCCCGTAATTCCGGGATACAGGGGTGCTACCTATATCTCTAGTCTGCCGGGACTATAAACTGGTGATATCAAATGTATCCTCGGCTTCGCCTTAGAATGATTTGACAAGGGGTCCAACCAGAGCACTAGATAATCTGGTACTACGGGTGGCCAGTTGCCCGCAGTACTTGTCCTGGCTGGTCAGTTGGTTGAGGTTTCTTCTGGATCCACGTAGTGGCTGTGGTTTAATACTCAACGGAAAGAATGTTGGTTTAAGGACTGATATATCATATACCGTATAATGGATTGGATAATTCTCTCTTCGAACTTGTCTGTGTACAAAGCAGCATATTTTGGATTTATGAACTCGATCGGCATTTCTTACCGGTCCTGTAGTGGGTCTCCGGTATATGCTGGGGAATTAAAATGGTTGTCTGTCATACCGTAGAGTGATCTTTATGATTATGAGAATAGAACTGATGCGAAAGTTGGTGAAATATCGGGAAAGTCTCCAAATATTAGAGATTAGTATACTTTTTTAAGCTTCTTGACAATTATTGCGATCAGTTGAATTTGGAAATTCCTACATCCTTTGTCATATAGATCAGTTCATAAAAGAGGGATCCTGATCCATTTTGTTTGGTATTTCAGACTTCCAAATATGTCTCTAGGTGCTGTTGCCGAAACAATAAGACTATATCAGTAGTGTGGTTGAGCGGGCTTATAGAGGTTAAGCAATGGAATGGGTCATTAGATGATGGGGATTGTATTTTGAATAATGCAATCTTTAATGGCTTTATTTTCTTTAGACTAGTGATTGTTCTTTTCTTGTCGGGGTGTGTATTGGGTTTGAGCACATGTTGCCTCTCATTCCGCAACAGGCTATGACAAGAAATTAAATAGCTCGAGTACTTCATCAAAGTGGTCCGGCAAAGCCTGAGTTCTTCACAGAAGGATTCAGGGTTGCGTGGTAGACAGCTCACAGGATGAAAAAGACCATCGTAAAAAAGGCCGCATTGAAGGATTCAGGGGTGCGTGTTAGACCGTTTTCAAGTATACCCAGTGAATAAAAAAGACCAGCTTGAAATAAGGCCGTCATGGCAGGTGTTTACGTAAAACAATCGACATTCGTAAGAACTATATCTTCCAGTGGATGAAAAATACCATCGTGAAATAAGACCGTCATTGGATTTGTATACGTAAAGCAAACGACATTCGTAAGAACTATATATTCCAATGCAGAGAATTCTGTACACGAGTCTTTTTACTTTTCACTTAATTGAGATGAGCTTATGGCGGGAACCATTAGTCTTGTTCACAGGCAAGACAGTCTCAAGAACATTTTGCAATAACTTTCTTACTGCAGAGTTTTTAATATCTTAACAGTGATTTGTTCTCTTCGAAACACATGGTACGACAACGAGATCCAGAATCCAGAGGATTCTATTCACGTATCTTTTTACTTCATTTAGATGAGCTTATGACAGGAACTATTAGTCTGTTCACATGAACTCTAGAACTTTATGCATAAACTTTCTAACAGCAGAGTTTTTAATATCGCTAATGGGAGTGCGATAGGAGTGTTGTCCAACAGAAATCGGGCCGTAAGAACTTATTGCCTTTCATACTTCTTTATGTGGACCAATACTTATTTTCAACACTAATTTCTTTTTAACCATTGGTTCTAATCATGTTTCGAATTACCCAATGCTGATAAAGTGTAATGTGGATCCGTGGTACTGATGGCTAGACAGAATTTCGAATGGAAAACTTATCAGTATTATTATAATACATAATTTAAAATAATGCTTTGAACATAAAAAAATTTTGTGTTAACCATACTAATAACTAGTTCTAAAACCGTTACCCATAACAGATCTCCTTAACTAAACGAGTTTTATTGAGAGCGGCTGTAAATACATGCATACATGCGTTGTGGGCTGAAATCAAAAGAAAGAATATTAAACAATCGATAGTTCTCTGCAGAACCAAAAATAAACTATTTTCAGAGTAATATTGAAAAATAAACTGTAGTTTTATTGTACTTTCAAGTTCAAGAAACTTTAATGGATTGATTTTAGAAGCTGTCTGTCGGGTTCGTTAGTTAGTTCAATATGTTTCTTGATTAGTATGTATGACAGCAAGTGGCTGTCGCTATTAGGTGGCTGGCTAACAGACTATTATGTGAAAAAGTGAGAGTGTATCCATAAGATACTTTTTTTCTCGATGCTTATTATTATTTTTTTGTCGTTTTCTTTTGTTTTCGGTTTATTAGTTTAGTGTGTCTTGGAGGTTCGTTAAGTGAAGATCAATTTTTGTTATTTGTAAATATATTATTTCATCAATTAAAAATGAAATTATTAATTGCCCTATCAATATTCATAGCAGTTAATTTAAGTGTAGCCGATTTAAATGTTATCCAACAAGAAAATACTCAACAAAATACACAATTGCGTAAGTTTAATTAAGCTTTAAATGTTTCTCAATCTTTGCGATCTCTATTAGATATGGTTCACACTAGGAAACTTTTTTTGGAAAACTTTTGATTTTTGTGTGTGAGTAAAAGAGAAAGAAATAACAACCATCTCTTTCTCCAACACACAAAATCAAAAGTTTCACAACAAAAGTTTCCTAGTGTGAACCAGGTCTTACCAATGCTTCTTATAATTACAGCATCCAATGGCGTAGCCGTAGATGAAGTTGTAGTCGAATCTTCATTGTACATTAAGCCCAAACAACAACGCCCTCAATTGCGTCGTGTACGTAGATCCATTTTTGATAATTTCAATCTTAAATCTTTGATTGAACATAAACGCGTTAAACGTCAATTTAATGAATACAGTCAATCTCAAGCTGCTGCTAATGCTGCTGCTCAGCAGAACTATAACAATCTCTTTGGTTTCGGCAACTCTGCTGCCAATGCTCAGTCACAGGCTTTTAACTCTCAAGGACCTTTAGGTGGTTTTGGTGCATCGGCTGCCGGTACTCTTACTCAGGCTACGAATGGAAATAAATTTGGTGTTCAAAATTCAGCCGGTGCTTCGCATGCTTTAACATTTAATTTGCCCAATGGTCAGTCGGTGAACTTTGCTTCAACCAATAATTTTGCAAATGCTCCCGGTGGCAATAGTGCCAACAGTCGTGGTAGTGCTGTATCGGTTAATCGAATTTAATTATGTTGAATTTTAAACTGTGTTTAAATTTGGTACTTAATAAAGATTATTTTAATTAAAAAAAACTGTAATAAATATTATAAATTTTGCTTGTCCAATTTAGGCCGATTTTTAAAGAATCACGAGCCAAAAGAAATTTTCAATTTTACTTACAATTTACTTGTTATTTCATCAACAACTGGATAAAATTTGCATTTAGTTTAAATTCAAATAACGGGTTTGTTATTTACGTTATTAATTGGATTTAAATCGTTTAACGACCGTGCATTAGTTATTATTCTTTTGTTGTGTGTACGAAAAACATAAAAACTTCTGCTAATTATTGTTTTTATACCCTACACCACTATAGTGGGGAGGGTATTATACGTTTGTGCTGATGTTTGTAACATACAAAAATATTGGTCCAATACCCACCGATTGATTCAGAATCATTTTTTGAGTCGATTAAGACATGTCCGTCCGTCTGTCCGGCTGGCTGGCTGTCCATGTAAACCGCGTGCGCAAGGTACAGGCCACAATTTTCAAGATAATTTGATGAAATTTGGACCAAGCATGTTTTTTGGCACAAGAACGAAGCCTATTGTAAATGGCTGAAATCGGTCCATTATTTCACCTAGCCCCCATACAACCGTACCTCCCGATTTGAACTTTTTATGCCATAATTACGTCAAATATTCTATTATCTCTCTAAAAATTGGCACAAATAGATTTTACATAAGTATAAATGACGCTGCAGATTTTCGCAAGGATCGGCCCTTATTTGACCCTAGCCCCCATACAAACCCCCCTTCAAAAAATGTCTTAAACGTCTAAAATTGACTTGTAACCATTTGTATCGCAATGAAACTCAACAAAACTAACTGTTATTTAAAAATATATAATTTTCCCAAATTTCCCAAGGATCGGCCCATATTTGACCTATATAAAGCCTCATTTAGAAATTTTAGTTTTTTTTATCAATAAATTGCTTAAATATTTTGGAATAATAATCAACATAAAAGTTTCTTTATAAAAAGTAAAAAAAATTTAAAAATATACTCATGGTGTAGGGTATTATATGGTCGGCCATGCCCGACTATACTTTACTACTTGTTTTTTATTAATAAATTATTCTATGAATTAATCAAACATTAGTTAGTATTATGCATATTTTTTGGCTAATCAATTAATTTTGTTTAAAATCGCGTTTAACAAAATTAATTAATTAAAAATTTTAATAAAATAATAATTTATGTTGTTTAAGTTATAATTTTCCATAAATGTCTTCATGATGAATCCAAGAGAATTTCTTGTTGATATGTCTTTTGCTTATTTATTATAACTAGCATACACAAAGGGAGCTTCGCTTCCCTAATCGAAATTAAATTAACAATTGAAATTATAAAAAAAATGTATGTAAAAACTATAACTGTAAAATACAAGAACAAAACACCAGTAGATACGTAATTCACTCTCCTCTCTTTCATCAATAAGCTCTTTTGTTACAATTTTTTTGTTTTTCTCTTGCTTTGTTTGTTTTCTAGTTCAAGCATAACCCAGCAGTACGACGGGACAGTCCCGAACTGACCACTTAACCTACCACTTGTGGTGGCCCCTAGCCACCTGACTACCCAGGTGACTGACTATTTTAACATGGGCTTGTCCTACGAGGAAGTCAATCGTCACTCTACACCCTACAAAGAGACAGTAAAGAGACGATTGCCTCCGCTCTCGCTTACAAATGGGACACTTAAGTTACGACTGTCTTCATTCTCGATTTCAAAGAGTTTATTTGTGACGAAAGACCAAAAAAATACGAATTGGAGTCAGCCAGGTGGTAAGATATTAATTGAACTAAAATTTAAAAATTTCAAGTGTCTACTCTCTAGAATACTATAGGACAATAATGTGACGATTGACCCGAAAGATATAAATATGAGTCAACCAGATGTTGGCATATTAGTAGAAAGTAATAATCATTTCTTCAAAAGATGGGTAAAATAACTACTTTCGGAAGTACAACAAAAAAACTACTTTTAAGAGTATAATCTTTAGGTTACCTGAGGATAGTAAAGAGACAACTGTCTCCGCTCCAGCTTACAAAGAGGACACTAAAGTGACGACTGTCTTCATTCTCGATTACAAAGGGTACATTCGTGACGAATGACCCAAAACATACGAATTACAATCATCCAGGTGGTTAACTATTAGTGGAAATTACTGTTTTTTTCGTTTGCATTGACTCTTTGTCGAACTGCTGGGAAATACGTGTGACCATTGTTTCTATGTATTAGTAACTACTTCAAACGCTTATAACTCCCATAATCCTTAACCGATCTTTTTAATATATATATTGTGCACATCTGAGAACTAAATCCTTCAAAATTATATATTTTTTTACTAATATCGGATGTATACTGCAGGAGTAAAAGGGGTCACAAAAAATCGCCTTGCCTATTAATTATATATAGATATTTATACATCAAACCATAATAAACTTCATCAGATAGTGCATGCCTGATAGCATATACATATCTCGGTCTGACCACAAATAGGAGGTAGTTTAAAAGATAACCAAATCGTAAAAATGCTTGAGCCTTCCTTATTTAGGACCACAAACAATCATATCTTGAAAGTTGGATATTGCAGCATTGAATGATCATTGAGACCTCTTCTGGACTGGGAAATTTAGCAGCAATTACGGTAATGGCCTTCGGTAGGTTAGTGGTTAGTGTTCTAGTTTGGTAGACCGGAGGTTTTAGGTTCGATTCCCACCCGTGGCACTGGTTAAGGAGAGCACAACAGGCCCGATAGAGGCCTAGGTGTATTTCTTCGGATTTGATGTGTATACATCCTCCTTTCAAACTAACTAACAAACTAACTAACTAACTAACTAACTAACTAACTAACTAACTAACTAACTAACTAACTAACTAACTAACTAACTAACTAACTAACTAACTAACTAACTAAATAACTAACTAACTACGGCAATGGAGATAGGCCGTTGCATCTCATATAGAGACACAATGCCCGAACAATCCCATTCAAGAGAGGAGGTTTGCGCCTTGATGAGTTCGTAAGGTTTTGTTTAATGCTGAGAACTCGATAAACCTATGGGTGGAACGCCTAGTTATTGCAGACATTCTGGATGGTTTTTTATGCCGAGACTGTTCGTTATTATCGGGATTTAAGTAGGTAGTGCATCTTCAGGAGAATAGGATTGCCGAGACTGTTCTTTACTTTCAAGGTTGAGGGGGTGGGGTACATCTCAAGGGCAAGAGAATTCCACAGATGTCACTTGGGAGTCCATAGGAATATACCACTCAGAATAACTAATAACAGGTTGTGGTCTAGCTCGTAGACGGGCTTATACTGTTGTATTTATCAGACTTTGATCTGCGTTACAGCTGATGAGGGCTTTGAAGCCACCTTGGAGGAACTTGTACAAACTACGAGAAGTAGTCTATACTTGCGCATACAATAAGAAAAAATATCTAAAAGATAATATTGAATAAAACTCTAATACGTACTTCATAGGCCTTACCGGTACTATGGTACTATATGTTATTTCTTTCACTAAAATATGTCTAATCGATCAGGATTTCTTTGGTAATTTTGGACTTCAGTGTTACACAACCAAAGTTTGATCAAATAAGCTAGATCTGATCAACTGCTAAGGAATAGTTTTAGTAGACAGTAAGATCAAATGTAGTGCCATTCAGGTAGAGCTCCTAGAGATCTGGATGATGGAACACAGATCACAGTTTTTTTCTAGAATATGGAGTCAAATATACAAATCGCTATAAAAAGATTCCACGAGGAACTATGGAGGGTAATTAGTTGTGATCTTAGCCTTATTTCTTATTAGATTATTCAGATTTCTTCAGAGACTTTACCTCCATATCTACTTTTGTATATTCTCTGATAATCTTCCTTAAATTTTTTGTGTGAATCTGTGAAGTAGGCCATACATTCTGTTAAACTGAATTTGACGACGAAAGAAAATAGAATTCTTCTGAAATCATGGCCAAATTCTTCGTTTGGAAACATTTGATTAGGACACGATCCAGAGAACTTATGGTACCCCAGGAATCGGTAGCCCGCTGGTCAGAACTTTGTCTTTATCTTGTCCCGGTGTTGGCAGCGGTTGGATCAAAAACTCTGATAGAGAACCTTAGTTTAAAGAGTTGTGAACTAGAAAATCTACATTTAGGGGTAAGTTCGAGCAGTTGTCAATGGAAATGAGTTAGATGCTTAATGAATAATGTACTGAAAGAAGGGGCCTAACCCACCAGTAAACCTAGAATAAAACCAGTGGATGTTTTATCTATGAATGTAACGTATATATGAGAAATGTTCGGGGTAAAGTAAATCTTATTTATATGACATTATGGAAATTGCCTTCCTTTCCCGGCTCTAGGAGTCATTGTCGAAAGAATAGATAGCTAAAGTATTCGAGTAAAGTGTTTGTAAATGTCCATATAGGAAAATTGCCACCTGCGTATTCTTCACAATGTGGTCGGCGGTGAGTCATTACTGGCTGACGCTGTGTTTGAAATAGTACCACCGCCAGTCTGTTGTTCATGCAAAGCACTTTAATTTCTGTAGCCATTTATTCGATCACTTGCAATTGCCATGCGATCAACGTTGGCTGGTATGAAGTCTTGGATGTGATTGTAAAACCATCAGAAGTCTATAAGGTAATTTCGGGAAACGTCAGTTATAAACTGTCAGTTTCATTAAGTTCTGCAATTCTAGAGAATTTTCTGCATATGGCACTTTGTGTGTATCTATTTGTTTGGATGACTGCTTATTTAAATTGTGAAGTCCATGTGAATCTAAACCCGATTCTAATGCAACTTATTTAAATACAGATAATCTTTTATTAACGCCAAACAAACAAATGCTATTCATTGTTAAAATAAAAACTCATTTACCGGTTTTGTTTATTTATTTTTAAGTATTTATTTCACTGAAAAAAGATCTATAACAATCTCTTCCAAGTAAATTTGTATTTATTTGAATATAATGAATGTACTTTTTTTGAATAGCAATTTTATCAACTATATGCTAATTTAAAATGTAAATAATATTTATAAGAAGAAACCCACGCTTTATGCAATTTAAACATATGGACACAACTAATCTGATTCACTCTCACTTTCCGATTGGAAATCACCAACATCAATATTAAATTTATATTCTTGATCGCAACCCAAATAAGAATCACTCATAAAATATAAAGTATAATCATGACGACCAGGACTGGGTGCCACAAAATCAAGTTTAACTTTAGCTTTTTGTTGTAAAGTAAGACGTTTGATGGAGAGTAAAGAGTTGGTCTTCGAATCACCAATAACAACCCACCAGCCTTCTTCACGTTTCTGTTAAAGAGTAGAAGGAATATATAAATTATCAAAACGTGTTTAAGTATTATAATTGAAAATACCTGTGGAAAGAATGGTGCTATAACAGGACCAGTAATTTCATCTTCTCTTTCCAATTGTACCACAACATTAACCGTTGAACCCGAATTAATGCGATCTTTGTCAACTACCTCAAAGTTCATTTCTATATTAGGGTAACGATTACAGAAACGTGCCACATCGGCCATTTGGGCATCGCTTAATTGCAAAAGACGTGAACGATCTTCATCTTCCAATTCCATAATATCGAAAACAGTTTCGATTTTCTAGAAAAAGTGAAAAAAATTTTAAAAAAATGTAGTTTTTAAGGAAGTTCCTTTAATAAACTTACCTTTTCGGTACATCTCTTAATGATTTCAGCATTAAAATGTGGTAATTGTTTAAGATATGAATCCTTGCTCCACATAGCTTGTGTGGCCATTTGTGCCAGCTCCATAGCAGCTACAGCCGGCGAAAGCCAACCATTCGAACTGAGAACATCTACACAGGCTTGTATCAAACGTATGGCTTTTCCCAATATAATTTCGGTATCACCTTGCAGTTCTGGTCCCAATTGCAGGCGACATAAATGAGCTTGCAACAGTAGGTTGGTTTTAATATGGGGGTCATTGAATCTAAAGGGGAAAAACGAAGTAAATAAGTGTCTTTAAAAGAAAATTTGCATTTTTTTCAACTTACTTGGGAGCCGTATCATTTGGACCGGTTAATTTGTTGGGTAAACGTTGAGATAAAGTTCTTAATATGCCTTCTTCATGATGACGCACCACAATATCCTCATATTCCGCTGCCGAGGATATGATTTCCAAAAGACCTCGAACTTTTGTTTTGCTATTCAGTGACAAACTGAAAAGTTCTATAAATAAATGGAATGATTTAGTTATGTGTTCACTTTCCATAGCTTTTCTAAACTCACCTATTGTTGTATAATTGATATAATAATAGGCCGCAATCATGCCCAGATTTAGAGGCAATGTATCCATATCATCTTCAATACTAATACATTTAGATTGTTCCAAATCAGACAAAGTATTTTCGACCAACTCCGACAAATGATCGGATAAATGACGATGTGTAACACCTTGTAAATTATAGTAATTGGGATTTTGTGTTAAACGTCTATAGAGGAAAGTCCAGGTAAGATAATCAACAGCATCCTGTTTGTTTTCTATGGTTTTGGTAACAACTTCAGCATTAAAATGATCATGCAGACGATGATCCAAATGACTTTCAATGGGTAAGGGTTCATTAAGGAATTTCTTAAAGAAATCCTTTTTCGAAGACTGACACATTAAAACACATTTAGCATCGGCATCTTCGATCGGTCTATTGGCGCGTCCAATCATTTGTAGAACATCCGTTATGGGATAATCTTCATATGAATGATTTTTACCATTATAGAATTGTGTATCCATAATAATGACCAAATGAGCCGAGATACTCATGCCCCAGGCTAAATCTTTGGCCACAACAGCCACTTGCACGGCTCCAGAATCAAAAAGTTGTTCTACCAAACGATGATCAGAAGCGGTAAGACCTTCATGCAAGTAAGCTACACCCTGTGAAAGGGTTTCCTTTAAAGTTTTATCAGTCATGCGATCCAAGAAGGGTTTAATGTCTTCCTCTTCAGCATGGAAAAAGCGATTGGGTTGTAAATCCGAAGCTGAATAAGTTAAAATATCAATGGCGGTAAGACGAGCTTGTTTGCGAGAAGAGACAAAAACAATGACAGGTTTATGAGGACTGTATTTGAGAATAGCATTGTACACAGGTTTAGACATGGAGGCTATTCTGGTGGCATTGTGTGTAATATTGAAACCTTGTATATGTAATTCCAAAGGTATCGGCCTAACACTTGGATGGAAATTAAAGGTGGCATTAGTGTTACAACCCAACCACTGAGCTACATCTCTGGCATCTGCCAGAGAAGAGGATAAAGCCACTATACGTATTTGCTTTTCAATTTGAGAAGAAATATAACGCATTCTCGAGCAAACCACCTCCAGAACGGGACCATCTTCTCCTCCCACCAGCTGTAATTCATCCACTATGAATAAATGTATATTTTGTACATTCTTACGCTGTTTCCAACGTCTCGAGAGAACATCCCATTTATCAGCTGTGGTTATAATAAGCTGACCCTTAGCTAGCAGCTTAAGATCTGTACCCGTTTCACCTGTCAATTTTACCACCTTAAGACCCAAGTTAGCAAATTTTGTATGCCAATCGGCGAATACCAAATCAGCCAAATCTTCTTTGGAGACCAAATAAACACATCTGCCCTCACTTTGTTGGGAGAACAGACGCATTATGGCAAATTCTGCTATTGTCATTTTGCCCGAGCCCGTGGGAGCTCCCACAAAAACATTATCATCACTATTGTAGACAGCATTAAAAACTTGCGTTTGTATGGGATTGAATTGAGGATATTTGTCTTTATAGAATTCTTCAAATTTGGGATTTCTTAAGGCCGAAATGGGTAAAGGTTGTAAATCCAACAATTCGGTAGGAGGCATATTTTTCTCGGGCAATATTAAATGACGGAAAGAAACAGGTAATTGTGTCTCCGAACCAATCCATCTGTCCGATACAATTCTCAAAAAATACTGAGGAGGTAAAGGTTCAAAAACGGGCACAAAGAATTTCAACTGATGTTCGTCTTGACAATATTTCTCCTTGAGTAAAAAGAATTCATGATGTAATATGATTTCCGAATCAACATCTTCTACCATAATCCAGAAACCCTCCGATTGACCATGAACCTTTTCATCCCATTGAAAATCTGGTGTTATAGTAAGTTCTACTCTCAATGTAGAACGTGTTATGGGTTGTATATGTGTGGATAGTTCCAATTTGGGGAATTGATGTACAAATTTATGTATTGTTTTACCCAATTTAGGAACACGTATCAATTCTCCTATTTCATGGGGTTCCAAATCGTACAAACGTTCCCAAGGGAAATTTTTCTTCTCCAGCTTTTTGGCAATTTCATCGGGCATCTTTTTGAATTGCCTTAGAGGTGTCATAGACTGCCACATGCGACGATCAATCATTTTACATAAAGTCAAACATTTATCCGCCAATTGGGCCCAGCCTCGATGTAAAACAATCTCAAAAATGGCTCTCATTAGACGAGAAGCGGATTGTGTTATGAAAACCATGTCGGACATTAAAGCAAAACCTTCCAATTTCAACTGTGATATATAGGCTTGTAGTAAAACATTCACTTTAGCACTATGTTCCTCCATGGACTCTTTAATCGGTATGGGTACACGTTCCATTAACTTTTGTAATTCCAATTTTTCTTCTTCCCTAACAGCGATATGTTTAAATTCCGAAGATAAAGAAAACACTCTAAACAATTCAATTTCCGATAGAGTTTGCTTAAGCAATTGATTATAAGTCATCATAGTCTCATGGGTACAATAGTAATGCGAAGCAATACGACCCAAAGCGGTAACCTGGAATTGGCCAGATTTACGATCGTACTTTATCAAACCACTGCGATCTAAATGTAAAGCTGCCGTGTGTATTAAATCTGCTCTTCGCTGCTCCAGCAAAGGATCCTCTTTTAAAGCATCATGACCCACACCATACAGCAAGGGATTCCTTAACATACGAATATAAAGATAAGTATAACCCAACCAATTGACAGCATCCTTTAGATTCTGTACGGTGCCCAAAACAATTTCAGCATTCAACATATCCGGCAACTTGGAAACAAACTGTGACTCAATGGGTAATTGTTGATTGAGCAGAGATAGATAGAATTGCAATTCACTGTGATTGGTAATCAAAATACCCTCACCTTTGGTATCATATTGAGGACGACCAGCACGACCCAACATTTGCAAAACATCCAAGGCAGACAACTCTACCCATCTGCCCTTTTCGGGGTTGTAGACTTGAGTACCTTTGATTATGACGGTATGGGCGGGCAAGTTAACACCCCAGGCTAAAGTGGCTGTGGAAACCAGAACCTGTATATGACGATCAGCAAAAAGATCTTCGACCAAAGTACGATCTACTCTCGACATACCAGCATGATGTATAGCAAAGCCATAAGGTAAAAGTTCCTTTAATTCAGTATTTTTCACTTGTTCAGCTTCAGTTCTTAATACCTCCATACTCGCCGAACCTTCACGTAGAAAACTACCTAAAGTATCCTTTTCCAAACACATATCACGTACCGCGCGAGCCGTTTTACCGGTTTCTTTACGTGAATGTACAAACACTAAAACTTGATTACGTCCCGCATGTTCCATAGTTTTTTCATAAACAATCTCATTCATTACTTGGAATCTTTTAAGAGCTTTCTTTTCGGTAACACCAATATATTGTTGTTCCAAAGCCACTGGACGGAAACTGTTGTCGAAGTAGAAAAGGCCCTTATCGGGCTTAACACGCAGAAAAGTGGAAACATCTTGGTAATTGGGCAATGTAGCAGATAGACCTACCAGCCTAACATCTTCTTGTGTAACTTCTATATTACGTATTGTGCGCGCCACTAAAGCCTCCAAAACCGGACCTCTTTCATCGTGCAACAAATGAATTTCATCAATAATAACCAAACGTACCAACGAAGTAAAAGTCTTTTCACCACCCTTACGTGTTATAATATCCCATTTCTCCGGGGTACAAACAATCACTTGAGTAGCAGCTATTTGTTCTCTAGTCAGCTGATGATCTCCCGTCAATTCGGAAACGGTAAGATTATAACAAGCCAATCTTCTGCCAAAATTACCCACCATTTCTTGTACCAAAGATTTCATGGGAGCGACATAAATAATCTTAAAATCATCGGCATTAATGGTACCATCTTCATTGATATGTTTGCCTATCTCACGCATCATACACAGCAGGGCAACATTAGTTTTACCAGCACCAGTGGGTGCACACAAAAGCATATTTTCGTCAGACTCTAAAGCAGAACGCCATAATCTAGATTGTATACGATTCAAGGATTTGAAACCCTCAAAAACGGGTTGCACATATTTGGGCAGCTTATCTATGGGTTGTAATTCTTCTTTATCCTCAAAGGGAACTTGTTTTAATGCCGGCACATGTACCTCCTCATAACCTTTACGTTGTTTACGAAATGAGCCATCAGGCAATTGACATCTTTTGTTGGCCATGAAATGAGAACCTTGGGTAAACGACAATTCATCCAATTCTAAAAGTTGTCTTTGTCCCGGTACTTGTCCTGCCATACCCTGACCAGCATCATCCAGTTGTGATTTATCCAGTTTACTAGTACGAGAACTATTACCATAACCTTCCTCATCTTCTGTCTTGCCGGTATCTAATTGTACTAGGATTTTAGCCAATTTATTATCATTACGCATCTTTTCACGTATACGTTGACGTTCGCTATCGGTCTGAGCTGACGCCAACATTGTACAGTATAAAATCATTTGACGATTAAGTTTCAATTGTTTGATAAAATCAAAACAATCGTAGCCCAACAAAAGTACCAATTGATTTTCACAATCTCTTTCGTCGGCAGCATCTTTAAGGATGCGCAAAACATCTGCAGCTTTGCTCTGAGAAACCATAGCATCTTTATAGTATTTGCTAAGACAACGCTGCAGCCAATAGGCATCAATGTCGAGGGGATGTAGGCCACGTTCTTTTTTAACATTAACAGATTCTTCGGCAAGTAACTGAAAGAAATTTAAATATGAAATTAACATATCTGTTATCTTAAAAACATAATGTAATAACAGCAAGCAAAATAACATTTTTTTGGTATTCTGTTAAGGTAACTAACGGTTGCTATTATTAACATTTGTTTTGCCATTAACATGTTGAAAAATTAACATTGCAATGCATTATGGTAAAGCTTATCTACTTGCTGTTATTAAACATTCTGTTAAATCCATTTAACAGTAATTTGAACATTTTCTTATTTCTCAAAATCAACTTACGTTTTCTGCATGTAAAGTATGATCAATGCGAGCTTCTTCACCTTCTTCCTGACCATCTTCATCTCTTATCTCACCATACATATCATTGTCACTTTCCTCTTCGGACTCTTCAAATTGTACATTAATACCATAAGTTTCATCAATTTGTTCTTCATTAACATTCGAATTTAAAGCGGTAACTGCATCCGAACCAAAATCAGTAATTTTCTTGCCTAAATTAACAAGTAAAGCAAATCTGCAATGAAAACACAAGATTAAAAACTTTATGATTCTAAAACCCCAAACAAACACCCTACCTTTCATCTGTAACCGAACCCAATAAACTATCAATTTCCCGCTTACGTTCACGATCTTTAAGTTTGTCATTTTTGAGAACAGCCAAAATTTCATCAGCTGCACCACATAGAATATCTCTAGGCTGATCGCCCAAGGCTTCTTGAATAAAACTTAACAACACCTCATAAGTTTGACGGGTTTCCTGGGTTTTGGGACGATAAACAATGCCTACCATTTCATCAATACCCTCGGACAAAAGAGTTGCTCCCTTCATGCGTTCAAAATCATATTGAGCTTCATCACGTTTCTGCCGTTTAGCCTTACGTTCTTCAGTTTTTTCCGGCTTTGAACGTTGATAGCGATCACCCATACGTGTGCCCTCCAGTTTGCCCACTAAGGACATAACCTCGCCGGTAGCCTCATCACGTCTTGGACGTTCGATAAGTCTAACATCAGCTTGCAAAACCAAATTTGAGTTCTAAAAATCAGAATAAAACAAAAATATTTGTATTTGTTATACATTTTATACACATTTTCTTATAAACGTTTATTTTTACTTTTTTTGCAGACCACGCTTTGTCAGCAATTATTTATTGTTATTTTCCTTACTTACCGCTTTATATTCATATTGCAGCTGTCTGGCAGCGGCATCAGCCATGTTTATTTATTCTTTTAATATGCAATAAAGTTAATAATTATATTATTTATTAATATTTTTTTAATAAATTGTGTAAAAATATTTTTCACTTCTGTGATTTCAGTAAACACGGCCACCGCTTTCTTTTATTTTGTTTTCACTGACATTCCTGTTGGTGTTTTTTGTTGTCAGAGTACAGGGTTGTCAAATGTTTAAGATACACTAAGAAAAAAAGTTATGCACACAGATTTTTGAAAATACTATTAAAGTGAAAGTTTAAAGTCTAGTTGAATTAGAATAAAAGAAGTCGATTTTTTGTTAGAAAAATTTACAGGAATATATAATTAAATACATAATATATAATTTAATATATAAAAAACAGGGCAAGAATTTTCATGCACTAAAAATTAAAACTATGCGCCTTTAATATGCACTAAAAAAGGCAAAAATATGCACAAATGTGAAAAATATGCACCAAAAAATATTTCCTTGTGAACCCTACAAGAAATGTATGACCGAAACTAACACGTACAAAATGATTTTACTAACACACTTGCAACATTTTTCTTTAAAAATTGCTAAAAAAAAGAGTTAACGGATAATTCCATCAATAATGATGTTCAAATGACCGGTAAAATGACTGTTGATATACACAATGTGTAATAAAGGGTTTCATTTACATATGAAAGAGTGTAACAACTGCATTTGACAGTTACTGTGTTTTCCGTCTTATAAATTAATTATTTCGGTGAAAGCCAAAGATCAAGAAGCGAAAAATTAAAAAATTTGAGACTAAAATTATTAAAAGTAAATAGATTTATTATAAACTGAATTTAAAAACGGTGCAGGAAGTGGAGCTGAGAATATACTCTTCGAAGATTTTTCTATCTTTGGTAATATGAATACATATTTACTTTTAATTTTTATATTTCAATATTTATATATATTTCTTTACAGACAATTTATTTCCACAAATTAAAAGGAGTATAAGAGGATTTTACATTTTGCGAGGTATGTAAAATGGTAAAATGATAGTTAATTTATGTATATGCTTACTATGTATATTAATAAAATTAAAAAATATATATCTCAAAATGTTAATAAATTGTGTTTTATTATAAATTGGTATAGCCGTCAGATTTGACGGATAAATTCATCAAGTGTGATTGGTCAACTGTGATGGATATATCCATAAAGAATGATTAGTCAATCGTGACTAACATTTCCATCATCCTTGATTGGTAAAAAGCAAAAGAGTGAGCAGCTCAAATATATGTTTTAAAGTCGATAGAATTCATAAGTGCAAGGGAGAAGAAAAATCACATGTACACAAATGTTTCCATCACTTTTGTCCATTTGCCTTAAGAAACTGATAGAAACTTTGCTTTACTCTGTGATAGAAATAATACATCAGTAGTGCCAGTCAAATGACCGATCAAATGACTGTCACTGTTCTTGTTGGGATATTAATAGATATTCAGATCGTAAGTTTTTGACAACAGATATACCGCTTTTTAAGGACGGCTTTATGTACTATAATATCACTTTAAAGGCTTCTAATTAAATTTGGTAAATGAATGTATTTTTGTATAAATTATATTTCTTTCGAATTTTATTGTTTTCGTAATGTTTTTAAGTGAATCATAGACGTGAGGGAGATGTAAAAACAAAATTTCATCGAGTTATCTTTTTATATGGACAGACTCAGAAATTAATACTGAACCGATATTTTGTACGTTACAATTAGCAGCACAAAAACTTAATATACCTTATGCACTATTGTAATATTTCGTAGAACGTAGTACTTTGTTGTTAAATCAAAAATTGTTGATATATGTTGGTAAAATTCTAAAATTTGTTTTAATAATATGAAATATATAAGAAATAAAACAATTTGTTTTAGAAAAATTAAAAGATATGCAAAATATGCTATAAAAATGTTTGAAATATGCAAGATATATGCAATATAAAGCAAAAATGCAAAAATATGCATTTATAACAAAATATGCAACAAGAATGCCATTTTGTAGCAAATTCTTTGATTCGAAAAGAAAACTAGTTAAAAGTTATTTTGAGTTACTGACTAAAAACATGCATTTGCATTGAAATCCTTGTCCTGCTAATTGTTCAAGCTTTACATGTAGTTGAATGAATTCATACGAAGATGAAGGGTATATAAATAAAGTGTTGAAATAAAACTAAAACTCGTGAAAATGAGCTGTATAACGAGAGAAATACATAAAATGGCATCCACGAATACTGATTTTTAAATATTTGCTTTCAAAACCCATTTTTTAATCTCTCGGATTGAGTTTTTATATAAAATCGTTGAAAATTTAAAAATTTACTTTAGCACAATCCAGGACCCATATTTTAATATCTCGGATTGAGATTTTATATAAAATCATTGAAAATTTAAAAGCTAAACGTAGTTAAAAACATAGCCGGCATACAATCGATTTTAAGTTAACGCCGTTATTTTTTGTTTCAACCGCCGTTAATACTTGTCGCCACAGGGCTGTGAAAAATTTGCCATCTGGAGAATTTGGAGAAAATCTTTTTTTAAGTCTCGTTTCTCGTGTCCCGTGGCTGGTGCAAATTTTTGTAAGTGCTTAAAAATTAATAAGAAATTTCATACTAATTGCATAATAAATAAAAATTAATGGATAAAAAGTAAAAAAATTTCAAGAAATAACTATACAAATTCCATAATTTTTAAATAAAATGCAAAATATGAAAAATAGAAGAAAGAAAAACAATAATTGACATGAAAGAAATTTTTGCCCACGTTATGTAACCTATAAAATTATAAAGTGCAAAAATGAAAAGTTATTAAAAAATTTGGAATTTAGCATGACTCAAGATGAATTATTAGTGACATTGAAATTGTTTTTACTTTAAAGTAAAAATAAAATTATTAATTTAGCATTTTTTTCTATTATTTTTCATTACAGTTTGCCAACTAAAGACAAAAAGAATATAATGTTCTCATCACTCTTAGAAGCTGCCAAGAATTCGCCATTCCGCACACCTTTCAGCAAGGTGGAATGTGCCACACCAGTCAACGGTGAAGGCCCAGTGCACGGCCGTCAAATCCAAGCTGCCGCCGCTGCTGCCGGTGAGTCTTGCGAATTTGGCTCAAACAAATACTTTGCCTTATGCGCCCTCGGTGGTGTCTTGTCCTGTGGTACTACTCACACTTTTGTTGTACCTTTGGATTTGGTCAAGTGCCGTTTGCAAGTCGATGCTGCCAAATACAAGAACTTGTTCCATGGCTTCAAGGTTACCGTAGCTGAGGAAGGTGCTCGTGGTTTGGCTAAGGGTTGGGCTCCTACCTTCTTCGGTTATTCCGCTCAAGTAAGTTGAATTTACATGATTTTTTTCGTTTTTTTTTGGAGAATGTGTTTGGAAATTATCTAATTGTTTGACTAAATTAGTTGAAATTGTTATGTCATAAGCATTAGGCTCGACAAGACAGACGCCAATTTGTTATCTTTGTTTTTGTTGGGTAAAATAAATATTGATTAAGCAAATTTTCTTAAAAATACATAAACATTTAAAAACAATGAAATGTGTATACATATATGTATATATGTATGTATGTATATAAGTACATATTTATTGTGTATTATGTGTACATTTGTTTGTTTCCAACAACGCATTTGGAACATATTTTTGGACTTATTTTTAGTTTAATATAAATACTTAATACTTTATATTAAATTTTTCATATTAATTATGTAATTTACAAAATTCTTTATCAAATTTGATGTTTTCTATACTTTTATTTGAAATTTAACTTAAACTTGAATAGAATTTCCTTTAATAATTTAAAAGTTTTAATTTGCTCTCCTCACTAAAATACTTCTTTTTTCAAAAATGTTATTGAAATTAAATGAATAATAAGAGAGTGAATTCATTTGATGTATTTTAACATAAAAAATTTGGAATTTTATTTATTTTTTGAAGGTTTTGTTATAAGAGGGTAGTTTTCCAAGTTTAGATTTGAAATCAATGTTTCCTTCAAAAAACAACAAAACATAAAGTCAATTACCTTTGTAGTTGTTATGTTTTTATCGATTAGCATGTCTGATCTTTTGCATAACACTAAACAATGATTTATAAACTAAATATAAAATTCTAATCAATAATAAAAGTCCAAAAATATTCTAATCGTATTTTACAAAAAAAATGCTCACGGAAATGTGATAACAATTCTACGTCAATTCATAATAAATTCTGCTAAAAGTACAAAAGTTGTAGTTGTTTTGATTTCAATAAAATTTTCCAACTCTTGATACATTCCTAAAGTGTTAAGGTGTTAATTGGCATAGAAAATTCTTTTTACAACTGTTTTATTAATTGTAAATTAACTATTTATGCAAATAGAAAATTTTGTTGTCATTCATGGTTAAATAATGTGATCTAATGTATTATAATTCTTATCTAAATTATATCATATTATCTTATCAATCAAACGCATTGTAAAACTGGAAAATAAATTATCGTTATTAGTCATTAATTTATTAAATGTTTAGGTTAAAAGCAAGATTAAGTCAGGTGGCTTGTTGGTTAAACATTAAAACAATGAAAAAAACATAAAACTTACCAAATTAACAAATAATGTTTGTTCCTGAGCAATTACCATTACAATTAACAATAATATTCTAAAAGTATTACATAACTAAGGGCAGGTTTCTTACTACTCAGTTAATCTAGGTTTAACCTACTGTTAGATTAAACTGGGGGACAAATTTAGTCAGACTTTAACCGATGCTTGTGTTGTTTAGTTTTAGATTTAAGTTCAGTTAACTTTGTTAGTATTGCCAACTTTTCACTCAAAAAAAGGTAAACAATGAACAGCTGTTTTTTGCAAATAATACATTTATAAAAAGAAAATTTTGTTTTAATTTTTTCTTAATTTTTCTCATTTCACAGGGTCTCTGCAAATTCGGTTTCTACGAAGTCTTCAAAGTATACTACTCTGATCTTTTGGGTGAAGAAAATGCCTACTTGTACCGTACCTACTTGTATTTGGCTGCCTCTGCTTCAGCTGAATTCTTTGCTGATATTGCTTTGGCTCCCTTCGAAGCTGCCAAGGTTAAGATTCAAACTACACCTGGCTTTGCTAACACTATGCGTGAAGCTATGCCAAGAATCGCCAAGGAAGAAGGTGTTGCCGGTTTCTACAAGGGTTTGGTGCCATTGTGGATGAGACAAATCCCATACACCATGATGAAGTTTGCTTGCTTCGAAAAGACCGTGGAATTGTTGTACAAGTAAGTTGTTTACTAATGGTTGTTGCTAAGAATTCTGCCTTTATATTGATTTTTGTGTTTTTTTCTTTTCTTTAGACATGTTGTTCCCAAACCACGTGCTGAATGCTCTAAGGGCGAACAATTGGTTGTCACCTTTGCTGCTGGTTATATTGCCGGTGTCTTCTGTGCTGTTGTTTCTCATCCAGCTGATGTTGTTGTTTCCAAATTGAACCAAGCCAAGGGCTCAACTGCCATTCAAGTCGCCAAATCCTTGGGCTTCATGGGTATGTGGAACGGTTTGATGCCACGTATCATTATGATCGGTACATTGACTGCCTTGCAATGGTTCATCTATGATGGTGTCAAGGTTGCTTTGGCTTTGCCCCGTCCCCCACCACCAGAGATGCCCGCTTCCCTCAAGGCCAAGCTCGAGAAGAGCCAATAAGCAGCATTATCATTAGCAGCAGTTAACTAATAACTTACTACTAATATTACCCAAAACTCATCGTTAAATAAGCTCTTTTTAATTAAGTTCATTAGATACACAAGAAAAACAAAACAAAAACAAAAAACAAACAAAACAAATTAAAACAAAAATCCAAGTTAAACAAATTAAATTATTATTTAAACTAATAAAACATAAACACAATTCTAGTTGCTAGACAATTACAGGCCGCGAGACAACAAAAACAAAAACAACAACATCTAATACTTTTCTTTATTAACCGGCTTAATGAAAACAAAACAACAAATTTTGCATTAACACTTGCAAAACTATACAACAGTCTAAAATGGACAATAGTCCTTAATTAGGGGCATTAGAGTATAAATTTAAAATATTTTCCTATAATTAGGTAAAATATTTAAAATTTTCAGTTAGTCAAGCATTTATTTCTAATTTGATGAAAGTGAACAATTTTCATTCCATTCAAACTATTCTATTAAATGCATTTTTTTAAGCTTTTAAAAGTTTACTATTTTTTAACTTAATTTTTAAGCTGTATTGTTTTTTTAACAATTCCCCCAGAACCCAGCTTAATAGCCCTCCCCGCCATTAACTAACTGTTCTTCTATACTCATTTCTCTTACCAACACGTTAACATACATTATCAGGAATTGTTGTTGTTTGCTAATGCAATTTATTGTTTGTTAAATTTTTATTTTTTAGTGTCATTGTTGATATTAGTTTATAATTTAAATGTAATTATTTTTTTGTAATTCATATTTATGAATTATAAGTTTATGTAAACTAGCCCCGGACCTTAAACTAAACAGTATCGATAAAACAAAGATTTAAATAAAATGTCAGAGCCGGTGAAATATATGAAAAATAAAAATAAAGTGTTTTTTATTGAAGTTGGTTGTCTAATTGGGGGATTCTACATCAATGTCCAGGCCTAAAAATTGGACTATTTCAACTGGTTGTGTCCATAAATCCATTGCACAGAGTGAAGTAGGGTTGGTTGAGCAGTTGAATATGTGGTGGGTGTCATGAGGGCCTCTGACCACATGCACGACATTCGTTGGGGACGGCACGGTCTATACGTGACCAGTAGGCATTGAGCCTGTTGCTCCATCCCGATCTTAGTTGTGCCACAACTACTCATTTTACCGCGGCAGGTTTTCTTTCGTGTCTGCTATGCTCGGTGAGAGACCTCCATGTGCGACATTCATGCGGTATCGAAAGTGGCAGGGAATACCTCTGCAGGAATTGATTCTACATACCAATCTACCTCAAATGGGTGTATTCTTGAAGAAAGACGTGTGTTACGCAAGAATATACGTGTATCGGAAACAAGTTCCCTAATTTCATACATTCCATTGTAGTATCGATAGAACAGTAAAATACAGCACCCTTTGCGGCGGTGCTCCAGTGAATCAATAGAGTTGTATACTCTACTGTTACCGATAAGTACGTTAGCCCTCTGCTGTACGCGATCGAGTAGCACTAAAATAGACTCCGGCAAATATATGGCAGTTTTCAGTCGGATATATGTGGTGTGAAGTATGTCTTAAACCGTTAAAAAACAACACATTTAAAAGCTTCTTTCGGCACTCGAAAAATGTTTTAGCCCAGCAAACATCGCACTGAATACTCAGAAAATCAAGAGTTTCCGATTCCTTAATTTTACATTACCCATATATTTAGATGCAACAACAATATCTTAAAAACGTTTGTTTTAAAAACAACATCGAGTCTTGCGGTCCCCCATTCAAAGTTTTTTTTTTTTCATCAAGTTGTGATTAAGCGATTAATTCATATTGCGCCTCATTGTCTCAATCTTTAGAGGGCTTGACCTATAATTGAATGAATAAGAATGGCTGATATTGCTGGATTGCGCAAAAGAGTAGATAGAGTAGGAAGTATGACATAGAAGGTCCTTTCAGATAAGGGTCATTTACCCCTAAACTAGTCTTGAAGTCGTTTGATGACATCACGACTTGTATAGTGCGATCTCTGAGAAAGCTTAAAAAGTTATTACCACCCTCTATCAAACGCCTTGGAAATATCTAGAGCCACCATTTCACTTTCGCCAAAATGGTGAAAGAAATGACACCATTTCTCTGAAAGAAAATGGAGCGACCTCTACGAAAGCCACACTGACGATTGTGAAGTAAATTGTTAATCTTAACTTTTTTAAAGTTCCATTAATGTCCACACTGAGAATCGTTTGTTTCAGTTTACTGATTACGTTCAGTAAAGTAATCTTCCAATCAGTCAAATATGTTATTTCCGAAATAGCATCACATCCTTCCCTAATTGGATCTAACTTCGACGAATGCCTGTCAGTGGCAATGAAAGTGCTCCAGAGTTTCATTGTCCTCTTCACATGCTCTACATACGTCTGAATCCGCACGTCCAATTTGGCATAAATGTGCTCGTAATCCTGTGAGTCCACTCAGAATACGTACTATCATAAGGAAATTTTTCGTCTTGATCTCACCCCATAGGTTTTTCGTGGTTCTACCCACTGTTTCATTATTCCAAGAGGTCTTAAGGGATTCTCTCATCCATTCTGCTTCTGGATCTTCAATATATACATAGGTATACGTGTTTTCGAATTTTTCAACGTTTTCCGTACTATTTTTCGACATTTCTTTGCAAAATCGTTACTTCAACTTTTTTCTTGCAAAGATAGTCGACTTTTTGATTTTGTTAGAACAACAAATCGATTCTTTGTTTAGTGCAAAAAAAGATATTTGGCAACACTATTTTACATTAATAAAAAAATTAATTTAAATTTGTGATTTGTGATATGAAATTTGTCTTTTTTTTTTAAATTCGGTTGTGAAATTTACGTAAAATTTTAGAAACTTTATCGGGGTCAATTACGGACACATAATCTCGGTTCATTCAATTTGAAATGATGAAGATAAATCTGTAGTTTTGTTTGTGTAATTTAATATTGGTGGTTGCTAGTTTTATGGCGCGCATAATTGGATTTGGAGAAGGTAAGAGATGTAGAGCATTAGGAAAACTAATTCTAGTATACTTCCAATGCCAGATAACTTTTATGGATTATAAAAAGTAATATGTTGAGTTCATTAAAATGAGAATGAACCGTTAGGAGTGCCTATATCCAACTATCTATGCCTAATCTTATATGTATGTGTGTGCATATGTATATGTATTTATATCCGCCAACAAAACCTTGTTATAAATGCATTGATTTTAATATGATTTTTGGGGATATAAATCAATTACACAAGCCAACAAATTGTTAACCCAGTGACCAATGTTTACTATGCGTCACACCAGATTTTAAAGATAAAAACTAATTATAGACATATTTATGGCGTTGTAGAAGAATTCTATTCATTGTCCTGTCGTCAATATTAGGAGGGATTATTAATAAATATAATTGCAAATTTTCAGTCTGAAAAATATACAGCATCTCCTTTATAAATTTTAATGTATTTTTCTATGTTCAATATTGCAAAACAACTTAAAAAGTAACTAAAAGTCCCATTCATTAGATTTTCTATCAATCTGGACCCTTTAAGTTCGATTTTATAATTTGATTTTCAATATTACGAAAAACTTAAAAAGTCCTTGTTAATTTTGTAGTCTAATGTTCAATTTTACAGAAAACTTAAAAAGTACCAATTACAGAAAAATTTGTAGTTTTTTTTTTTGGTAAGGTTAGTTTAAATTTAGACTGATTTTGCTAATTTTTAATGGAATACAATCTGAAATGGTGTTTACCCTCAATTTTTCCAGCAAACGTGTATATTGAGGTTGGAAATCGGAATAGCATGGAACATGTTGATCATATAGACTAATATGTTTTAGATTTATTGTCAAATATAGAAAATAATTTTAAATGTGGGCTATTCTTATAAATTTTGATATACGGATTTAAGTTAACAGAATTTTTTTTATTTATAAATTAATTTTTTTCACAAAGGGCTCATTTTAAGGTGAAGAATTAGGGATTAAATTAAAATTATGGCTTGAAAGTTGTTTTTGAATACACAATTAGTTAAGTTTGTTTGCTAGTTAAATCAGCCAAAGAAGGTGGTTTGGTTTATCAATTAGCATAAATTATAGGGACTTCACAATATATTTTTTGTTTTAAACTTAAGTTTTCATTAATTTTCATATAACATTTACAATTGTCTTTTTATTTTTCACAAAATAAACAAATAGGAAAGTTAGTCGGGCATGGCCGACCATATAATACCCTACACCATGAGTATATTTTTAAAATTTTTATTTTTTATAAAGAAACTTTTATGTTGAATATTACCATAATTCCAAAATATTTAAGCAATTTATTGATAAAAAAACTATAATTTCTAAATGTGTCTTTATATAGGTCAAATATGGGCCGGTCCACGGTAAATGTGGGAAAATGATATATTTAATCTTGTACTTAAAAACATCAAAGGGGATGAGAATCAATTTGTTTTGAGATTAACTAGTCTGATTATTAATTGGCATTTGATTGTCAACTCAAAACTGTCGAAAGCCAGGCAACAAACATAAGCCTGAAAGCGTTTAAGAAATAGATGATGCGAGAGTTGTTTCCCAACTCAAACCTGAATTACGACTGACATTTATTGTTATAAAAAATCATTTTAAAAGTCCACCTAAATTTGTTTCCTGTTTAATCTAACGGCAAGTTAAGTGTAGTTTAACTGATCATGAAAAATCCCGTCCTAAATCTATGTTAGAAGTGAGAACACAATTAACTAGAACTATAAAAAAGGAAGAATAAAAACTTTATATTTTCTGATATGTATTATCAGAAAAGCCAGGGTGTCCCATTTTGGTTTAAAGGAAATCCTCCAAGTCGACCTATATCTTCATATAGTAAGCTGGAATTCTTTAAACACTTAAGTTAAATTTGAGTTTCAAATGGTACTCCATCAGTAAATTTTAAGAGTTTTAATGGTCTCCGCCAGGGTATAAACAGTTGAGGTTTAATGGTCTCCACCAGGGTTTAAACAGTCTCCACTAGGGTATAAACGTTTAAGCATTCTATGGTCTCCACCAATAAAACATAACCTCACTTGAACTTCAAGTCTTGAAGTGATACGAAAGCACGAGGTTAATGTACACAACATATGACTTTGAACTGTTATATGAAGTAATACACTACATCAGTGCGAGCGAGACGCAAAACTGTCGAAAGCCTGGCAACAAACACAAGCCTGAACGCGTTTAATAAATAATCGCGATGACGCGAGAGTTGTTCCCCAACTCAGACCTCAATTACGACTGCCAAAAGTTTCCTATGTTACTTAGAGCGGGTTTCTTACTATTCAGTTAAACTAAACTTAACTTGCTGTTAGATTAAACTCAGAACAAATATAGACGGAATTTAACCGTTGATTGTGTTTTTCAGTTTTGGATTAAAGTTCAGTTAACTTTGTAAGTATTGCCAACTTTTAACTTAAAAACATAAACAATGAACAGCTGTTTTTTGCAAACAATACTTTTATAAATTGAAAATTTTTGGAAAAATGTTAAATAAAACAAAACAAATTAGAAAATTGCATTTTACTTAAAATATTAAGTTGTTGTTCTTTCGAAATCATTGTTTTATGGTTTTTGTTAATTGCGTTTTCTCACTTATAATTTCAGTTTAATTGGCCAATAACTCTCAGTTAAACTAAGATAATAAGTAATGTTACTGTTTACTGAAAACACACAAAACGTATATTAAACTAGGCTTACGAAAAATCTAGGTTGTCTTTATCTGAAAAAAAGCCGCCCTTTTGGGTTTTTTTAGTATCAACCAGGGATATGCTAGAATAATGTCTGATTTCTGAATTAAGTAGTTGTTTCTTCACTAGCGAAAAGTGTTATTTCGATTCAGGCAGGCGTAGTGATATATATCATGTTTTCAAAGTTAAAACCAGCATTAACAAGCAATTCGCCTCAAAGCAACGTCTAAAGTTAATCTGAGTCTAATAGTAAGTTAAGCCACATTCAATTAAGTAGTAAGAAGTTCAACCTTAGTCATTTACTATGTCATTAATCAATTCTTGTGTCAAGCAAAATTCACCTATCAACTACCCAGCAAAAACTAGGTAATAACTTTTAATTGTAATTACTTACCTAACAACTTACATTTCAATAATTACTACATATTGTTTGGATTATAAAGAAGTAGTTTAATAAAGTCTTACTTATAATGTGTTATATAATTACTTTTTAATTCATTAGTTCTCTTGCCTGTGCTTCACAGGATATATAGCTGTATGCTAAAGTACTTGCCTCCAATGACCGTGTTGCTATAGTGTAAGTAAATTTTAGCATTTTAAGGAAAGTTTTTGCTGGGTACTAAGTATCGTTTTAAATAAAAGAATTCAATAATTATTTCGTTTATAAAATATATATTTTTTATTATTTATTTTATAATGGCAATAATTGTAAAAAAAGTTAACATAATAGCATTTATGAGTCCTTAAAAAAATCATAGGTAGTAAGGACTTTTAAAACTTATTTTAAAAAAATAAAATATATAATAATTATTAAAAAAATAAACTACATTTAGAAAGGATTATTTATTAAAAAAAAACTATTGAATATATATAAAAAAATAAACACTTAGCTCATATGAGTAGATTTTATTAAAAAAATTTCAAGCTACAAATAATTATAAAGTTGTTATTACTTATTTTTATAATTCTGTGATTTAAATTTGATTTTATTTACAAAACTAAATTAACAATTTACGCATTATAAACAAACAAAAACATGTTACATAAAACATTTACAAATATTATTACAGATTTTTCTTAAAAAAATTATAAAGAATTTAAAGAAAAAATATAAAAAAAATATAAAATCAAATTTAGGTTTTTTTTTAAAATCTTGTTTTTTTTTTGCAGTTTTGTTTCTTTATTTCAATAACAATTTTCAGTCTTAAAAGTTCCAAGTATTTTTTATAACAGTTTTAGTTTTTTGTTTTTGTTTATGGCCACTATTCGAAGAATTTTCAATATTTTTTTCTTATACCCTGCCGGGGGTTTTGAAGCAAATTTTAATTTTTTTTCACTGATATTGAAAAAAAGAAACAAAATTTTTGGAGTTTTTTTTGTGAAAGAAAACAAAAATAAATTGTATTAATATAAAACATTAAAAAGGATATAGATTTTTTTTATATATAAATTTTTAAACAGTTGTCATTTTTTTTTTAATTTACTTAAATTTATAAATATAGTAGTTGTTGTTATTTTGAGGATGTTTTTTAGAAGATTTTTTTATATTATATATATTTTTTTTTTAAATTATTATATATGTATGTATATAGCTAATTGTTGTGTCAAAGTAGTAGTGAGTTTTGTTTTGTTAAAAAAAATATTGTTTATAACTGTCACATGTTCATCAAATGCAACTCTGTGACTTTGATATTTTCCTTGGAAAATGGAAGACAAATTTATGTTTACCATTTTTAAAACTGTTCTTATTAGCTGGGGGGTCTTGTTTATCAAGAAAACTTTAGTTTTAATTAATAGATATTTTGCTTCTTCTTTTTGTAAATAATGTTTTAAAAGTGGCCGTTTTTTCGGACTTATCTGTATAGAAAAGTAGATTCTTGTTTAAATTTTATAAAAATTATATTATCTCTTTATGATCTTTTTATGATCGGAGTAGAGATTTTAAAGAAATATTAAAGCCTATTTGGCAGTTTGATACAAAGTGTTGCAGCCAAATTGCAGCTTTCAGTAACGATCGTTATCTCAGGGAAAGAGCGATTTAGATCTTTAAGAATGGGATAGAGATTTTGAAGAAATATTAAAGCCTTTTTGGCAGTTAGACACAAAGATATGCAGTCAAATTGCAAATGAAATAACTATTGTTACTGAATGATCGTTATTTCATTGAAAGAGCGATTTTCATCTTTTAGAATAGAATAGAGATTTTGAAGAAACATTAAAGCCTTTTTGGGCAGTTTGACACAAAGATTTGCAGCCAAATTGCAGCATTCAGTAACGATCGTTATCTTAGGGAAAGAACGATTTTGATCTTTAAGAATGGGATAGAGATTTTGAAGAAACATTAAAGCCTTTTTGGCAGTTTGACACAAAGATTTGCAGCCAAATTGCAGCTTTCAGTAACGATCGTTATCTCAGAGAAAGAGCGACTTTGATCTTTAAGAATAGAATAGAGAATATTAAAGCGTATTTGACAGTTTGATATAAAAATGTGCAGCGATCTTAGTAGCGATCGTTATCTCAGGGAAAAAGAGATTTAGATCTTTAAGAATAGGATAGAAATTTGCAGCATTCAGTAACGATCGTTATGTCAGTGAAAGAGCAATTGTGATCGTTATTTATTATCGCTATAAGGCTCTTGTTTTTATCTTTAAAACGATCTTACAACAATAATACGATCAGTAATTTAAAAAAAAATTGTGTGAAAATATTTTCTTAACATTTTTCTTTTAAATTACTGATCGTATTGTACAAAAAAGTTCGTTAAAGAGAAATCTTGTTTTTCTATGGTGATCCTTTATTTTTTCTCTTAATTTTATGACAAAACATTTTTTTTGCAATTTTTCATTTTAATATTAAAAACTTTTGTTTTAAAATGTTAACAATTTTTAAAATTGAATAAGTTTTTTTTTCTTTTACAATTCCTTATAGAATTATTAAAATATATTGAATGAGTGTTAATAAACCACAATTATTTATTCATTCAATTGTATTGAATCTCAATCAAAGTAACATTTCGTAATGATCAATAAATTTCTTTGTGAAATTCTGAAAAAAGATTTTCAAAATTGTTTTAAATTTAAAAAAAAAGTTACTTATTGAAACTTTAAAATTGACATTTTTAAAGGCTCAGTTAGTTTTGACGTTCAATCAGCTGATACGTTACGTTAGGGAACGTTAAAACTAACTGAAACTTTAGTTTTCAATATGAGCTAAAGTTGTAAAACTTTAATTATAATTTTAGTCCATTTTCAAAACTTCTTATTGATAATAAATTCTCAATTTGTAACTTTTGCTAAGATTTGCCAGAAAAATTCTAAATTCAAAACCAGGAATTTTTTTCAAAATTTTCTTGCAAAGCATTTTATACAAAATGCCAAAACCCAGTTTCAGCATTTTTTACAAAACATAATTTAAAACAATTTTAAAATCTTTTTCAAAACTTTTTTAAAATTTCAAAATTTTACTGTCATATCCATTTTAAACACCAAATTATTAAGAAGTTTTAAAAAATTTCTTAAAATTTTTTTTGCCAATTTAGAAAAAAACTTTTATAAATAACACACTTTTGGGCAACATTAACCCTAAATATCAAGCTAAAAATATGCTAAATATTAAAAGTTTATAAAGCAAGCAAAATGGCGTTAATTCATCTTAAAAATCAAGTGATTTAAAATAATCTTAATTTGATGTTTTCAAAATAAAATATTTCATTTGTTGAGGAAAGAAATAAATACCTACAACTCTTAGCTTAACTCTCCGACTTAACACTCTTTGGAAATTTTAAACTGAGAGTTTATATGTGTTAACTAATACTTGAGAAACCGGATTTTTTGACAATTAATTTTGACAAGAATTGCTTTTAAAATTCTGCTAGATATTGTTTATTCCCCTGTAAATAGTTAAATGTTTATTGCTATTTTTTAAGAAACAATTTAAATCCCTTTATATTATATAAATTTGAGAGGTTTGGGGTTTTAGTTTTATATATTTTCTTTTCCTTTCCTTTTAGTTATTTTGTTTAAACCGTCCGCTAAGTCCTTCTCTTTTACTCGTATTATCTTAATTAATGTCTGGTTTAAAACCTTTAGACCTTGTTATAGTTTAGTTTGTTGCTGTTGTTGTTGTTGTTTTTGTTTGTTTTCTTAATTGGAGCCGCCAAAATACAACTCCTTTATTTTAGGCAGTTGCTAAATTATACATTTATATTGTATCTATTTTGTATAGTTTATTTTGCTTAAGAGCAATTTTGTTTTATGCTCAAAGAGTTCCAAAAAGTAGCTATCAAAAGCCTTTTCGTTCCCTTTTACATAAAATTTATAAATAAATATTATAACCTCAAATCTTATAAACCTTATTAGGGTTTTTTTTGTTTTCTTCAGTCCACTACTCTACCAATAGGGACTGGGCTCATGATGCCAATTGTTTTTGGAATCATTTGTTGTATTATTAAGGGCCTCCGTTAGGGCCGATCTCATTTGACTTTGACACGTTGTTGATTTGCTATTGTTTAACGAAGCCGATGAGTTTTTATCGTAAGGCGATAAAGCATTATAGTAGAAGGGTGATCTTTTGGAGATGGTATAATTTAGACCCTTATTATTATCCCAGTATTCATGGGTATCGGCTCGGAAACATATACAGAATTCCAAACGTTT
This sequence comes from Lucilia cuprina, assembly GCF_022045245.1. NCBI lineage: Eukaryota > Metazoa > Arthropoda > Insecta > Diptera > Calliphoridae > Lucilia > Lucilia cuprina. The sequence continues at coordinate 16,845,745 of NC_060953.1, read as the reverse complement.
GGAAGAGGGTGGTAGGGTGATTTTGAAGGAGAAAGTATCGAATATAACATGGGCACAAGTGGCCGGTCCGTATGCTTTATTGTAGGTACAAAATATGTCCTGTTGACTCTTCCAGTCATCCCAGGTAACGCGTACAATGACTTCTTTTTCGAAGGAGATGTTTTTAACCTTGACAGTGCCGACCACTATGGATTCCTCATCTTTGACAATGACATTCTCCAAAGAGACATAATTACTCTCGATAGATTGTCTAAAAAGAAGAAAGAAAGAATTGTTTTATTAGATTATATGTTTATATTTAACTATGGTTAATTTAATCCAGATCAGGCCACAGACCAGACTATTGATAAGACTATAGACCAGACTTCTGTCCATACTACACACAAGATCCTCGAACATTTCATAGTCTAGACCAAGGTCAGGTCATAGACCAGACTGTTGATCATTCTGTAGACCAGATAATAGACCACGCTGTAAACGTAGACGAGGACCACAGACCACGCCATATACTAGATCATAAATCAGACTATAGACTAGACCATAAACCGGATCATATACCAAAACTTGTATCAGGCTATACCCAGGCTATAGAGTAGACAATAGACCAGACTAAAGATCAGACTATAGACCAGACCATAGACCAGACATTAGAACAGACCATAGAACAGATCAAAGACTAGACCCCAGACCAGACCATAGACCAGACCATAGACCAGACCATAGACCAGACCATAGACCAGACCATAGACCAGACCATAGACCAGACCATAGACCAGACCATAGACCAGACCATAGACCAGACCATAGACCAGACCATAGACCAGACCATAGACCAGACCATAGACCAGACCATAGACCAGACCATAGACCAGACCATAGACCATAGATCAGACCATAAACCAGACCAGACCCTAGACCAGATCATAGATCACACCAAACCATAAGATCCTAGACTAGATCATAATACTGACCTAGGTCAGACCATACACCTTAGATCATAATCCGGATAATAGACCCGATCATAATCTGGACCATAGACTTATAAAGATTGGAAAAAGTTTCTAAAAACTTACCTAAAAGCTAAATAATCTGAGGCAGGTTGTTTAAAATCGACCGTCCACTGATCGGCCGGATGTGGTGTTACCAAACCCTGAGTGATTTGTTCCAAAAATTTCATACTCCAATAGGGTGGCACATTCGAGGGTTCCGACATAACACGCACCTGGGTAAGTGATAGACCCTCATCATCGGCAAATATGACTTTTTTGCGGGCACGACTAAAAGTAAGCAAAAAAAAAACGAAGTTTGAATATTAATTAAAGTAATTAACCTTGAATTTAAAAATAATCTAATCCTAAGTATTCCTGGTAAATGAACTCTTATCTTGTGGTATATTCTTTATTCAAAATTTATTTGCTGTTTTCTAAAAATCTTATCAAAAAAGTGCATATAAATTAGATTTTATATATAAAAAAATCATATTTAATACATCATATAAACAATCGTACGATATAATTTGTTTGTTCTATATGAACTTGTAACTCCCCCTGTGTCATAAATAACAATCATAAAAAATGGTCATTGACTTATTTTTCAGTTGCAGCATTACCACTACCTACCAGCTTAATTTGAACATTATTAAGATCAACATTAAGATTTTCAAATTGCATAGAATCGTATTATTTTTCTCTTTTGGGGGGGCTTTGGTCGTGCGCCATTTAAATTGTTGTTATTATTCTGTTTTGTTTAAATTGTCAAGAGGTCTCAAGGTGATTTTTTTTTGATTCTTCTAAATTCATTTCAATTGGGTTAATTTAAGAAAGTTGTTTTCGTTTCATTTCGGGAATTTGTTTTACGGCGTAGTTTTAAAATTGTTTCGAATACAAAATAAAGAAAAAAAGCGACAAGAAAATGTCAATTAGTTGGGACTAAATGATATATGTTAAGAGGTTACACTTGCACGTTTTGCTATTTGACTTTAATAGGGAGATTTGTAGAATACCTAAAGCCTTAGAAATACAAAATTGCACAATTGTTTTTATTAGAAAATATACTTTGTAAGTATATTACAACAATTTTACTTATAGATGAAAACTTCAAATTATGTAATAGTTAACATTATGTAAAGTTTGACAATTGTTTAAAAATTTAGTTTATGTAAAAACCTAAGGCAGTTTTCTTTCTTAGTACTTAGTTAAACTAGGTTTAACTTTTTGTTAGATTAAACTCTGAACAAATTTTGTCGGATTTTAACTGGTAATTGTGTTTTCCAGTTATGCATTTAAGTTCAGTTAACTTTGTTAGTATTGCCAACTTTTCACTCAAAAACATAAACAATGAACAGCTGTTTTTTGCAAATATTACTTTTGTAAAATGAAAAGTTGAAGAAACAATTAAAATAAACATGTTAATCAATAATAATATTGATAAAACATATAATGAAATTACTATTTACTTAAGAAATTATGTAAATTCCAAAAGCAGCAATAACGGAAGGCGTAACACCCACAGCGCCAGAAGGCAATTAGGGTGATATCAGGTGATAAAACTAAATCTAAGACCGTATTGGATTATAAGAAAGCTTTAACTGAATACTCTCCCAGAGGTAAGGTTCACATTATATGGGTACCAGCTCTCTCAGGAGTAGTCGGAAACGAAAGGGCGAATGTAATAGCTTTAAAGGGAAGGGAGCTCGTGGCAGTTAACCTGACAAACGCAAAACCATTCGAAGCAACAAAAGCTGAACTAAAAATATGGGTGAGAGTATCCCATAAGTCATCTTGGAATAATGATACGATACGGGTAGTAATACGAAGATCCTATGGGGTGACCCTGATGAGAGTAAGACGAAAAATCTGCTCAAAATGAGTAAGTCTGAAGTTAGTATGATGGTACCTATTCTGAGTGGACACACAGGATTACGAGCACATCTATGCAAAATTGAACGTGCGGATTCAGATTCAGTATGTAGAGCATGTGGAGAGGACAGTGAAACTCTGGAGCACTTTCTTTGCCACTGCCAGACATTCGTCGAAGTTAGATCCAAGTATCTTGGAAGTAATGTTATTCCGGAAATAACATTCCTGGCTAACACAGATTGAAAGATTTTTTAGAATTACGTTTAGGAAACTAAGTTTCTGAACACTGAAAAATAATTCATTCGGTTACCTTCTTTTCATGATAAGGGGAGCACAACTGGCCCGATTGTGGCCAGTTTGTTTATGGTTTTTTATCATTTATAAGTTAACTCCAAATATAGATTAAACTAGGTTTAAATAAAGAATGTAGATTACATTTATCAGAAAAACCTAATAAGGTTATGTTTGGCCCATTCACAATCATTGTTGTGTTGACATATAATATGTCATACATTGCCCAGCAGTTCGACAAAGAAAAATACAGTGATTACCATATACATCTAACCACCTGGTTGGCTCTATTTCGTCTTTCTTGTAAACGAGGGTAAAAATGATCGTCACATTTTATATCCTTTGTAAGCAAGAAAGTGGACACTTGAAAAACAAACAGCTGTTTGCTGTCATTTCGTAATCTATGGGGTGACGATTGAAATAGCTCGGTGGCATAACACTAAATGTTAGGTTTGGAACTGCTGGTTGTGAATTGTTTTAATTCATAATATAAATTGAAAATAGAACTTTCTTTTCTTAAAATCATATGATTATTCATTTTGTTTCTTATTTTATATTTTATACTAAAAATAAATATGTCGGCATAGGAGGCATGGCAAGGGTGTATCTGTGTGTTAAGTCGTTTGCAATAAATCGTATGCAATATTTAGTAATATATTAATATATTATAAGGCAATGAAACGTTTTTCTTAATTTCGTGGGCGTAAATGCAGATATTTGTCTAGAAATAAATGTATCAAATTGAGTGCAAAAACAGATCAGCTGTCAAAATAAAAACACAATTAAGAAAAATGTTGAAAAAAAAAACTTTAAACAAAAAATTAATAAATCTGTATGTAAAAATATGCTTTAAAAAGATGTTTTCCAAAAATGCATTTTAACTATGAAATAAATTTTAATTAAAAAAGCAATAACTTTAACCCAAAAATTATGTAAATGTTAATTAAAAGTAATCGTTTTAAATTTAATAATTATACTGCTTTAAATTAAAAATTCAATATAAAATTTATGTTAATTGCAGAAAGCAACAAATTGGTATTATAATTAATTTATGTTCATTAATTAAGAAAAAACTGTTTTTGAATAAAATACATATTAGGGGTATTCACAGTCGAATGTTTTGTCACTATTAAGCTTAATCACAGCCACAAAGTATACAGAAGTGTCACCCTTGACGTTTAAAAAATCATATATAAACTACAGCTAAAAAAAAATATGTGAAACTTGTGTAAAAAGAGATAGAAGTAGATTTTTGCTAAAAAAAAACTATGTGGAACTTGTGTAAAAAGAGATAGAAATAGATTTTTGCTCGTGACGTTCCTGTATACCCTGTGTCACAGCGTCTTATTTGTAGGATTCTATAAATTGACTTTCGAATAATCGAAAAAAATAACATTTTGTCCGAAAAGTCCAAAAAAGTGGAAAACTCGACCATTATCTATGAAAAAGTTTAAGAGTCGACTTTTCATAAAACGAAAAAAGTCGAAAAGTCGACTTTTTGTTTCAACTATAAAACTCCACTCATTTTTTTATTAATTTATGTTAATTCCTAAATCCAAGTAATTGTTATTATTATTTGAAGCTTCAAGAATTTAAAAACTGTATTGCAATAATATTAAGGCTATTCACAGCCTGATATTTAAGCCTAGTTGTTATAAAAATGTTATAAACTTTAACAAAATAAAATGCATACAAGGTCTATTAACAGCTGTAGATGCAAAAAATATTTGGCTTTATAAAGCTTTAAAATTACACCGAATTACACTTGCAGAATTTTTGAAACTTCAAAAACATATGTTTATTGAAATATTTATAAGCTTAAATTTACATAAAATTTAACAGAATTTATTATGCATTAGAAAAAATTTCCATTGTCTTTTTTTCAATTTTTATGTTTAAAATAATTATTAAACTTCTTTCCTTTATAAAACTAATCATTATTATAATTATTACTATTATTAAAACTAGTTTTGAAATCATCCGCATCAAAGAAGCATTTAAAAATTTCATTTATAATTTTCAGTTTTAAAACCATATTTATCTCAAACAGGTAATACTGTTTTGCAGCCATTACTATCAAATCATTATACTAGACTCCAACTTCAATTTAAAACCCCAAATTAATTGCTTCGGTTAGCTTCATATTTAACAAATTAAACCTTGTAGATATCAAATATTAAAAGTTTTTTTTAAGAGGTTTATTTAATATATATTTTTAAATAATGTTACTCAAGAAAGTGTGCTTAATTTGTGGTTAGAGACAGTGTCTTATTTTAAATCAGTTTATAAAGGAATTGAATCTTAAAATGAGCTTTAAACCTTTCACGCCAGATTTGACTGGTTTTAAAAATTTAAATTTTCTATTTCAAATATCATTTTAGGATGTCCTTCGTTTAAATCAAGTGCGTTTTTTAGTTATTAGTTACTTTAGTTATTATCTTAGTTTAACTTATTTTTATAGGTTAACTAAACTTAAGTTTTAATTTTTCTAAAACTTTTCATTTAACTAAAATTATATTTGCAAAAAACAGCTGTTCATTGTTTATGTTTTTGACAAAAAAGTTGGCAATACTAACAAAAGTTAACAGTTATGGATGTAAAACATCCATAACTGTAAAACACTATAGGGTTCTATAAATCGATTTTCGAATAATCGACTTTTTGTCAAAAAAAAGTCAAAGTCGACTATTTTGTTCCAAAAAAGTTAAAACTCGACTATAGTCGAAAAGTCGACTTTGTAAATAAAAGTCGTAAAAAGTCGAAAAGTCGGAAAAAGTCGAAAACTCGAAAATAGTAAAAAAAAGTCTAAAATTCTAAAATATGTGGAAAATCTCGAAAAAAGTAAAAAAATATTCGAAAATAGTCAAAAAGTCGTAAAAAGTCGGAAAAAGGCGAAAACTCGAAAATAGTAGAAAAACGTCAAAATATATGAAAAACTCCAAAAAAGTAAAAAAATAATCGAAAAAATACTCAAAGTCGACTTTTAATTAAATGAAAAAAGTCGAAAAATCATCGATTTAATCCCACCGAACAATGTTCCGAGTTTAATCCATAACAGCAAGTTAAACGTAGTTTAACCGAGTATTAAGAAACCCGGCATAAGAAATTACTAAAAATTAATTAAATAACTTTGTTATTACAAATGTATTAAAATGAAGTCAGGAAGTATCTTATGTTTTCCATATGCGTTAGAAGGTTATTTTGGGTTATCGGCCGATATTTAGCGTTTCAGAAGGTTTTTTTATCACCTAGAGATGTACTAGAACCAGACGTTGTTCTAAATTGAATGCTAGTTACCGCAGATAAGTGTTATTTAGTTTCAGACAGGCGTAGTTATAAGTCATGTTTTCAAAGATATTTATCTTAAATGTTCAATAAGTGTATCCAGACTACTTTAGATTGCATCCAAACCACTTTAGAATACCTTCTTAGAATATGCATGAGATTATTTCGATCAAAACCAGATCGTAATACTGGTTAGAATGAATTTTGTGTTAAAGACTTTTGAGTCTATTATCTCAACCTTCCATTACGACAATTGGATCTCCGCTACAGAACGACCCGATTTTCAATCGCCAAAAAATTGTCAACTTAGCAACAGCTGTATCAACCGAAAGTTTTTCTCCAGGGAAGAATTTCCTGGAAAAAAAACAACCTTCCATTAACCTCTAAACTGAAAACTGTCAATATATAATTTTTAGAAAAGATAACCAGATATTGAGATAGAATAAGGAAAAGAACAAGATATTGAGATAGAATAAGGAAACTTATCTTTAAATGAAGATCTAAAGGTACCTCGGTAGTTTGGGGTTTGTGGATACGATTCACGTTAGAGAATCTCGGAATGAAGGTATCATATCATCCAGTTCGGAAACAATTTATAGTTCAAGGGAACTGATTTCTTGAACTATAGTTTAAGGGAACTGATTTCTAGAAGTAGTTTCAGATTTAATGACGATATCTAAAGTTTCGAGATTGCTGTGGTTAATATGAATCAAAAACTGTTCTAGTTCTGAGAACTCAAGATTTTTTGCTAGAATCACGACATAATGCGGTTAATAATTCAGACAATCTTTTTCATGTTTTTATTGAACTTTAAATGCTAGGAGCTGCTATTTAAGTGTTGCCAACTGTACTTGTTTACTGTCATAAAACTATGCTGTTCCTAACAACTACTTATTTTGGTTTTAGTATATTTTTTGTTTTGTTAACAAATTTTTGTTCTATTTTAACAAAATAATTGAATTGAATTTGTTTTTTTATTTTGCAAAGTATTGAAAACATGTTTTCAGTTTGTGGCCGTACATGTAATACCAGTTTTCCCTGTTAAATGTTGGGGCGTGTGGTGGCTTTTAAAGCTTGTTATTTCTTTTCTTTTCTGCACTGAAAATTGTCTTTATTTTGCTGATTTAACCAAATTCTTTTTGTTTAAATTGTTAAAACCAAAGATTTTATTAGCAGCATTGCCAATTAAAATAAATTTTGTGCAAATTTATAAGACCGTTATTTTGTTGCTTGATTTTTAACTGAAATGCCGGTTGTTGGTTGTGGTTTTTTTTTTGTTTTCCTCAGGTCGTTTGTTACATTTTGGGTGTTTTACATGTCTGCTTTATTGATATTTTATTTCTTTTTTGTTTAACAAAACGTACACGTATCACATAAACAAAAAAAAAACTGAATATAAAACATTTCAGCGTTTTTTTGTAGGTACGTTTTCTTAACATTTATGATTGGTGTTTGTGTGACACTGTTTGCTCGCTCTCGGTTGTGTTGTAGACATTATCAATATTGTGTATTGATGATCACGAGGTTGATGCATGTTGCACATTTCACACGCAACAGGTTTTTAATGTTTTCGTTGGTTTTTTAAAAATTTATTTTAAAAAAGCTACTGCTACTTTACTATCTACTACTGCTTGGTAATTTGGTTGTTATGTTAAGATGAGTTGGCAATACTTAAATAAACACATCTATACAGTTATTAAATTAGTGTTTTTATATTTTTGACGTTTTTTATGCCTTTCAAGAGTTGCTATTTTCTCCTTTGGCTTTTGTTGTTATTGTAAGTGTCGTTTAAGAAATAAACATTTGAGTTTATTTTGATCAGCTAAAGACCATCAACAACGACTTGAGAAAAAAACTTGCATTAATATGCATGAGCTGATACATTTCCCTAACGAAATGTTGTTTTACAAGTAATTTTCATGTTTAGTTTATTGTTACATTTGTAACACGTTTAAATGTAGCAAAATCAATTGACAAACTAATTCTTCGAAAAGAATGCAGAATTTTAAATTTATTAAGAAAATAATGATTCTAAACTAACTTTAACAGTTCCGAAATTAAAGCTTAATCTCATATCGAAGTGGAAATAGTTATTAACTGATATTTAGGGACATTTTAAAGCGCGTTTTTCTGATAAAGATAATCTTCATTCTTTGGTTAAACCTGGTTTAATAAGTGTTTTGTGTGTTTTTAGTAATCAGTAAAGTTATTTATTATCTTAGTTTAACTGAGTGTAATTGATCAATTAAACCTTCAAGAGTTTTAATGGTCTCCACCAGGGTATAAACAGTTGAGGTTTAATGGTCTCCACCAGGGTTTAAACAGTTGAGTTTTAATGGTCTCCACCAGGATATAAACGTTTGAGTATTTTATGGTATCCACCAATAAAACATAACCTCACTTGAGGTGATACGAAAGCACGAGGTTAATGTAGACAATATATAACTTTAAACAGTTATATAAAGTAATACACTACACCAGTGCGAGCGAATCGTAAAACTGTCGAAAGCCAGGCAACAAACACAAGCCTGAACGCGTTTAAGAAATAATCGCGATGTCGCGAGAGTTGTTCCCCAAATCAGACTGAAAAAAAGTAATATTTGCAAAAAACAGCTGTTCATTGTTTATGTTTTTGACTGAAAAGTTGGCAATACTAACAAAGTTAACGGATCCCTAGTTCCATAACTGAAAAACACAATCATCGTTTAAACTTTGCCTAAATTTTTTTCCAAGTTTAATCCAACAGCAAGTTAAGCCTAGTTTAATTGAGTAGTAAGAAACCCGCCCTGAACTCTCTGAACTGAACTTTTTTTTATTAAAATATCAAGATATTGCCACAAAAAATGAGTGAGAAATTATGAATCCAAAGCCCTGGATTACTGGCTATATATTTCTTTGATGGATCAAACGACTAAAACGGATCATAATCTTTTCTCGCATACTCTATCAAATTGCAAATCATTACAACACGACGTCGGTGTAAGATATTTAAATTGAAAACTTTTGATTATAGATTTGTGGAATTATGATTAATATCTAAAGATTTGAAATTTGAAACTCAATAGAGTGTATAATCCTTCTCTTAGTAAGCTGCAGTTGCCTTTCAAAACCCTGATAAGTCAGGAGATAATCTTTTGGCAAGTTGAGAGCCTAATATTAAATGATCAGTTCGTTCAGGACCATTACAATCAGCCACCAATATTGAAATATCAAATAATCTATCAATTTTAGCCGATATCCTTCAAAGTCGTCTAAAATTTAAAAAACTATTCGCCACAATCGCATTATTTCCGCAGATATTTGATAATCTTATAATTTCATGTTTTCGACCTAAAAATTGGTCTTAAAGATTGTAGGATTTAGATTATCAGCAAAGGCGCTATATAGTATAAATACAGATATAATTTGGGTCATACATTGATGAAATCTAAATTGTCTAGATTGTGTATCAGTATAGGGGCTTTAAACTAGTCGACTTAGCTGACAGCGTTACAAGTTTATTATTTGTATTCTAATTTATCTTGGTGGAGGACTTTGAGAGAAAACCGGACTTTTGTTTGTAACTTACAAACATACACATTTATAGTGTAAATGTGTATGTGTATATGTTCGAAAGATCTGTATAAGCATATTGTATTTAGGAAGTGTAACGCCTTAGTTAAAATGTATTATATACATACATATGTATATACCTAAAATGTGAGGTATATCTGTAAAAAAGTGTAAATGTTATATTTTAAGCACGTTTTATATGGTTAAAAGCGACGGCGAACAAAAAAAGAGTCAACGAAAACTTTTTAAAGTAAAGTTAAATATTTATTAATTTGATTTTGTTTTTAATTGGTTTAAATTAATGGAATTTTAAAAAGATGTAGGGGACTGGTAGGTTTTGAAATATTTTGATTTCATAATGTTGTAAATAGGGTAAGTGAATTACATGGTCATTTTTCCTAGTTTACTTTAACTAAATAATTGAGATTTTTTTCGAAATTATTTCCTAGTATAAATTTGGAATGAGCAAGTAGTTTTGTTTATTAGGTAAATTTAATAAAAAATTTTTAATTAGAAAATATAATATCTGTCTAACTTATTAATATAATATCTGTCTAACTTATTAAAAAGCAATGACCATCTCTTTAAAAATGTGTAGTTTCGTCACAAAAATATTGCCAACAAATCATAAATAACAACTTGATTAAAAAACAATTGGCAACTCTTTTCGAAAGTTTTTTTATATTTTATATTATTTTTAGATTAGAATATATATTTTCTGGCAAACACCCACGTTTAAATGAATTTTAACAATTTGAAAATAAGGTTGGCAACTCTTAAATGTTGTCACTCATCACACACATATAAATATTTTGTTTTCTTCTTGTGATATATCACAAAAATCTTTATTTTTTAAAATATGTAACATTAGTGCAGGTATGGAAAATGTTGTAGTATTGTTAATTTATTAGTCTACTTATAACTATAGGCTTGGCCATTAAGTACTCAAAAGACTAGTCAATTGACCAGTCAACAACATAGTCTAGAGTCTAGACCATAGAATCATCAATAGACTAGGTTATAGATTTATCAATATACTTGATAATAGACTAATGAATGGATTTGTCCACAGATAAGACAATAAATAAGACATTAAACTAGTCAAAAGTATAAGTCAATAGGCTAGTCAATAGACTTCTTAGTTCTATGGCTAGATCATAGAATAGTCAATAATCTAGACAACTAGTCAATAGACTTGAACTAAGACAAGTCTATAGATTAATCAAAAGTCAATAGGCTAGTCAATAGACTTCTTAGTCCTATGGCTAGACCATAGACTAGTCAATAATCTAGACAACTAGTCAATAGACTTGAACTTAGAATAGTCTATAGATTAATAGACGAGGAAAAAAGCTAGACTATAGGAAAGACTATAGATTATTCAACAGGCTGCATAGTCCTATGGCTAGATCATAGACTAGTTAATAAACTAATCAATGAACTAGTCAATAAAGTAGAATTTTGAATATTCAATAGATTAATCAAAGGAAAAGTCAATAGAATAGTCAAAAGGCTAAACTATAGATCAACAGACTTGTCCATATATTAACTAATAGATGAATCAATGAGATTCATCTATTAGTTGTAAGACTTGTAGATGCAAGACTTGTAGATAAACTAGTTATAAGACTAATCAATAAGCTAGTTTATAGACTAGGTATTATTAAACTAATCACTAGGTTAGTCAGTAGGCAACTTAATCCTATGGATAGATCATAGACTGGTCAATAAACAAAACAATAAACTAGTCAATAAAGTAGATAAATTAAAAGACAAGTCAACAGACTAGGAATCATTAAACTAGTCAATAGGCTAGTAAGTAGGCTACTTAATCTTAAGGTTAGATCATAGTCAATAGACTAGTAAAAAGGCTATACAATAGGCAAAACCAGATTAACAGATTAGTTCATATACAAATCTAAAGACAAAGCAGTAGGATGGTATATAGACTAGTTATAAGACTAGTAAATAAACTAGTTATAAGACTAATTAATAGGCTGGTCAATAGATAGGTATTAAAATACTCAAAAGACTATATAATAGACTAGATCATAGATCAGTAAATAGACTAGAGAATGGACTAGGAAATAAATGAATTAATTAGGATACTCAATAGACTAGTCAATAAACTAATCAGCAGACTAGTCCATAGGGTAATCAATAAAATAGCCAGAAGTGTTCTTAGACTAGTTCATAGGCTAGTACATTGACTAGTCGATAGACTAAACCATGAACAAGTCAATAGGCAAGTCTATAGTACAGACAATACACTGGTCCATAGACTAAATGATAGACTAGTCAGTATGGACTAAGTAATAAATTAATCAATCAGGATACTCAAAAGATTAGTCAATAAACTAATCAGTAGACTGGTCTATAGCGTAATCAATGAACTATTTCATAGGTTAGTACATTGACTTGTCGATAGACTAAATTATAATCTAGTCGATAGACTAAACCATAAACTAGTCAATAGACTAGTCGATAGTTTAGTCAATACACTGGCCCATGGACTAAACAATACATTAGTCAGAAGACTAGTCCATATTGACTATATAGTACTCAATAGATTCAGATACCTATAAATATAAAATATTTTTGAAAAAAAAATTAAATTTTTGACCCAAATTTGAAAATAAAATTTTACCCAAGTTTCCATCTTTAAAGACCCTTAATACTCGAAAGTCGAAAGCAAAGACCCTCATACTTATGCGTCTATGAATATTTATTAATACACACACAGACATTAATTAAATAAATGATTTAATTTAATGATGTTGACATATTTTTACTTCTACTTCTTATTATTTTTCTATCACAAAAAGAATTTCTAAATTTTCTTTATAAAAATCTCCATAATATAAATTTTATGATTATTATTATGATGATTATTATATTTTTAATATTGTCAATGATATTTTTTACGAAAAAATTCAATTCGGTGGGCGTTGAAATAAGGCTAACATGATCAACAAAAGAACAGAAATATATATATAGGAAAAAAAGTGAAAATATCGTAAAAATATTGCGCATTTTAACAAAAACAAATTTGTTAAATTGAAAAGAAATTATAAAAAAAACAATAACAAAATATTTACAAAAAACGTAAGAGAAAAAGCCAAGAAGAAAACTTATGTAAATTTATATTATTTATTTTTTAAAAGTCATTAAACGTTAAAGAGAAAAGAGAAAAACAGAAAGAAAATTCTTTATCAGGGTTGTAAAACACGCATACATTTATAAAAAGAAAAATATTAAAAGAAAAAAAAAAATTGTGATAAGTATTATTTTTATATAAAAACTTATATACATATTTGTAAATATGTAATGTACACATTATAAATAACATGATAATGACATTTTTTTTTAAGACACAGACGCACAGGAGGCTATAAAAATATAGTCACCAACACTCACTCACCACATCACTCACTTATGGTGTGTGTATGTATGTGTGTAGAAAAAATAAAATTATAAGTTTTATTTTTCGAATATTTTATTTTAAAAGATATTTATATCTTAGATACATTCACGTTCTCTTCACGTGATCAGCATAAGATCGTTTGGGCAACATTTTAATTTTATTTTTTATTTAATTTTTTTAAGAACTTTGTGTATTTGTTTTTAATTTAGTTTTATTTTATATTTTTTTGTATGACAAAAATAAACTGTTTAATTTTAAAATTGAACATTTCAGGCGGAATAGATACAAATACGAAAATTTCATCACCTAAATGATGCTGTTTTGAAATCGTATTGAATTGAATTTGAATTTTTATTTTAAAATATCTAAAAAATAGAAACTTATTTACATTTAGTGAATTTAATTTAAAAAATTTAAAAATTTTTAATGTTTATAGGTCAGGTATTAATTTTTGATAATATAGAATGGATTTTTTATGCGATTAAGGCAAAAACATATGATGTAAATCCCACGGCGAATAGTATACGGTGAATGTTATCACACTTTGTGTAGAAAATTTAAAACGAATTATCTACACTTTAAATTCACCAACGACAGGTATGGAAAACTCAGAACTAAAGTACTTTTTGTCATCCTGAAATACTTTAATTGTTTATAAACTGATCAATAGTTTGGTTCATAGATTACACAGTACATTAATTCTTATTTGCCGTTCATATTGTTGCCGTAGACTAGTCAATCGATTAATTAAAAACTAGTCCGTTGACAAGTATCCATAGACTGATTTCTCTTATCTTAAATGTTTACTGGTTCGTTTTGTATTCGCGAGTATTACTGATACATTAATATTAAACGAATTTGGACTAAACTAGAACTGAACTAGAACTGTACTAAAACTGAACTAGAACTGTACTAAAACTGAACTAGAACTGAACTAGAACAGAACAAGAACTGAACAAGCACTGAATAAGAACTGAACAAGAACTGTACTAAAACTGAACTAGAACTGAAGTAAACTAGAACTGAACTAAACTAGAACTAAACTATAACTAAACTAGAACAAAACTAGAACTGAACTAGAACTGAACTAGAACTGAACTAGATCTAAACTAGAACTAAACTAGAACTGAACTAGAACTGAACTAGAACTGAACTAGAACTGAACTAGAACTAGAACTGAACTAGAACTGAACTAGAACTGAACTAGAACTGAACTATAACTGAACATGAACTGAACTAGAACTGAACTAGAACTGAACTAAAACTGAACTAGAACTGAACTAGAACTGAACTAGAACTGAACTAGAACTGAACTAGAACTGAACTAGAAC
>NC_060953.1:16830263-16830557 GCF_022045245.1 Lucilia cuprina | reverse complement strand
AGAACTGAACTAGAACTGAACTAGAACTGAACAAGAACTGAACTAGAACTGAACTAGAACTGAACTAGAACTGAACTAGAACTGAATTAGAACTGAACTAGAACTGAATTAGAACTGAACTAGAACTGAACTAGAAATGAACAAGAACTGAACTAGAAATGAACAAGAACTGAACTAGAACTGAACGATAACTGAACTAGAACTGAACTAGAACTGAACTAGAACTGAACTAGAACTGAACTAGAACTGAACTAGAACTGAACTAGAACTGAACTAGAACTGAACTAGAACTGA
>NC_060953.1:16825007-16830163 GCF_022045245.1 Lucilia cuprina | reverse complement strand
ACTGAACTAGAACTGAACTAGAACTGAACTAAAACTAAACTAGAACTGAACTAGAATTGAACTAGAACTGAACTAGAACTGAACTAGAACTGAACTAGAACTGAACTAGAACTAAACTAGAACTGAACTTGAACTAGAACTGAACTAGAACTGAACTAGAACTGAACTAGTACTGAACTAGAACTGAACTAGAACTGAACTAGAACTGAACTAGAACTGAACTAGAACTGAACTAGAACTGAACTAGAACAGAACTAGAACTGAATTAAAACTACAACTAGACCATTTTTGGTTTCTCTTCAATTCAATCCTGTCCGTTAACATACTGACATAAAATAATAATTTTTGTTATTCTATCTGTCAGATACAGTCTTGCGATGTTGATAACATAGTTTCTAAAAGATGATAGCCTAATTTTTAAACTAGACATAACAAATTTCTCTTATCTGTCAAAGACAATATAGGGTAATTTAAAAAAAACATTGTTTCATAACATGGAACATCTATTCCTACACAAAAATTACCTTTTTTCAAGTGATTACACTTGCGACAATGTTATTTATTTATTGTTACTCTCACTTGAAAAAAACTAATTAAACACTTACAACTCTGAACATTCTCCCCGCTGTCAGTGACAATGCGTGTAGTTTGCAGGAGTGTGTGTGTGTGTGTGTACGAGTTTGTAAATTTAAGAATGAAATTGAAAATATACAAGTCATTTAAATGTCAGTGTTGTAATCGTTTAGGGTATTGTAAAACTATTAGTTTATTATTACTATTATTTTATCAACAGACACTATGTCTAATGTCTAGACTATAAATGTTTCAGCGTATTAATCAAGTATTTGTCTATACAATAACACTTGTATTTGAAAGTACTATGTATTATGAAAATTGTATATTTATTTATTTATTTGGAAATAAAAGTATACACTTTAAAAACACTAAAATCCATTACATACTTGTACTTTCTTTTATTTGTTTTAATTATTATTATTATTTTTATAGTTTTATAAATAATAAATTTCACTGTTTAAAGTTAGACACACGTAACGTAAGTTCGTTTGCTGTTTGTTTTGTTTTGTTTATCTTTTGAAAATGTTTTTCCTGTTGAAAAGTGAAATTTATACGTTTTAAATTTCAATTATTTCGTACTTTATGAATAAATTCATAGATCATGTAATAAGATAACGAAAGTAAACATATTTTTATTTGTTTATTGAATAATTAATTTATTATTATTTAATAATATCAGGCATTTTATTGTTATTAAATTAAATATATAGGTTACATTTTAATATGGGGTTTTTAAAATGAAACTGAATTTCAAGTGGCGCCATTAAGTAATTTCGTATTTATTTTTAATGAAATATTATAGAATGAGAAAAAAAACTGATTGAAACTCAATCGGGTTGAAAAATAAAAAACAATTTTTAAAAATTGTTTAAAACACTTTCACAAATTTTATATGTACTTTTCAACAAAGTTTATTATATTTGACTTAAGCCGGTTATATTCCGGAAGACAACCTGTCAAAATTTGACATTGTTTTTGTCTTAACATTATATGGAAAGAGAGAGATACTAAGAGCTTCCCTTTAGTAGTTGTTAGCTTGATTTTTAACCCTTTAAATGAAAGGGAATTGGGAATATGAATAATTGTCTTTCGGAAACATATTCACTTTTGTTATATAATCTATTACTTAAACCCAATCCTAAGGTTGTTTGTCTTGAAATGTTGAAAAAAACCAAATAAAATACAAATTTAATTTAACCCTCAGGCAATAATGACAAATACATTATTTTTTAAATTGCAAAACTTGTTTTTTTTTAATAAAAATTTCAACAGCATGTGTTTTGGAAAAAAATTCAAATGAAACGATTTTTCTTTTTTGGCAAAAACAATTAATAATAATTTCATGGTCATATTTTCTTGAATATTCTTTCAGTTGAGTTTGTTTCTAAATAATAAAAAAAAAATATATAAAAATAATGGAATTTTTATTTCATTCTTTTATATAGGGTTTTTATCTGTGAAATTTCCGGGAAATTTTCAAAATTTTCCCTTACTGACTTCATTATTTAAACAGATTCTTTAACTACTCTTGTTTTAGAACTGAACTAGAACAGAACTAGAACAGAACTAGAACAGATCTAGAACAGAACTAGAACAGAACTAGAACAGAACTAGAACAGAACTAGAACTGAACTAGAACAGAACTAGAACTGAACTAGAACTTAACTAGAAATGAACTAGAAATGAACTAGAACTGAACTAGAACTGAACTAGAACTGAACTAGAACTGAACTAGAACTGAACTAGAACTAAACTAGAACTGAACTAGAACTAAACTAGAACTGAACTAAAACTGAACTAGAACTGAATTAGAACTGAACTAGAACTGAACTAGAACTAAACTAGAACTAAACTAGAACTGAACTAGAACTGAACTAGAACTGAACTAGAACTAAACTAGAACTGAACTAAACTAGAACTGAACTAGAACTGAACTAAAACTGAACTAGAACTGAACTAGAACTGAACTAGAACTGAACTAGAACTGAACTAGAACTGAACTAGAACTGAACTAGAACTGAACTGGAACTGAACTAGAACTGAACTAGAACTGAACTAGAACTGAACTAGAACTGAACTAGAACTGAACTAGAACTGAACTAGAACTGAACTAGAACTGAACTAGAACTGAACTAGAACTGAACTAGAACTGAACTAGAACTGAACTAGAACTGAACTAGAACTGAACTAGAACTGAACTAGAACTGAACTAGAACAGAACAAGAACTAAACATGAACTGAACTAGAACTGAACTAGAACTGAACTAGAACTGAACTAGAACTGAACTAGAACTTAACTTGAACTTAACTAGAACTTAACTAGAACTTAACTAGAACTTAACTAGAACTTAACTGGAACTGAACTGGAACTGAACTAGAACTGAACTAGAACTGAACTAGAACTGAACTAGAATTGAACTAGAACTGAACTAGAACTGAACTAGAACTGAACTAGAACTGAACTAGAACTGAACTAGAACTGAACTAGAACTGAACTAGAACTGAACTAGAACTGAACTAGAACTGAACTAGAACTGAACTAGAACTGAACTAGAACTGAACTAGAACTGAACTAGAACTGAACTAGAACTGAACTAGAACTGAACTAGTACTGAACTAGAACTGAACTAGAACTGAACTAGAACTAGAACTGAACTAGAACTGGAACTGAACTAGAACTGAACTAGAACTGAACTAGAATTTAATTACAAATTTTCTAGAACTAAACTAAGACTTTAAAAGAATTGGAACTGAACCCTAAATAGAATTGTTAATCTGTTATTAAAGTTCTTTTTAGGATTTAGAAATCTAAATTCGATATCAAATAAAAACTTCAATACTCTTTTAAACTTGTAACTGTCAAAATTTTAACTATAACATAAAAGCTAGACTTATTATGTAATGAAAATAATACTTTTTTCAAAAATCAATAAACTAATGTTTAACACAATTTAAATTACAAAAATATAAACCACAGTGACGTACCCACAATCCAATTTCAAACGTAAATTTAGACAAAAACCGCAAATCATAAATTTTGAAATTACAAAGTTACAAATCATCTAATAAAATGATTAATTTACACAATTTTTAATTAAACCTTAAAACATTAAAACCAATGATAAAGATACAATTTAAACAAACAAATGAAAATGCTAAAAACTATGCCGTTTTTACACTAAATCCTAATGAACGAGATTGTACTTAAGTCCTGAAAACCTAACCTATTTAAAATTTCATAAAAAGTCTATATAGAAATCTTTTCTTACCTCTTCTGATCCGTACAAACACTATCCGTATCGGTATTTTTATCTGTAACCTCAACTGAATCGGCGGTAGATTTATGTAGGCAGGATTTACGGCGTAAACATGATTTAGGTTGTGCTTGCAGCAATGGTGCTGAGACCATACGTTCTAAACGACGACCCATATCGGGTGCGGTATTTGAACTGCTATTATTAGTTGTATTGCTGCTGAACTGATTGAAAGCGCTGTTAAAGTTGTTATTGTTAATTAAACGATTATTGCTGGTGATAGTATTGGTTGAACCAAAATTTGGACTAGTGGAACGCTGTTGAGCATTATTGACCATGGCCTTGGAGGCTAAAGTTATAACTTGAGGACGGCAATAGCGTGAGGCACGATTATGTTCATCATTACAACTGCAAGTGGATAGAAGAGAAAACGTAAATTTATTAAATATTTGTTTTATTTTTAGTTTAGTTTGTAAATTTATGCGTGTGTTTATCATTATTATTATTATTAGTGTCAGTAAATTGATTCCAATTAAATATTTAGTAAAAAGTTATGAAAATTTTTGTTTGAATTCTAGTTGTGTGTTTAATTTCATTAAAGTGGGAGAATATAGAAATAAAAAACCCAATTGTGTGGAGATCTTAAGTATGTTGATTCTATTCTTTATTTCTTAGAAATAGATTTAAATTTATTTTTTATTTTCAGTTTTTTTTGTCTGTTGCTAAGCGCTAAGTTGTTTGCGTTATTCATTTAGGTTGATTTATTTTTAAAATATCCAGTTGTTGTGATTTTTTAAAAAATTATTTACGATTGTATGATTTTTTTCATAATTTTTATATTTTTTTGCCTTACTAAATTGTAGATATTAAGAGATTATCGTTATTTTATCATCTCCAATTGTGTACCATCTCTAAAAAGGGTATTGAATTACATTTATGTGGGTTCTAAAGTGGACCTGATGTCCACAAGTTCTAGGACAGAACTAGAAGTGAACTTAAACTGAAATAGAAGTGAACTAGAATTGAACTAGAACTGAACTAGAATTGAACTACAACTAAACAAGAACTGAACTAGAACTGAACTAGAACTGAACTAGAACTGAACTAGAATTGAACTAGAACTGAACTAGAATTGAACTACAACTAAACAAGAACTGAACTAGAACTGAACTAGAACTAGAACTAGAACTGAACTGGAACTGAACTGGAACTGAACTGGAACTGAACTAGAACTGAACTAGAACTGAACTAGAACTGAACTAGAACTGAAGTAGAACTGAAGTAGAACTGAAGTAGAACTGAAGTAGAACTGAAGTAGAACTGAAG
>NC_060953.1:16824667-16824907 GCF_022045245.1 Lucilia cuprina | reverse complement strand
AGTTCAGTTCTAGTTCAGTTCTAGTTCAGTTCTAGTTCAGTTCTAGTTCAGTTCTAGTTCAGTTCTAGTTCAGTTCTAGTTCAGTTCTAGTTCAGTTCTAGATTAATTCCAGTTTAGTTCTAGTTCAGTTCTAGCTCTAGTTCAGTTCTAGTTCAGTTCTAGTTCTAGTTCAGTTCTAGTTCAGTTCTAGTTCAGTTCTAGTTCAGTTCTAGTTCAGTTCTAGTTCAGTTCTAGTTCAGT
>NC_060953.1:16822342-16824461 GCF_022045245.1 Lucilia cuprina | reverse complement strand
GTTCAGTTCTAGTTCAGTTCTAGTTCAGTTCTAGTTCAGTTCTAGTTCAGTTCTAGTTCAGTTCTAGTTCTGTTCTAGTTCAGTTCTAGTTCAGTTCTAGTTCAATTCCACTTTCTAATATTCTATTAATATCGAATTGAATTCTTCAATTTTAAAATTTTGAAATGTTTAAGGTAAAATTTAATGATTTTAAAACCCCTCAACCTTAGTTCATTCAAATAAAATTTAAACTTCAAGTTTCAAAAAATATATAATAAAAGTGTTCTGTTTACAAAATAATTTTTAACTAAATATTAATTGCTTTTAAATTAAAATATATATTTTTGTTATTTTTAAGTGCATGTGATTTTCAAGTACACAAAAGTTTCAAAACAAAAAATTAAACCCTGCAATTTCAGCACTTATTTGGCAAAAAATAAATCATTAAATTATCGATCACGTAAATCAAATTGTTGCAAACAAAATAAAAGAGAGAAATAAATACAGTTTCAGGCTGATTAATTAAGATTATAAAAAAACAGCAACAAAAAAGCTTTAAAACTTATTAAAAATTAAACAAAACTATATAACGCCAGTCATAAATATTTAAGTAAAAATCGGATTATATTATAACACAACAATTTACTTAAATATTTGGAAAATCGATAACATATTTTAATTAATTTCTTACACTGCACAAAAACCATATGACAATTTTTTTTTTTTGTGTGAATTAACGTCACTTCCGAAGGCGCCATTTTGCTTTAAAAACAAATAAACTACATTTCAAAAATATAACTCTTGGCATTTATCTAGAAATCTATCAAAAATGCACTAAAATTAAAAGAAATAAACAAAAAATCCTTGTTTATCTATAAATTAAACTAAAATAACATTTGATATGAACAATTGCCAAAAATAATTGCAAAAATGTATCATTTAAAAATATTTTTTTTTTCAAATTTAAATGGACAAAGAAATCTTTTTCTTTTGCATTTCTTTAAAAACAGCAAACAACTTCCATCAGTTTGCTCATAATTTTATAAAATAATTTATTATATTTATAGATATATAGATCATAAGAAAAAACACAAATAGGCACACGCTTGCCCCTGAAAGAATATGACGTATGTAGCTTTTTAAATGTCGTCAACTCTAGTGTTTAGGCGATTTGTTGCAAAATATGTTGTATTTAAATTTATAAAAATAAATTTTCTTCATTAGAGATGATTTGTTTTAGTTTTGTGTTTGTGTGGGAAATGAAAAGAAAATATTAATTCATAATATTCGCCTTGATCTTGAAGATCTTTTTTTTTTGTTTTTGCTGCAAATTGTTTACTGAATGACACAAATGCAAATAGTGAGAAAGCAACGCAAATTTGTTTGGCTAATGTTTAAAAAATAAAACATAGTTTTTTTAATTTATTTTTTTGCATATTTCTCAAAATAAGGGGGTGTTTAATTAGCCCTGCAGATCACAGTATGGCGTAGTCAACTGATCTTGTTTTAAAACAAATAGTTTTCTTTCTAACTATATATTGGTAACATAGACTACATTGGGTTTTCAACATGAATTTCTTAAAAATATTTCTAAAAACTTCATTCAACGATACTACGTAGTTCCAAGAATGAATTTTATAATTAGTCCTTAACTAACTATTCTACGACTTCAGATCCTTCAATGTCTAATATAGAAGTTGTAATAACGCCGTTACTTTTGAACCTTCTACAGTATTCTCTCAGAGTTATAAATAGGAATCAATTTTATGGCAATAGTTCATTGCTATAAAAGAATCAATTCTTTGGAAGTAGTTCATTGTTGCTAATAAGACAAATGCAAGTTCTTCTTCAGAGTATCGATGACAAAACTTTTTAAGTAAACCAGTTTCGGAGATAAAAACTTCGAACAAAAAAATTGGTCTTAAGTACCTGAGAACAAGTTCAGGATCTAACCAAATTTGGTATAAAAAGCAAATCAAAATTAGACAGGGAACTTATCTGTTACATACTACATATTATAACAATTCTAGTTTGGTTCTAGTTCAGTTCTAGTTCTAGTTCAGTTCTAGTTCAGTTCTAGTTCAGTTCTAGTTCAGTTCTAGTTCAGTTCTAGTTCAGTTCTAGTTCAGTTCTAGTTCAG
>NC_060953.1:16769762-16822242 GCF_022045245.1 Lucilia cuprina | reverse complement strand
AACTAGAACTGAACTAGAACTGAACTAGAACTGAAGTAGAACTGAACTAGAACTGAACTAGAACTGAACTAGAACTGATTTAGAATTAAACTAGAACTGAACTAGAACATCTTTTTATATTTTATGGTAAATACCTGTTAATTATTGTAAAATTTACCCAAAAATTAGTTACACATTAGTTAATCTTCCATGGTTTTAACCAGAGATTAAAACCATAAAACAGGATTATAGTTAGTAAACTATATACGTATGCAGGTAAATTGCTCTACCTAAACACTTGTTTTATTTTCTAAACATTAAATTGTTTCGATTACTTAAATCTCTAGAAAAGATAATTTACTTTTAAATTTCTATTTTAAACAACAGCCACTGACGTTAATTTCAAAATACAAATTGTTTTATTTTATCATTTTTAATAGTTGTTATCATATTTGTTTTAAACTAATTTCTTTTATCACTTTCGTTTTCAGTTCAAGAAGTTTAATTTTATTTAATTTTTTCATGGTTTAATAAAACAAAAACAGTTAAATAACATTTGTTTTAAAATTCTTTTAAAAGTATTTATTGAATCTTATCTAAAAATATTTCTTTTCTTTTTTTGGGGGGTTTCAAAATTTATTGATTGCCATTATCTAATAAAAAGAAATTGTTGAAAATCTACAATTTGTTGTGTTTTATTTTTTTTAGCAATTGACCTTATTTGAAGGTAATTGATAAATAAAAAACAATTTTTTTTGGCAAATGTCTACAATTATGTCAAGTGCCGGTTAAAATGTATAAAGATTTTTTTAAATTATTGTAATTAATTAATAAAAGAATATGAAAATTATAATAAACAATATTTTTGTTGAAAATTAAAGACACCAATAACATTTTAAAAGATTATTTTCAAAATTTTAAGATCTCTAGCAAAAGATCATTATACTGTAGTGATCTTTAAAAGAGGTTCAGTTGTTCTTAATTATAAGTTAAACATTTGATTTACGATTAAGAATTCTAATTAAAATAGGGAAATAAAAGTTTATTAATTAAGATCAAACAAAATATCATTATATAGCGATCACTAAAGAGGATCAGTTAGTTCTTAATAAGAATTTAACCAATATTAAAGATCTAGATCAATTAGATCTAGTGAGGGATTTTGTATTTTGAATCTCTTTATTTTGTTAAAAAATTTTAACATAACTGACGTTAAACGAGTTCAAAGTGTTTTGTTATAAATAATAATAAAAGTATTGTTTTCATAATTTTTCCATTGAAATACATATGTTTACTTTTATTTGTAGATCTGTTATCGCTTTATGCTATTACTCATCCCTAGAATCGATGGAGTTTGGAATTTTGTTGTCATTTTTTGTTAGCGTTTCGTGATAAGGTTCACGTTAGTGATAGAATATCTTAAGAATATGCAATAGTTTTTGTAGGAAATCTTTAAGCCTACGATAAATCTTTGTAAAATTAGTAATAAGACTATTTTTGAATGGTTCAAGTCAAAAACTATTTCTGTGACAGTTGCAGTGACATAAAGTGGAAGTACATAATAGGCTTCTGTCAAAAAAAAAAAAAAAATAACAAGTTAAACACTAGTTTGTAATGCGACACTTCGCCAGCTGATCAGGGTTGTATTTTGTTTTGCGTAGAATAAGAAAAACACTAAAATAAAGATCAAAATAACGCGTGGTGTGTAACTTGAAGCTTATAAAGAACAAAAAGTTTCAAAAGCGTAAAACGTGCTGCAGCCTCAAAGCGTATTGTTTACTTCCACCTTTAGAGCCAGTTCTTTAAGCATTATGCTTTTTATGCGAAATTGGGTCCATATAAAACTTATTCTAGGGAAACTTTCGAGATCTTCTAAAGGAACAGCCCCCGAACTAGTTTGTTTCTTAGTTATTGTAAAGTTTGTAAATCAATAAATTTGCGTTAATTTGAGCGCACAACAGGCCCGATAGTGAATTTGATTTGATGTAGTATACCTCCTCCTATCAAACTAACCTAGAAAGGGTTAACAGTCAAACGATTTAGGGCCAATCTTTAGGTGAAGGATTAAGGATCAAATTAAAATTAATCTTCAAAAGTTTTTTTTTTTAATACTCAATCAGCTAATATTTTTTGTTAGTTTAAGTGCCCAATGGAGGTGGATTAAACTTGAGCAAGAAATGCAGAAGTGTAAACAGCAGATGCTTAATAAAATATCAAAGAAAAGATTCATTGTAATTTGTTTAGAATTACTTTTTAATCCAAATAATTGTTTATAGGAGGGATCATTCGTTCTAAGACCTGGAACTGTTCTAGTTTAAAACCCAATTCAACTTAAGAAATGGTTAACTGTCAAACGATTTAGGGCCAATCTTAAGCTGAAGGATTAGGGATTAAATTAAAATTAATCTTCGAAAGTTCTTTTTGAACACTCAATCAGCTAATTTTTTTGCAAAATTATGCAACTTTACTTTGAAAATCAATAGATTTTATTGCAAAATTGTTTTTAGCGATGAGACTAAGTTCTTTTTTAATTGCTAGAAATTGAATCTGTCAATTGACTTCTGGACCGGTTCTAGAACAAGTTTATTATTAGTTTAAAACCCGATTCAACTTCAGGAAGGTTTAACTATTAAAGGATTTATTGAACTGCGTTCACTTTTCGATATTTGTGATGAAAATCAATCGATTTTATCGCAAAATTGTTTTCACCAATGAGACTAAGTTCTTTTTTAATTGCGAGAAATTGGACCTGTCAATTGACAATCTAAGTCAAGGGGTTTGACAACTCTTAATTATTTTCTTTGGATCCACTTAAAGTCACTAGCATATGCTGTGAAATGTAACACCTTGGAGGCTAAAACTTTGTCCTTGTTATTCATGATATACATCCAGCAGTGCTGGAAAAAACTCTTCTTAAATTTAACTTTCAAACATAATTTCTTTAAAAAGCCCGTGATATTACAACAACAACTATTTCTTCGAATAGAAATTTTGAAAAAAAAAAGAATTTTTGTTACATTTTTGAAAAAGGTTCATCAAATGTAAACAAAATATTTGGCATCATTACTAATCATATGTTATTGCAATTGTAAACAAACTAGAGATGATATTATAACGATAACACTTTTAAAACAAGTTTTCTTAATATTTACACTTTCTTTTATAAAAATAAATAATAAAAATTTTATATAAATTGTTAAATAGAATAGGTTTATTAGTAAAAGTTTTTTTTAAATATAATAGGAATTAGTTAATAGTGATTCCTTTGGTATAATACTTACTTTATACTTTGACGATTATTCATGAAGTCGGCTAGGAAACTAACTGGTGGACTATGACTAAAGATGGGTGGACTGTGTGAAATCATTTTGATTGACGTTTTAATTTACTGTTAATGTTGATAATTATTTATTATTTATTTATTATTGTCACTTTTATATGCAAGTGATTTAAAGAGAGAAAGAGAGAGTAAAAGAGATTTGTAGGGATGCTGTAGTTGTTGTTATTATGGAAGTGGAGATATTTGTTTTTAAAATAAATACAACAAACAATTGATAAAGTTTTTTTCTTATTTATAAAAGTAACATTAACATTTAAAAGAAAACAACAATTTAAAACAAAGTATTAATAATTTTATAATAATCACAGTTTATAGGGCTGTTTGTTGTTGTAGTTTCTTGTGTTTTTTTTTTAGAATTTTAAGCCTATAAATAAAAAAAAAGAGAATTGAAAGAAAAAGAGAACAAATTATTATTATTTTGAAAAAAAAACATAAACAAAAAAAAAAAAGCAAGAAAGCAATTTGTTTAACAAAAAAAAGAAGTGTAAACAAATTAATAAACAAATTAACAGTAAATAAAAGTCTTATAAATTTAAAATTTTTAGTTAAAATTAGCAAAATGTAAATGAATTGAAAATGTTAATTACAGAAAGAAAAACAAACAAAACAAAACACACACAAAACATTAACAATTACTAACCTTAAATATTTTAAGTTTTTTTCTCTAGTTTTAATTTTTATAATTAAGGAACTTGTAAGCTTTTAGTTTAATTTTATTAAATATAATATCACTGTTTTTTCTTTTTAAAATTTATTAATAATTTTCAAGAATTTTTCTTTTCTTATGTTTTTTTTGCTTGTTTTTTTAATTTTTAATTTTATATTTAAAAAAAAAAAAAAAACTTTATATGTCGATCACGCTGTTTTGGCGTGTTTTTGCTTATTTCACATGCCACACGTTTATATTTAGTTTAAATAAATTTTAAATATTTTTTTAGATGTTTTTTTTTTTAGATGTTAATAATTTTATTATATTTTTGTGTTAAATTATTTTTTGCTTATTTTATAAATTAAATAATTGTTGTTTAGCGTGATATATAATTTTAAGCAAAAAGTTTGTTTTTTTTATATATTTTGTTGTATTTTTTAAATGACAAATTCAAAATGTCACTATTTTTGTTTGATAGTTGAGTTTATTTACTTTCTTTTTGTTGTAGTTTTAAAACCGTTAATTAAAACTTTTTTTAAAAATGCTTTAATTAGTTACACTTGTAAAAAAAACACCGAATTTTTCTTTTTGTTTAATGAAAAATGTTGTAAAAAAAAAACAACAAAATTTTTGTGTTGCTTCTCCTTGTTTAAAACAAAACAAAAAATATATTTTTTTTAGAAATAATGTTGTTTTTCCTTTTTTTCAAAATATAATTTTCACGCCGCGACGCGTTTATCTGCCCGTTTGGCTGCTCGACGACGAATGATCGTTTCTTTAGCTAATAACTCAACACGTTAAAAAATACCGAAATACCGAAAACACACACAGCCAACAACAACAAGAAGAATAACAACCACAAAGACAAACAAAAATAGTTGTTGTGTTGTGTTTTACTCTGGCAATCATAAATGTATTACACCATTTCCAAATATGAGTTTTTGGTGTGAAATTTTGTAAGCAGAAAATCTAGAGATGTTGTAGTGTACCAGGTAGTGTTAGAGCCTATCAGACCGGAGATAGTGGGTAAAGTTGCGCTAAAAAGGCCTGATAGAGATCCAGGTGAATTCCTTCGGATTTGGTGGAATATAACAAACTAACTAACTAACTGACTAACTAACTAACTAGCTAACTAACTAACTAACTGCCTGAATAACTAACTAACTAGCTAGCTAGTTAGCTAGCTAACTAACTAATAACTAACTAACTAACTAACTAACTAACTAACTAACTAACTAACTAACTAACTAACTAACTAACTAACTAACTAACTAACTAACTAACTAACTAACTAACTAACTAACTAACTAACTAACTACCTAACTAACTAACTAACTAACTAACTAACTAACTAACTAACTAACTAACTAACTAACTAACTAACTAACTAACTAACTAACTAACTAACGAAATAACTAACTCACTCACTAACTAATTACAACGGGCCTATTTGAGAGACGTTGAAGACTCAAAGCATAATACCTTAAAGCCTCTAACAGGCGTACTTATTGGATCAACACCTTTTATGGAAATGCACATACTAAAGTTATGGCTTCTATTAGGTTAGTGGTCCAGTCTTGTAGGCCGGCGGTTGTTTATATTGTAACAGGTTGGATGTAACTGGATCTTCCTCCCTGGGCACAAAAACATCCGGTTGATACAGCTGTTGCTGAGTTGACAATCTTTGGCCGATTGAGAATCGGGTTGTTTCGTAGCGGAGATCCTATTATAATGGGAATATAGGCCGGAAGTGATGGGTTTGGTTGCTACCTGATGTACTGGTTAAGGTCAACAAAAAATGTCCGATAGAGGCCTTTCAAACTAACTAAGTAAATAGTTTGAAAGTTCCTTAACGTTTCCGTTCCGTGGATTGTTTAAGTGTGGCTAGTCTATACGTAAGAACGTAGCGGTTGCTTTTAAGATTAAGCACAAAAAGCAACTCTGATTGCTGCGTCAGGGTTGATTTTCTTTTTTTTTGTGTTTAACCTTGTTGCGCAATGAATACTATATTACAGACTTACACAGGTTTTTGTAAGCCAAAAACAAATCAGCGGATTCATCACAGAACGTAGAGTCTAACTAAACACTCCTTTTTCTAGACCTGTAATGACTCAAAGCTGTATCACTTTACAAAATCGTTGAAAAATACCACATAGTTCTATTGAGTCCTTTAAAAATAAAAGTATCGAGTGTGTTTGATCTCACATAGTGATCAATATCAAGAAAAAATCACAGTTGGTTGTTGTTTAAACACGCTTGCGGCATCATTCGAACTTATTTCTTCAAAAATTAAACCGAATCTTGAGTTTTGTTCATAGGTCTTAATGAAAAACTAGTACAAGCTACAATCTATAATTTCAGAAATACTTTTGTAAATGGTGTAGTTGTAGTATGTTATCGTTTGTTCGGCCGGTATATCTGTCCCCATCGTATTAATACTCATCAAATACAAAAAAACGAGTTGTATATACATACAAGAGCATAGTGAATTACCACCATCACACTGACACTTAGTCATTACGACGGCCATAACAGATCGCGCAAAATCGTTTATACTGCATACATTTTTTTTTAATAACGACGAAAAGAAAACTCGTCGTATATACTACATCTTTCTATACGATTCTTTGTTATTGCAAATAAATGCCAACAACAATATGCAATAATGCAAAAACAAAAAACAACAATTGTTATGTCTGAGGCAAACCTTTAACTACCTCCACCTTTACTCTAGCTTTCTTCGCAGAGAAAGGTTCATGTTAGTGAGTTCAGAAAAGGGTGATAAATTGAGTTGAGATGGTACTAATCATGCGCAAAGTGTATAAGAAAAAGGTACTTTCTATATTAAGATGAGGGTGTTTTGATTTGTAATTACGCTTGAAACTTATTGACATTTGGGGTAGAAGTTTTTAAAGAAGGGTGATTTTTATTTAGTTTTGGAAAGTCCGACAACTGTGGGTGATATTGATTGAAAAAATCTGATAATGACATTTATATTAATGAAAGATTAACTTTTTTGAAAAATCGATAACCACATGGGCGACCATATACTGTCCTCAATAAGGCATATTATTTGCAATGTTTTGGGCATGTAGAAAGCGCAAATGGACGACAACATGTCCGAACCCATGCTTCATAATATAAGACTTTCAATTGGAATATAAATATAATTATTGCAAAAGTAAGACTTAGGAGGGTCAAAACAGGGTCAAAATTTATACAAGTATACAGGTGCGGCGAGGTCTCCATACTTTCTCTTTTCTATTTATCATTTCGCACCACAGTTACAACTGTAGCGGTGTTATTGAAATATCCCATGGAATAGAGGTGCTACTAATACTTCTAGACAGCCGGGACTATAAACTGGTGATGTCAAATAGGCTTGTCCTTGGAAGGATTTGTCATGGGGTCGAACCAGAGTAACATTAAATCTAGCATTACGGGTAGCCGGCTGCTTGTCCTGGTTGGTCAGCTGGTTGAGGTTCCTTAGAGATCCACATAGTGGCTGTGGTTTAAAAACAAATTCGCCGGAAGAGCATATTGGTTAAAGCACTGATATACATATCCTATGTCATATATGTCTGGATGCTTTCTGCGGTGATGTTGACAACAGATGCACTTGGGTGATGTGACAGAGCAATAATTGCTGGATTTGTTTAACCCTGCACTGCGGGTGGAATGTTGCTTGTCATGGCTTGTCAGTTGGTTGAGGTTCTTTAGGGTCTATTGGTCTACTGATATAACTTATGACTGGATTCTTTCTACGGTGCCGTTAAAAATAGAGTGATGTGGCAGAGCAACCAATGCTAGATTTCTGAACATGTTGAGTATCTCTTAGTCTTCGCGAAGTAGGGCGCCAGTATAAATTGTGAAATTTTCAGGTTAACACTTTGTCCCGTAGTAGGACGTCAGTAAAGGTTGACACTTTGTAGTTGCCTGTCATTCCGTAAATCGTTCCTTATGGTCTGAGAATGCAACTGACGTCAGTTTGTGAAAATCTCTTCTGCCCGACAAAAGACCTCTTACTTCATGGTGCCGTTGCTTTCTCAACAGGATTATGCATTGGGATTAACCCCATGCTGTCTGTCCATCCGAAACGGTAATACTATGGTAAAAGATTAGATAACTTGAGTACTTCAGGAAAGTGTTTATACTTCATAGAAGAATTCGGGGGCGTATGGTAGATCGTTTAAGTCTACCTAGTGGATGAAAAATACCACTGTGAAATAAGGCCGTCAAAAGAGATGTTCACGTTAAGCACTTAGACATTCTTTTAGCGATAACATATCCGAATTTATCCCCAAGTATTAACATCAACCGTGCTTCAGTCATTTCATCAATGACCTGCTAAGGTCCCTCCTGCCAGCCCAACTGACTCCCGTAGTACCAGATTTTATTGTTCTCTCGATCTGGATATCAATCTACATTCTACCAGGGCCGGAAAATCTTTTAGTAAAGTTTATAAGAATGTATAATAATCTTAGTATAAGTATTAATCACCTGATTTGAAGATACTATTTTCGCCATATACATATATATATGTATAAGCATAATCAGGAATCCGAGTAGAACATTTTCCAAACTTTTAGTTGCAAGCTTATCGGATCTCGTTAGAAAGTCCCTATTTTCGACAGTGAGTCCCAATTTTAAAATCTTATTTAGAGATCCAGATTGAATGATTGAATGTTATAAAATCCCTTAAGGTACAACAAGCGTTTTTTTTATAAAACAGAATATCATTGTCCGATTATACACTTCTCTTAAGCGTTGCAAGTGCACTAATAATACGAATATTAGAATCAAAATTAAAACCCCCAATGAGATGTTAAAGTGATTCCGAAAAAATCTTTGCAATTAAGTACCATAACATTTAAAAAGGGTACCAGTTGCAACAACAAAATGTACCATTACATGAAATTTTTAAACGCATTACGAATTTCTTGCTCTTCCTCTCCCTCTGACTTTTGACTCTCAATTTTAGGGTAAATATAAATAAATCTGTGCATATGTGTATGTCTGTACTATATACGAGTTGCAGTAAACACGATAATGTAGAATTTTCTTCATAGACCTGCATATTTTCATTTGCAGCAATCAGTGCGGAGTTTTCTGTTTCAATTAAAAGAAAGAAAATAAAATTAAATACTCATAAAATAACCCTCATCACCAAAACAAATGCCAACATGATCATCAGCAATATTTTCTCATCAAAATATTGGTCTGTAACTGAACAATAAGAAAAAAAAAAAAACAAAAAAATAGTCGGTAAATGAAACAAAACTAAAATAAAAACAATCTTTCTCTTCTTCTCTTTTTTAAGAAACACTCGTAAAATATCACACCATCACTGATCCACAGGTATATAACAGACAAAAAAAAAATACACATACAATATGATCATTAATAGAATTGATTACCCAGTAAACAATTTGACATTGATTAGGTTGTAACTAAGTAGTAAACTCATTTTATTTATATCGATTGTAGTGAGTGGCTGCAAAACGAATTTTTCTTATGATTTTGACTCAAGTCCAAGAAGTGTGATCATTTCAAAATCTCTATCAAATATATGTTTAAATCAGATTAGAATTAGAATTTGTCTTAGCAATTTAAGGGCCAATCTTTAGGTGAAAGATTTAAATGTTTGATTTATTGATTATGTATGTGGACTTCATAATATATTTTTTGTTTTAAATTTAAGTTTTCATTAATTACAGGTCCCAAGTCCGCCCGTTATACTCTATATGTTCAGATGAATGTCAAAGATCTTCATGTAAAATGGTTTCTCAGATATACGAATTTTTCTATTTAATGCATGCGGGGGCTTCAAGCTCACCAGATGAAAGTCCGCCCTTTTTCCTTTGTATGAATATTAAAGTAATTTGTGGAAAACACGAAGAATCTACTTCTTTTAGTTTCACGGATAAACAAAATTTTGTATTTAACTCCTATGGGAGGTGCCAAGTACCCCATTGAAAGTCTGTTTGTTATACTCTCAATATCCAGATGAATGTCAAAGGTCTTCAAGTAAAGTTTAAAGCTTCTAGCTCTAATAGTTTCTCAGATATACGAATTTCTATATTTAATTTAGGCGGGGGCTCCAAGCTCCCCAGATGAAAGTCCGCCCTATTTCCTCCAAAATTTTTAGATGAATATTAAAGTAATTTGTGCAAAACATGAAGAATCTAGTTCTATTAGTTTCACAGATAAACGAAATTTTGTGTTAAATTCCAATCGAAGGTACCAAGTTCCCTATTGAAAGTCCGCCTGTTATACTCTAAATATCCAGATGATTTCTCAGAATTTTTTATTTTATTCATATGGGGGCTCCAAGTAGTCCCCCAGATGAAAGCCTGGCCAAACAGGCAATAAAAGGAAAAGGCAAAAACAGAAAATACTGTGCTCTCATAACGCTTGACATCAGGAATGCATTTAATTCAGCCGGTTGGAAGCATATACTGTCCGCTCTAAGACGCAAAAACGTTCCGGAGTATCTTATTACAATAATTAAAGATTACTTCTCCAATAGATCTCTATTGGTAGAAACAGACGATGGCATAAAAACATATAACATCACATCAGGTGTTCCCCAAGGATCCGTACTAGGACCCTTGTTGTGGAATATCATGTATAATGGTATATTTGAATTAAATCTACCAGAAGAAGCGACTGTAGTCGGATTCGCAGATGACATAGCTCTACTAATCCGGGCAAGATTCATAAAAGAAGTACAGCTGTATGCGAACGAAGCTATTAGTACGATAAAAAATGGTTAACTTCAATGAACCTTTATCTAGCGGAACACAAAACAGAACTGGTTCTTATAAGCGGAAAGAAAAAGAGAGAATCCCTAACAATACAGGTAGGTGATAGCTCTATAACATCCGTAGAGGCAATAAAATATCTGGCAATCATGGTCGATGACCGACTCAACTTTAAAGAGCACATACGCTATTCGTGCGAGAAAGCTGCAAGAATAACAAATGCATTATCAAGAATGATGCCAAACATTGGTGGTCCATGCCAGAGTCGTAGACTACTCTTATTCAGAGTCACTAACTCGGTGATTCTATATGGAGTCCCGATTTGGGAGTCGTCGATAAGAAACTGTTCGAAAAAACATATGCTCTCAGTATACCGGAGAAACTGTAAGAGTCTGTAGCGGCTATAGAACAATATCTGTAGAGGCGGCAAGTGTTGTTGCGGGAATTCCTCCCATTGACATTTCAGCTAAAGAACTTGCAAACGTTTACAAGCAACTTGCAAGTAATGACGAAACACCCAGAAACCATATTCGGGAAATCGAAAAGGAACACACTATGGCAAGTTGCCAAAGAAGATGGGAAAATTCTCCATAGTAATGACGAAACACCCAGAAACCATATTCGGGAAATCGAAAAGGAACACACTATGGCAAGTTGCCAAAGAAGATGGGAAAATTCTCCAAAGGGCAGATGGATATACAGATTAATACCACGTATACAAGTCTGGGTACAACGAAAACATGGTGAGGTAAACTACAACCTCACTCAATTTCTCACAGGACACGGGGGATACAGAAGTTATCTTCATAAACACGGACACGACAAGTCTCCAAGGTGTCCACAATGCCCTGAAGAAGACGAAACCGCAGAACACGTAACATTCAAGTGTCCTCGGTTTGACGCACTCAGATCGAGGCTGATCCTCCACATTGGCGAAGATATAACGGTAGACAATATCATAAATAATATTATAAAAGCCGAAGAAAACTGGAATGCTTTTAATCAATATCTTACAGCAGTACATAGACAATTATGCGAAATAGAAAGACACCGAAAGGTAACTCAAGGCGGAGTGCAAGCCGAAAATATAGAAATCGATGAATAGCCGATAACAGGCAAACCGGCCCCGCGAAGTAATACCAATTGGCAGTCCCGTGGGGTTTTGGGACGAAAGGGGGTGTGGTTTAGTACATAGACGCTTAGGCGAGTCGTGCATGTTTTTCAACACGGGTTGAATACATCTTTTGAAGATTCCACACCTCCTGCGCATAGATAGATAGATAGATAGATAGATAGATAGATAGATAGATAGATAGATAGATAGATAGATAGATAGATAGATAGATAGATAGATAGATAGATAGATAGATAGATAGATAGATAGATAGATAGATAGATAGATAGATAGATAGATAGATAGATAGATAGATAGATAGATAGATAGATAGATAAATAGATAGATAGATAGATAGATAGATAGATAGATAGATAGATAGATAGATAGATAGATAGATAGATAGATAGATAGATAGATAGATAGATAGATAGATGATAGATAGATAGATAGATAGATAGATAGATAGATAGATAGATAGATAGATAGATAGATAGATAGATAGATTGATAGATTGATAGATAGATAGATATATAGATAGATAGATAGATAGATAGATAGATAGATAGATAGATAGATAGATAGATAGATAGATAATAGATAGATAGATAGATAGATAGATAGATAGATAGATAGATAGATAGATAGATAGATAGATAGATAGATAGATAGATAGATAGATAGATAGATAGATAGATAGATAGATAGATAGATAGATAGATAGATAGATAGATAGATAGATAGATAGATAGATAGATAGATAGATAGATAGATAGATAGATATAGATAGATAGATAGATAGATAGATAGATAGATAGATAGATAGATAGATAGATAGATAGATAGATAGATAGATAGATATATAGATAATATAGATAGATAGATAGATAGATAGATAGATAGATAGATAGATAGATAAATAGATAAACAGATAGATAGATAGATAGATAGATAGATAGATAGATAGATAGATAGATAGATAGATAGATAGATAGATAGATAGATAGATAGATAGATAGATAGATAGATAGATAGATAGATAGATAGATTGATTGATTGATAGATAGATAGATAGATAGATAGATAGATAGATAGATAGATAGATAGATAGATAGATAGATAGATAGATAGATAGATAGATAGATATAGATAGATAGATAGATAGATAGATAGATAGATAGATAGATAGATAGATAGATAGATAGATAGATAGATAGATAGATAGATAGATAGATAGATAGATAGATAGATAGATAGATAGATAGATAGATAGATAGATAGATAGATAGATAGATAGATAGATATATAGATAGATAGATAGATAGATAGATAGATAGATAGATAGATAGATAGATAGATAGATAGATAGATAGATAGATAGATAGATAGATAGACAGATGGATAGAGATACATTTTCAAATGTTTGCTGGGTTTTTAAATACTTACATGGATATAAATATATTGATGTTTTTGAGTGTAGCTAGAGCTAGAGATGTAGATTTTACTTCATTTAAATGCCGGTATTTTACAGTCGTCTTCTCTTATTTCTTTTCATCCATTTTTTCTGTATTCTGTTTTCTTTAATTATATATCTTCATTGTTAAATCTTACTATATATTTTCTATAGATTTTCATTAAGACGTGAATGCATTTTTATTATTTTAAATTTAAATATGTTTGCCGTTTCACTATATATACTGTCTGCCCTTTACAGTAAAAATAATTCAGTCTACAACTGATGATTGAGCCATAGTCGTAGTGATTACAAAATGTTGTAGTAATATTGATGGATGTTTTATTTGAGGTATCTCTGTCTATACATATCTATATATAAAGTGTGAGAGATGCATATTGTATCTAATTAAGCGGTAGCATAGACAAAAAAAAATCTCATTAATTACAGTTGACGACATGGTCACCATCTTGTCACGTACACAATGTCTTTAAGAGACATATCTCTTCCGAAATTAAATTATATAGTAGAAATTTTATTTGAATACAAATTGTGACATTTGATCAAATTATCTACAAATCTTAAGACTATGTAACAGCATCGAATTTATCGCGAAATATTAACTTCCAAAATGTTTCAGTCTCTTCGTGGACGCTGAAAGTACCTTAACCAGGACAAAACCTGCGTGTGCAGTCAAGTACTGCAAGGAATGACGACTTTATATCCTCGTCAGATTAGATATCACCTCTTTTCCTACGGAGATTTATTAAATTTCTTAAACGTTAACAATATTTTTGTTTATTTCGGAGTTTCAAGAAGTGTAATTATGATTATTCAGATACCTAGATAAGCTCTAATCGGGTAATCGTTCTTTGATAACACATAACCACAGTCTCTTCGTGGACGCAGAAAGAACCTCAACCAGTATTTGATTACAGGACAAAACCTGCGTGTTCGAGTCGATAGCATCAAATTACTTAATTAATTGTTCACTGGTTAGACCCTGACTCAAGTACTGCAAGGAATGACGAGTATATAGCCTCGACAGATTATATAAACTGATAGCAGCCCATTTCCTCCTGAATTTGATAAAATTTCAGATACGTAAATAATATTTTTGTCTGTTATACAGTTTACTGTTTTTCGGAAATTTTAAGAAGTGCGAATTTGATTATTCAGACACCTAGTTTAGCTCTAATCAGGAATCGAGCTTGAATTTTGATAACCTGGCAGATTTGGAGATTTTAAATTTCGAATAGCTCTTACTAATCGTCAGGACTATGGACTAGTTCTATTTTTTTAATTAAGTCTAATACTTGAATATAATTAAATATAATTGGACCCTTTTCTTGAACTCAAATTCCGGATTGTAGCTGTCTTCATAGTTTTCACTTTCACCTTATTCACCCAGAATGATTTTAG
This sequence comes from Lucilia cuprina, assembly GCF_022045245.1. Classification (NCBI taxonomy): domain Eukaryota; kingdom Metazoa; phylum Arthropoda; class Insecta; order Diptera; family Calliphoridae; genus Lucilia; species Lucilia cuprina. Next base: position 16,807,521 of record NC_060953.1, on the reverse strand, counting down.
GCGATTGTGCCCATCTAACGATTTACATGTCAAGTCCCAGTATAAGATTTGTGTTAGATCTATCTGGAATTGAATATCTCTTACTAGACCAGGCGCGGGTCCTCGGTGGCAAATTGTCACCGATTTACATGTAAATTCCCAGTTCCCTGTACTTTTCAGGTTGGAGATTATTTACCTTATACACTCTAATTGTTTAAAATGATCAAGCACCTCATCTACTGCGAACATCCAATATCTTATGAGAGTCATGTTATTGATCTAGTTAAACTTCGTTTCCAAGGCGTTTGCATTTGATTTTACCACCATCACTAATAATCACCGCATCTTCTGTATTCATCAGATTCTACTTATCTAATGCAGTTGTTACCGTAAAACTGTGTGTCGAGTCATAATGCATACCGCAAAAATTGTGATCCTACTATCCTATTTTGCCCCCGCTTTTAAATCTCTCACGATTATGTCCGACTGATCTAGTTTAAATTTGATGCTGAACTTAACTTACCAACTGAAAAATGTTGTTTATGACTTTTTTATTTAACCTTATGGGCTGATGACGCCCCTTACACGAGTATACAAGTAATATGTGGCCTCAGGACTATGGAACTGTTCGGTTTTATTTGTTGCATATTTATAGTAAGGTGTTTCTATAGAAAATTTTAATAATATAAAAAACCAACAACAAGAAGTCTTTATGGACCTAAAACCATAAAACATTACTTTTCGGAATCAGCTGCTTCGATGGACATGGGCGTGGTCTCGGAGTAAGTGGATTTATGTTACAACTCTGCTGTAGATAATGTCCCAGCAGACGAAGAAGATGCTCTACTGGCGACTGCGCCTAAAACGCAAGCATCAAGGTCTGATGATTCTAAATCCACTAAATCCGTCTAAACTTTGTGGAGCTGCCCGCAAACGCTTTAAGCTTTACATTCCATCCATAAGGCACGTAAACTATCCCTAAAACCAATGAGATAAGTTCGCACTGATATTCCAAGGAACAGAGGCGGATGCCTCAACACTGGAAAAGCCTAACCCTCCTAAACGACATACAAGCCATAATGCAACTGATTCCTCGGTAGCCACAGGCACTATCACAACAACAACTGGCATCGTCTTAGAATGTACTTAGAATCCACAATTAACATATATACTTTTAGGGGTATACGAACGATAATTATGTGACGAAATCGGCATACCACCCATAATTTCTGATAGTGGGTATAAGAGTTGGGAGATTTTGATCCTAAATCCACTATCAAAATACGGATGATGTTTAAAATTGTATTAAAACAGATTACATTATATTACTCCTTGGAATCAGCTGCTTCGGTGGACATGGACGTAGCCTCGGATTAATGTTCTAACTCTGTCGAAGATAATGTCTCTACAGATGAAGAAGATGCTCTACTGGTGTCTGCGCCTAAAACGCAACCGTCAAGGTCTGATGTTCCTAAATCCACTACCCATGCACTCAGTAAAGATCTAAGGTCTAAACTTTGTGGAGCTGCCTGTATACGCTTCATGCTTTATATTAAAACGATGAGATTCGCACTAATTACGCGAAATCCATATTCCAAGGAAAAGAGATAGATGTGATGGATCCACACCAAAGTAGGCTAACCCTCCTAAACGACATACAGGCCCTACTGCAACTGGTTCCTCAGCAGCCATAGGCACTATCACTACAGCAACTGGCATCGTCTTAGAATCGAATAAGAATCCAGAAGAATCATATATAGTTTTAGAAGTCTACGAAAAATAATTTTATGTGTTACAAATGAAATGACAAAATCAGTATACCACCGATTATATCTGATGCTGGGTATAACAATTGCAAGATTTTGATCCATAAGAATTACGGATGATGTTTATAATCGTATTAAAACACATGTAGTGTAGGTTAACGGATGTTGGATTTTTCTATTTTTGGCAGCAAACTGATTAATATTTAAAGGGGGTGTTACGGTCAATTAACGATGTTAACTCATAGCAGGGGGTGTTCCTTTAAGTTAAAACAAAATCATGAATTAAACTCTATGCAGACCGACCTAAAACTATACATACATATTAACAACATATTGTAGTATGTATTAGGGAAATTTAAAAATTTTGTTTTTCTTCATTAATTATAATTAATCCTATATATTGGCTTTTCGTCAATTCATTCATTAAAATATTTTGGTTTTTTTGAAACGTTTGGTTTGTGTGAAACGTATTATAATACGAGTATTTATTTATTTTTGGAAACCTTAGTAATAAATATAGAAAACAACAATATTTTCATGATAATTTATCATAACTGATCGTAAACTATAATTGACACTTAATACCTTCAATTGGGTAAGTGTCACATACACTACGCCTTTTTTCTTTCTTTCTTTCTTTCTTTCTTTCTTTCTTTCTTCAGCTCTGTTGGAAACTTTCTTTTTATGGTAAAAATCTACACGCTACGAAACAAAACACTCACTCATGGTTTAATTGTTTATTTACACTTAGAGAAATTTGAAAATTATAATTACCAGGAATTGAATGTTTTGTTTTGAAGTTTTGACGACTACACCCATGTTTGAAATTTATAGTTTGTATTTAAATTAAGTGTTAATTTTAAATAAACATCTCAAAAATGTTTAAATATTTAAAAGTAATGCTTGGTTAGTAATAAATTGTTAATGCAAACATATTTTTTATTTATACAAATATTAGTTAAAACACCTCAATATGTAGTATTTAATAAAAGATCATTTCAATCATTTGTTTTTTTTTTCAAAATGATTAAGCTATCTTTAGTTTATACTCGGAGTTGTTTAATCAATGTCATATTTTCTCAAAGTGTACATTAGTTATTCGTGTGTAAATGTATGCATTCATGCATTTCTATATCAATTCCACTTTTAAAACATATTTTTTTTCTTTATATGTATATGTATATAAAATTGTCATTAGACCCAACACCAACATACATACCTTCACACATATACGAAACAGTGTGTTGCATTAGATTTTTGAGGTATGACTGTGAATGAGTTTTTTCGTATTAAAAATTTTAGTACAGTGTCAGTCAAAATTATGTTTTTAAATAACTACCATATTTCTACAGCATACATTTTTTACCACGGTATATCTCTAAAAAATCTTTAAAATATTTGTGTACTTAATAGATTTTGCCAAAAACATCTCGGATGAAGGATGTATTCGATGTGGACTTCAAGCAACATTAGCATTTTTCAATACGGGTAAAGGTTCTGACTTGAAATGATACCAACAACAGCATTATAACTAAATACACGAATGAAGGAATAAAACTAATGTAAGAGGTAAGTTAAATTTTTACTCAGATATCGACTACTAAAATAACAGCTAACTAGAGCAGAAAGGGGGAAATTGAAAAAATATGCATCACAGATTCATACTGTTTTAAGATCAAGACTCTCTGATGCGAAATATGTTAGAAAGGAGGAGGGTCCAATCATCCACGAAGGAAAAATAATTTAGAATTTATATTTTATATTAACTAGACAGAGACTATACTAGACTATAGACTAGACTATAGACTAGACTATAGACTAGACTATAGACTAGACTATAGACTAGACTATAGACTAGACTATAGACTAGACTATAGACTAGACTATAGACTAGACTATAGACTAGACTATAGACTAGACTATAGACTAGACTATAGACTAGACTATAGACTAGACTATAGACTAGACTATAGACTAGACTATAGACTAGACTATAGACTAGACTATAGACTATACTAGACTATAGTCTAGACTATAGTATAGACTATATTCTAGTCTATAGTATAGTTTATAGTCTAGTCTATAGTCTAGTCTATAGTCTAGTCTATATTCTAGTCTATAGTCAAGTTTATAGTCGAGTCTATATTTCAGTCTATATTCTAGTCTATAGTCTAGTCTATAGCCTAGTCTATAGTCTAGTCTATAATCTAGTATATAGTCTAATATATAGTCTGGTCTATAGATTAGTCTTAAGTCTATAAATTAGCAAACATTAACTTTTTGTGTTTTGACCCACACTGTAGGTACGTAGTGTATACGTATGTATTTGTGTGGGTTTATTTAAATGTTAAAGAAACAGTGTTGTGTATAAATGTGGAAGAAGTAAAAAAAACATTCAATTGTGGTGTTAACAAACAACAGTATTTTGGGTTTTAATAATAAAAAATAATTATAATGAAAATGCAGGAAAAAACAGCAACAACAATAAAAACTAGAAAAAAATATGTTGATAAATCATTTTTAAGGTTCTGTGCTTAGTACCTATTTATGCCTATTGCATGTTTAATGAGTGTATTGAACTGTATTGTATTCATACGTCTTCTAGTTAAACGACCGAGTGCTGCAGGTAATCAAATATTAAATGTTTGGCCTATTTCTATTGTATTGTTGTTGATAATAATGACTTTTTGAACTGTAGTATAGATTTTATGGTTTGACAGAAAAGTGACAAGAGTTTTTTTTTTTTGATTTTTTACTTTACGTACTGTTTATTTATTAGGAAATTGAAAAATACATATTTTAGAAAAAAGTGTGAAGAGGCTGTAGATGACTAAGTGTAAATTTTGATTTACGATTTGAATTTCCTACAATCACAAAATTACTAGAACTGTTTAGAAATGACTTTCTTTCCAACCCGTTTATATTTATTATCTTGATTTAAAACCAGAAATCTGTTGATAATGAATATAAGAAAATATTTTCAGCAATTCTTTTACTTGTCGATTCTGCTTTGGATACTAAAATTACAAATTCTTCAATAATTATTGCAAACGTTTCTGTACTTTATAACAACTGCAACTAAAAAGTTGCAAATAATAAAATTTGTGCAACAACAAGTGCAGCAGCAGACACCAAAATAAAAAAAAACAAAGTAGGAAAGTATAGTCGAGCATAACCGACCATATAATGCCCTACACCATGAGTATAGTTTTAAAATGTTTATTATTTTTTTAAAGAAACTTTTACGTTGAATATTACCATAATTCCAAAATATTTAAGCAATTTATTGATAAAAAAACTAAAATTTCTAAATGAGGCTTTATAGAGATCAAATATGGGCCGATCCTCGGGAAATTTGGGAAAGGATATATTTTTAAATAACAGTTAGTTTTGTTGAGTTTCATTGCGATACAAATGGTTACAAGTCAATTTTATACATTTAAGACATTTTTTGAAGGGGAGTTTGTAAGGAGGCTAGTGTCAAATAAGGGCCGATCCTTATAAGAATCTACAGTGTCAACCGATTTTCAATAGGCTTTGTCCCTGTGCCAAAAAACATGCTTGGTCCAAATTTCATTAAATTATCTTAAAAATTGCGGCCTGTACCCTGCGTACAAGGTTTACATGGACAGCCAGCCAGCCGGACAGACGGACGGACCGACATGTCTTAATCGCTTCAAAAAATGATTCTGAATCGATCGGTATACTTTAAGGTGGGTATTGGACCAATATTTTTGTATGTTACAAACATCAACACAAATTTATAATACCCTCCCCACTATAGTGGTGTAGGGTATAAACATAGATTGGACCTGAACAACAACTAGTGGCAAGAAATAAATCAAGGAAGTTTACGCGCAACATTCCCCCTTTTGATAACTTTAGATTGTTTTTTTTTTGTATATTCAACAACATTATGAAAAAATTTACAAAAAAAGCAAAAAAAAACCGGCAGCTATACAACTCAAGTACTCGTACATCATGTGTGTATTTTCAACGAATGTGTTGCAAGTTGTATTACAAAAAAATATATAAAAATGTTTTGCTGCTTGTAGTCATTTTATGTGCATCTTGATAAATATTTTCGATTTTTTTCCGTCGTCAGTTCTTTTTTCTTCTTATAAATCCTATGAGTTCTCTATATATGTAAGTATTTAGTTGTGTACGTATGTATGTGTGTAACTAGTACAAATATGCAGTAGATACATTTTTACATGTTCACCCGTTGCAGATACCACTGCCAGCATCCAAACCTCCAGCCATAGGTTTCTTACGTTTCGTACATTTGAATTAAAAAAATCGGCTGGCTGATCTTTTTCGCCTGCTCTCTCTCTTACATTTCTTTACATGTACACATGTATGTATGTTTTCAGTCTATGTGGAGATCAAATATTTTTTCCAGATTGTTGTATTATGTCTTTTTTTTGTCATCGTTCTTTTTTGTTGTTGTTGTTTTTCTTTAGCCGGTTAACCGGCTTTTCTAGGACTGCCACTTAAAGTATTTTTTTATTCAAACTCATTGAATATACCGGGTCTCTAAATCATGCTCAAAGATTCATAATGTAAAATACTTACATACATACAAATGTATGTTTATAATATGTAAGTTACGTAGGCTGTTTTGAAATTTTTGAGATAATGAAAGTGGCTTTATGGACTATGAAAGTGATTCTCGAACTTACACGATTGTATATCAGTTATAGATATAATCTCAAACTCTCTCACTCACTGTGCTTCAAGTCCCTTATTCTGAAGCTTACTAAGTGTCAAAACTGATATATTCTCTATTCTGAACGGACTCAAACTCTCTCACTTTAGCTTAAATATCGATCTCGTCCAGAGGGACGCTTGCGATCGTTGTGTTTAGTAACTCCTCAAAGGAAGTTTGCAAGGCTAGTACCAACGCTGTTGTTCAGACTATAGTTTGAACTTTAGCTTATTATCTAGACTATAATATTGTCTGGACTATAGTCTATAGTCTTCACTATAAACTGCACAATAGACCATAGTCTGAAATATAGACTGAACTATAGACTAAAGACTGAACTATACTTAACTATAGACCACAGTCTGGACTATAGGCTATAATCTGGACAGTCAGAACTATAGGCTATAGTCAGAACTATAGATTATAGTTCTGGACTACAGAATAAAGTCGTGTTTATAGACTGTTGTCAGGACTATAGGCTTAAGTCTTATTTTTAGACTATAGTCTGGAATATAGGCTTTCGCCTGAGCTTTAAACATGACTTTAGACTACAGTCTGGACTATAGACTATAGTTTGGACTATAGACTTAAGTCTGGACTATAGATTAAAATATAAACTATATTCTGGACTGTAAACTTGACTGTACTATAGTCTGGACTATAGACCACAGTCAGTACTATAGTTCACTGTCTCAACGATAGACTATAGTCTGGACAATAGACTATAGCCAGCACTATAGACTGGACTATAGAATATATTCTGGGATATAGACTATAGTCTTGATTCTAGACTTTAGTCTGGATTACATAGAATTATAGACTATTGTCTGGATTGTAGAATACAGTTTGGACTATAAACTTGACTATAGACTTTAGAACAGATTGTGTACTATAGACTATAGTCTGGACTATAGACTAGACTTTATGCTGTAGTCTGGGCTATAAACTTTACTATAGATTACAGTGTATTCCATAGTCTATTGTCTGGATTATAGACCACAGTCTGTAATGTATTTCACAGTCTTGACAATAGACTATAGTCTAGACTATAGACTATATTCTAGACTATAGACTATAGTCTGTTATAGGCTATAGTCTGGATTATAGCCTATAGTCAGGAATTCATAATACAATCTGGACTATAGACTACAGTCTGGACTTTAGACTATAGTCTGGACTTTAGACTATAGTCTGGACTATAATCTCGACTATAGACCATAGTCTTGACTATAGACTACAGTCTGTACTATAGTCTGGACTATAGACCACAGTATGTACTATAGTCTACAGTCTGTACTATAGACTGGACGATATACTATAGTCTAGACTAATGTAGTCTGGACAATAGACTATAGTCTGAACTATAGTCAGGACTTTAGACTATATACTACAGTCTGGACTATAGACTTCAGTATGGACTATAAAATGTAGCTATACAGACTATAGTCCATACTACAGACTATAGTCTGGACTATAACATGACTATAGACTACAGTCTGTACTATAGGCTATAGTCTGGACTATAGACCACAGTATGTACTATAGTCTACAGTCTGAACTATAGACTGGACTATATACTATAGTCTAGACTAATGTAGTCTGCACAATAGACTATAGTCTGAACTATAGTCAGGAATTTAGACTATATACTACAGTCTGGACTATAGACTTCAGTATGGACTATAAAATGTAGCTATAGTCTAGCTATAGTCTGGATTAAATACTATAGCCTAGACTATAGCCGGAATTATGGCTATGTTCTGAAACATAGGTTATAGACTATAATCTGGTCTGTAGACTATAGTCTGGACTATAGAATATAGCCTGGACTAGAAATTGGATTCTAGACTATAGCCTGATCTAAATAACTTATCATGCTGTACTGGTATACACCGTAAAAATATTTTCAAACAAGCCACGTTTAACTTGGAGTGATTGTAAAACATTCTCTTTGCGTGAAGAAGATGATGACTACGTCATTCAACGATCACTTGAAAATCGAGTGCATTTAAGAAAAGTGGTCACATTTCTAAGGAATTCATGTTGAAAAGCTCTTGTAAAGTACTTGTAGTGAAAAATATTATTATTGTTATTACAAAAAAAAATGCAAACTAAATCAAAAGAACTGTTCATAATAAATATTTATGAGCATAAACCATTTTTTTTAATTATTCGAAATTGATGATGAATAGTTTTGTTTATCGTCTCAGGTATATGAAATAATTACCTCTAGAACCTGTATGTGAAATATCTTAAACTGAAATGCATAAATTGATCAAGAGTGTTTGGAGAAAGTTTGTAAAAAGGAAGTAATTTTATTTATCTGAATAGTGTTCACTACTAAAAGTCTCATTCAAAACTAGAAACTTGCAACTGGAAATTTCTATGAATGGCAATGAGCTTTTTTCACAAAAGATGATAAGAATTATTTTAATCTCCTTGTGGCAGTTATAAGTTGTAATTTCAAAAAGTTTCCATATTTAAAAATAGTTATTAATCTGTCCTCAGTTTAACTCTCAATTGAAGGTTCAGAACTTGTTACGCCTTTGACATATTAAAGAAAGATTTTGATCCTAGTGCCAAATATGTAAACAGAAAGAATAATCATTTCAGAAATTATTGTTCTTCAATAACACTCTGGTATTAGTCTGATTCATCGTTTCACTTTTCATTTGCTAATTTCACATAAGTCCATAAAACTATTTAATCGTTTTATCTCAACCTCATTCACGTTTCGTATCGTATATTCAACCTGCAATATTTATCAATTCTTAAGAGAACTATCGATAGTAGTGAATACATTGTCGTTTAAAGATGATTATCAGTCTATGCAATATATTTTTTTTAAACACTTACTTATGGTTATGAAAATAAATAAATCGCTATGTTATCTATAATAATAAAATATTTATTTTGTTTTAAATGATAAACTTAATGCAATTTAAACATTACTATTCGTATATAAAATATACTTGCATTTAAAATTAAAACAGAAAAATAATGGGTCATTGAAACTAAATGTTACTTTTCACCTTGAAATACAAAATTTTTCGAATTTCGCTCTATTAAGGACTTTATTGTCATTTTGTTTGAAGGTAATCTATCTCCGCGATACATGAAATGTTGTTTTAAACAAATATTATCTGTGGATAAGTATATTCATAGATCACTAAAATTTAAACCTTCTGCGATCGGTGAATATCGATCGTGGGGAGGATGATCAGTGAACGAATTTTATAGACCAGACTACAAACTAGACCATAGATTAGACTATAGATTATACTATAGACTAGACTATAGACTTGACCATAGATTAGATTATAGACTAGAATATAGATTAGACTATAGACTAAACTATAGAATGAATTATAGACTAGACTATACTATATAAAAGACTATAGACAAGACTATAGAATAGAACATATACTAGACTATAAACTAGACTATAGACTAGACTATAGTCTAGATTATAGACTACTCTATAGTCTAGATTATAGACTAGACTACAGACTAAACTATAGTCTAGATTATAGACTATACTACAGACTAGACTATAGACTAGAACATAGATTAGACTATAGACTAAACTATAGAATGAATTATAGACTATACTCTATAATAGATTATAGACAAGAGTATAGAATAGAACATAGAGTAGACTATAGACTAGACTATAGACTAGACTATAGACTAGACTATAGACTAGAATATAGACTAGACTATAGACTAGACTATAGACTAGACTATAGACTAGACTATAGACTAGACTATAGACTAGACTATAGACTAGACTATAGACTAGACTATAGACTAGACTATAGACTAGACTATAGACTAGACTATAGATTAGATTATAGATTAGACTATTGCCATATGTTACCCAAAGAAATTATCTGTTTGCTTCTGCAGAAGTTAAAAGGATTATGAAACCATATAAAGCCTTTAATTTCCTTAAAGATCTCTCAACATCGGTATACTTGGTAGGCCATATACTCTACGAGCTATAAAAATTTTAGTTTCCCATATAGGATTACATCCAGTTATTTAATATTATCAAAAAAAAGGGTTTAAAATGATCTGTTTTAAATTTTCCTTACATTAATAATTCCAATAAATTGTTACTATGTGTTATTAATAAAATCATAATTATGTACAATTAAACTTTACTGAATGATTTCATGTCCCTGATAAAAGTTTCCTAACCTTATATAATAGTGATTCCTTGGAATGTAAAAAACGCATTTTTTTCAAAAACAATTAAAATAAAAACTATAACAATTTAAAATTTTCCATTCACACTCATTAGGTTTAATATAGAATTAAAAAAAAAAAAACATAATAAAAATAATATTGAAAAAAGAACTGGCAAATTATAAATAAATTATAGCATGTTATAACAACCATCATAAATTAATAATATTATATTGATTATTTATATATATATAAACACAAGAATCAGCAAAGTCTTTATAATAGATTGATCGTTAAATAATCTCAATATATGTACTCCTCCGATCGTAAAAATCTAATCTTTTGAATACTGACTGTCGTAATGAGCGTATTATAACATCTTCTTCATGTTTAACCCAAACGACCATATAACCATTACAATGCGTGTATTAAAAGAAAACATCTATCGCCAGAATCAATCGATCGATCGACTGGTCAATTTACTTGATCACGTTCTGATCTAGTGCTATATGCTTTTGATACGTTTCACTTTCAGAGAACACTTTTTTTTATAAATAAATGTAAACAAAACAAAACGTTTTCAGCAAAATAATAAAAAAATTATTTTTATGAGTTTAAATGTTTATTTTTAATATATTTTTTATAAAAATACAAACGAGTATTTATTGCAATTTATACATTTTTTTCTATAATAGTATAAACACCTCGAAATCTAGTAAAGTCTCGGTCGTTCATTAGTTATATTTATTTGTTGCTGATAATAAGAAATAATCGATTATATTTAATAAAAAAACATTTCAGTATTTTATGGCAAAGGTATAATATAGTTGATCGGATCACACTATCGCTAGTGATGATAGATAACCTGTTTTGTTTTTTTTTCAATTGCAACAATTTGCAAAATATAAACATTTCTTGTGACCTTTAACCCTTTTGTTGAAAAGTAAAATATTTTTGTTATTTACAAATTTTATAGTGGAAAATTCAACTATTATAGTTCGAAATTCAAATTGTCATTGTCAATCAAAGTCTACTTTTAAATTTTAATTCGCAATTGTGAATCTATTTTCCAAAACAAATTTTTATCAATTCGAAAGATAAGGTTATATGGAAACCCATTTAGCCAGAACACTAGAAGGTCACCTAGGTAATTCATATAGTTCCTATTTTATACCACAGTACGAAATCCTGCGTACTGCTGATACATATCAGTCCATTCTCGGTATCAATCACTACCATTACGAGTATGCCGAAGGATCCTCCACCTGCGGCTAGAACAGTAAAGAGTATTGATAAGTTAGGTGCTGTTGTCAAACTGTGAATCATTTTGGATAGAAAAGTCAAACTCATATCATACTTTACCAACACAGTTGGCTTTCATTGGCTCCTATCGGATTAGAGGCCCTCACACCTTTAAATTGTGTGTCGATAAATAAAGACTACCACTTTGAAGAAACGTCGGAAACTCCGTCTAATGATCTTGATCTACGATCCGTCTGAAAAGGAAACAGCCAACTTAGGTTAGGTTGTCACAGGTGGAAGTATGTCCTGTAAGAAGAGAAAAGGAGATACACAGTAAAAGGAGAGAAAAAGGGGAGTTAGAAAAAGAGGAGAGGAGTCAAGAAAGGACAACAAGAGAAGTGGTAAACGGACAGAATACTTGTCGTAGAAACGTGTCCCAGCAGTTCGACGGGACAGTCCCGAACTGACTACTTAACCTACCACTTGTGGTGGCCCCTAGCCACCTGACTACCTAGGTGACCAACCATTTTAACATGTACTTGTCCTACGAGGAAGTCAATCGTCACTCTACACCCTACAAAAAGACAGTAAAGAGACGATTGCCTCCGCTCTCGCTTACAAAGGGGACACTAAAGTAACGACTGTCTTCATTCTAGTTTACAAAGAGTTTATTTGTGACGAAAGACCAAAAACATAATCATTTCTCCAAAAGATGGGTTAAATAACTACTTTCGGAAGTACAAAAAAGAGAACAACTTTTAAGAGTATAATCTCTTAGCCAGTTCAACGATATTTCCGAATTCCTTAATCAAAATGCCACCACCAACCCTTTTCGACTTTTTGGATCTAGTAGAAACAATTGTTCTACTGAAAACTTTAGCGGAGCTATCTTCGCCAGCTTTATAAATGAAAGATCTCAAAACATTGCTTAATATTCCTTTAATCGAAACACATATATAAAATATGATCCAAAGCCGATTACATAACACGTCATCAATGTATACTAGATATGTTGGACGATTATACACATACACCAGACGTTCATATAGGGAACTGTAAGATATTTATAACAGATTGCTTTTAAAGCGAATCATTTGAGCAAATTTTCCGGGAATCTATTGTTCTTCTTAAATTGAGACACAAACCGGGGAAATTTATATTGAAAACCCGGAAGACGAGTTATTCTACATACTCTCTACATGTAAAGTCGGCGTGGCTGAGTTGAAAATCCTTGGCCATAGTTCGTTGAACTCTGAGTCGTTCTGGTGCGAAGAACCGGATGACATTCACTAGCCTCTCTATGTCCTCCGAGCACTCCACTGCAATCGGCAACAAGATATGAAGTAGAAACATGGTACTCAAGTCTCCAGTCGACAGCACTTGGGGAACGTTGTTTACTACCTACCAAACAATTGGACGGTTAGTGTTGGATAAATCTATCAAAACGCAGACCATAGAACAGTAACGAGCTGCATTCAAATGACGTCTGAAGAACACCTACATGACGAGCAGAGATACAAGCCGATGCAAAATACTCGGCGGCGGTGGCGCAACCATTTTAGGTCGGCGGCGGCTTATTATAGAAAATATCGGCTATAGCGGCTAAATTGTCGGCTCAATTTACCTTTTTCTTCAGAAATTGATCTTATAAGCGTTTATATTATATTAAAAAATCTCTGTATAATAGTCTGTTATATAGAAACCTGTCTCTGCATAAGTTTTTTCTTCAGAAAATGCACATTTATAGTAACTTTTTTAATATTAGCACAATATTGAGTGGCAAATTTTTTCAATTGGCAATAAGAATTTAAAATAGTGGCAACTCCGTTCAAATTGGTGAAATTATTTTCCGAAATACAAGTACGATTCCAATCTTTATCAGCGGCTACGTTTAAGCCGGCTTAGCTTTTAAGTCGAAAGAAGACGGCGGTGGCGCGGCTTGCAAAATATTACCGGCGTCCAGCCGCAGCCGATTTGAGCCATTTTGGCTTATATCTCTGATGGCGAGACGAAGATGCTTTCAGTCAGTGAATATCATGCTGCCAAAGCAGTTTCTACTGGGTTTGTGTTTAAAACTGCGCCAAAAGATCATATAAGACTTTGAGAGAACCATAACCGAATACAACTTCCAATGGTAAGCTAAGTATAATATGAATGCCAGGCCACTAGGAGATCATCTCATTGCCGAGGAATATACTTGCTTTAAAGTAAAGGAAACTTTTGGATAGTAAACCTGACGCATATAACAAAGTGTGATGAAATGACTCCTAAATTAAAAAAAACATCAGTTAAAATGATGTAAGGGTAAGTAGGATCTCAAAGTCCATTGTGACGTTAAGTCTTATCATAAAATATGTCAGCGTTTAGTAAGAAGATACGTATTCTTAGTGTACACTCAGTTTTAGGAGCAAAACTTAACAAATGGATTTAGAGATCTCTGTCAAGAATCATGGAATCAATGTGATCCTCCTTTTAATCTTACCTAACCAAGGGAGGGTTTCTAATGGTCGACGACACTCAGTTTTAGGAGTAAAATTTGACAAATGGATTCCGAAACCTCTAACAAGAATCTAGTAATCAATGTGATCCTCCTTTTAAGAGACTGGCGAAGTGTCGACGATATTCGAAATGCGAATTATTGAAATCATAAACTAGTTCCAAACAATAAGACTACACTACTTTAAACATCTGACATTGTTGTTTGCTTTTTTACATCATATGAGACAAATTGTTTAACTCATAATTTAAGTTTTTTTTAGCTTTTTGGGTGGGAAATTAAATGAATTAAACGAAACAAAAGAAGAAAAGTAAATTGATGTAGGCGTATAAGATATACATTGACAAGAAGTTTTAACAAATACTTTTGTAGATATAATACCACAATCTTATCTTGTTAAAAACTGTTAATGTTTAGTTTTCATGTTGTGTGTATTTTTTCAGTTTTTAAAAAAGAAAATTTTTATAAAAAATTATACAAATATCGATGTAAATACCTTGATATGAAAAAAAAATTTCATAAATTTCACATAAATCTCTTATAAAATGGAATTTGTACTCAAAAGTAGTTTGCTCGTATTCAAAAAAAAAGTGTGTATCATTCCTTTTGAATTTATTCTTTGTGGAAAACATTATTTTCACCACGATATCGGACATTTAGAATAGTGTTTAAATACCATTTAATTTATGATTTTGAAATTAATCCAATTTGTATATAAAAAGCAAATCTAACAAAATAAAACGTCTTGTTGGGAAAAAATATATATATTTTTTTAAAATACTCCATGTGTATTCTTTTATATAAGTAAAACCAGTTCCGCTTCAATCTGTAAAGAGTATCGGGAAATAAAAAGTTTTATAATTTTTTTCGATTTTCCCAGTTTTCTGAACATGTCATCGATTTTAGATTAGATAGTTTATCATTATTGCAAGACTTATTTCCCCAGATTCCTGAATATATCATCGATTTTAAATTTCAATTGAACATTAGTTTTAAATATAAACTTTTTGATCTTCTATCTACTTGTACACTGAAATGTTTCCACAAGTCTCGTTAGGCTTTTCGACTTATATTCATTAAGATTTCTATGATATTCATTTGAATTAACTGTGGTCTGCTGTACCCACTTAAGAAGAGCTTTTACGGATCAAAGTTTATTATTGGCCAGATCCTCTAAAAATTGTTCTTAGTAAGGTTTCGAAAATTGTCTAATTAGTTTGAAACTTACGAAACTATAAAAAATTATTGTTAGATTGTTGTTGTTGCTGAGGTTGACATCCCTTGATCGAATAATTCGGATCATTCCGGTACGTTGAACTGGCTGTCGGGGAACTATTCCCTATAACAATTGTGTTTGTGCCTCTGCAAATATATTCATAAAATACTACTTTTGTGGTAAAGCCGGAGAGTTGATGAACATGTTAATAGTGGTGTATAGTATATACCCTTGTTTCTGCACCTTGGCGTTCGATATTGATAACTATGTTGAGTGGAGAAAACATATTGAGTAAGACCTGAGAGTTTAATTCACAGATCTTTAATCGTCGTAGGTTCTTGGAATAATGGTTTATCTATTTCACCTTTATTTTAGCTATCAAAGCGTTGTTAAACCTTTTTGCTCCATTTGGATGCGCTTAATCGGGGTTCTTTATAAAACTCTCTTCTTGCGTTCTTGGGATTTGAATTTTACGGATAGTATGATGGCTACTGATACATTGAGCTTTTCTTTGGTTCTTTGGTCTGCTGCATGGTCTTTTGGCAATACCCCCGTTTTCGCTCCATTTGGATGCGCTTTATCAGTGTCGTGTATTAAACTCTCTTTTTACGTTCTTAGTATTTGAATTTTACTGATAGTCTGTGATGGCTACTGAGACATTGAGCTTTTCATTTCCATTTTCAGCGCTTAAATTGGTATGTTTCTAATTTCTGAAAAAAACCCGCTGCATAGTCTTTTGGCAACTCACTCCTCCCCTGGAGCATATTTCTTTGATATATATTGGTAAAGATGTGCTGCCAGTACCTCTTGCCTGACTTCAAACTGGTGATGTCACTTCACTCTTCGGCTAGTACTTGGTATGATTTGACATGGGGAGCCAGAGCAACACATAATCTGGTACAACAAGTAGGCAGTTGCCTACTTGTTCGTTAATACCATAATCGTTAATTTATGAGCAATTTTCCGTCATGGTTTCAAACACTATGGTTGAGCGACATATAAGACATATAGGTCATAGATGATTAGATTGCTCTAGGGCTATGTCGCTCAAACACACTACTGAGATGGTTTTTGTAGTTAGATTGTAATTGCTTATGACACTCATTCTTCAAAAGGACTACTATAGCAAGAGATTAGATAGCTCGAGCACTTGAGCAAAGTGCGCGTATAAGATACACAATGGGTCGGTGGTGAGTCGTTGCAAAAGCTCACCAGTGGTTGAAAAAGACCATCGTAAATTAAGAGCGCTAAGGCTGGTGTTCAGGTAAAGCACTTTGACATTCTTATCTTCTGACTAGTTGGTGATTACAACTATACTAACTGCATGGCCTTCTCTGCAGATGACAACAAACAGTGTCAGAAGGCCTGTCGATTTTGAATAAAATTTTAAGAATCCATTCTATAAAGGCATTTCCGTTGCATGTTTTTCTCATGACAGCCATTTCGAAAATTTGGCAATGAAATTAACTTAAAAATTGAAAAACATTCAAAGAAATATGTTATTCAATTTTTAAGTTAATTTCATAAAAAACATTTACTTTGGCACTCACAGTGCCAAATGCTTTTAAAAACTGCAGACAATTATCAAAACATGTTAGTTTTTTTTTCTAATAAAATTATTTCCATTTGCCCACTCATTTCTTTAAGTGTAAAATAATCAAAAACTACAGTCTGGCGCCTAATGTGAGTGTTCGTACATAAATATTTTTTTCTATGAAATTATTTAAATTTTCTGCTAGACAGATTTTTAAATATGTACTTTCTTTTACCAGACATTAGACTGTAATCTTTTTGAAATATTTTTATTTTGATAAATTGTTCATTTTATGTTAATTAATCTCATTTTTACATAATAGAAACTGAAAGAACGCAAAAAAATGTATTATTAGCACAACCAGACAAATTTGCTAATTCTCAACAGATTTCAAATGATTCTTACATCAGACAATTTATAGTAGAGAAAAAAAAAACAAAACAATTTTATAAAAATAATACAAATTGTTGTTATATACGTTTGTTTTGAAAATAAAAAAAATATTTTCTGTTTTTTTGCGAAAAAAAAGAAAATTATATTTACCCCAAGGACGTCACTGGTAACACTACAGGCACAGTGGAACGCACGAAAAAACATTAATAAACATAATTCGAATAAAGCAAAGCTATTATCTTAACTATTTAAGACTTCGTCAACTAAGATCGACAAGATCTTTTTCTGCAAAAGATCTCAAGCCGTACTCTTCATATTTTTAACTCATTGATATCATCATTGAATCGATCTAGTATTAACATGTGACACTGAGGTTCTGGTTAGAATCTATCGTAATGTAGTAGTTATATAGTAGTTATTTCATTCAACAATATCTAAAACTGTGCTTTAGCTCATTGATTATCGTCTCTCTTCGATCTATTCAAGAGCTTTTTTAGTTGGTTATCATAATCGATCTAACATGCGACACTGTGGTTCTCATTAGTGTCTATATGTGTGGAGCTGATTTTCGCAATTGTTGTATTCAGTAGGTCCGTTTATGACAGGTATATTATTATTTATTTTCTATATTTATTTGTCCAAGATCTTTCTTTGTTTGTCCCTCACTTGGCATTCTCCACATTCAGCAACTGGGAGGGTTCTTTAGATCTTCATTGGTTTGTTCATAGAGCCTCTCAAACTCACTTGACATTACACGCATTCAGCAACTTGGTGGATCTGGACTCGGTAAAACCACCAAACACTGTGTAGAGATTTGCCTTCATTACTACTCCCCAATTTTGCCTTAGCTTCAGAAATCTGGAAACGAAGCCTAAGTCCGATTCGTTAATGGTGAAAATTAGACATTATATTGTTCGTTGTGAATGATGGACCGGTCATTCTTATAAATTTTGAGGATTTTAAAGCTATGAACAACTCAACATCTTCTGCGCTTTGTGGTCATTTTCGATAACCTAATTAGTGCCCTTGTTCACATTGAATTTTCTGGTCGAATATGTTTAAGGCTTCTCCAGCATTTCAGAATTTTAGGGATATTTGCTGAGGAGAACGTTAGAGATTTCGTTCTGACATTTAACTTTTCTCAGAGCCCAGAGAAAGCTGCAGCATTCCTATTAGCGAGTGTTTCAAAAGAAGCTCTACTCTGTTGCTACAGTTTAAATAAAACTACTTATTGACAAAGATCCTTGTGAGAATCCTTAAACTGCTCTTATTCAGTACTATTAGAATCGTGTTAGTCTGTACAGGAAGGGCTTTAATATGTTGCAATCAATTCTGTTATACCATGACTGATTAATGATGTTATGGAGTTTTTCAAATATTAACTTATAATAGTGACAGAAGGGAATATCCCTATCATCCCTTTGATTTCCCCCTCCTAAAACTATCATCTATTCTAAGCTTTCAATCGGTATACAGATAAGTGATATTTTTGGCTAAAATTAATGACATCTGGCAATCATGCGACTCTGTATTATCTGTTCAAAAATGGAATGGAAGGGATGAGGGATACTTCCCACCAAGTTTTTTAGGGAGCTTGGTGAGATGCCAACCTTATCAACATCACGCCCATGCTGAACTCGCAGCTCTCTATTGGTCGTTTGCCCTTTGTAGCGATTGCGTGTTCCACTATCTTATTGTTCACCAGATCATCAACCTTTCTCTGTTGTTCTATTGGAATTTTGCCTGTCGGATTACCGGCATCGTAAACTGCATAGCAGAGATCGGAGTCTTCTTCTGGCAACTTTGGCGTAAAATGGCTGCTCTTTTCCCATCTTTTCTCGCTTTTCAGGGCTTCTTTTGAGATACCCGAACCTCCGAGGTTAATTTCGCCGACGTGGTCGTCCGGGAATATTTTTCTTGGCGTTGTCAACCTTACTTTAAGAACACTGACTTGAGGTTCCTTTGAGTGAAGTATTACTTGGCTTCGACTATGTATTAGAAGACGGGAAGCTCTTTTTTTCTTAGATTTATTCTCTGTTGTCAACTTTTTGGGAGACCTGATCCTCTTCGCCTCAGATCTTGTGAGAGAGTCCGATTTTTCCTTTGGAGTGTCGTTTGATTGACTAACTCTGATTTTCTAAAGCATTTTTTTCAATTTCCTCCTCTATGCTCCAAATAGTCTTTTGTTAGTAATAGGTAGTTTAGCTATGCTATCACTCATCTATTTCACCATTTGCTCTACTTCATCCTTTTTGGGATTTGCTATTATGGAGTTGTTAAAGGCTGAGGTATCTTAGAGCTTTCTCCGAGTACACCCTTCTTTGTTACAACTATGTTTTTGCCAATGGCATACTGTACACTTGTCGCATTGTCCGCCACGGAGGCCTAGGTACCCACCTCCGTTGTAGTATTTTGCTCACGATTGCATGATGACGACGACACGTGACTCGCGAGTTGATCAACACTTGCCGCCGGTACTGGGTTATTTAGGCCCTGCACCGTTTCCTAGGGATCAAACTATAATAATAGTGACAGATGGGTGATTTCCCTCTCCTGACACTATCATCTATGTCATGGTTTCAATCGGTATACCTTGTAAGTGAAATTTTTGGCTACAACTTATGACATGCCGATGATGCGACTCAGTCTTATGGTTTCAAAGAAGCCAATCGTTGGACTTGATTTTAATCAATTTTTTCTTTGAAGTACTGGTTGGTTATTCCGGGATATATTCGATTATTATAATTTTAATTTGGAAGATTTTGTGAAAGTTATAATTAACATTTTAATTAATATGCCATATATTTCAGATCTTTATATCTAAGAGTTTCAAATTAAATTTTATAAATTAAAAAAAAAAAACAAAAGTAATTTAGCATGTTTGACGTTAGGTAAACATGTCAATAAATTATTTTTCAAAAACACATTTCTCAAACCAAAATACAGATCTTTATTTCGTTGGTTGTCAACCCAACTTTTTCTCTCACTGTATATGTAGAAAATTTGATAAATGGTTCTACTGTGGCCTTTTATCTCTTTAAAAAAAACCAATAGAAACAATTTAATAGATCAAACCACCACATACTTGTGTTGATAACATATGTTCAATAGATACGATGCTTACATACATACATATGTACATCTAATTTTAATAAGTCCCACCATCAGCACTTACACATTGTCAACAGAAACACACATATACTCGTACATGCATACATAGCTACTCGCCTCACATAAAGTCGTACGAACGTACTACCTCTGTATAAAAACCTAAATACAGACTCAACTGACCGACCGACAGACAGACAGACAAACACCCAGATTCATATGAACGGGTATGTACGATTGTGCAAAATGTATTAATTTGTCTAGATTTCAAAACGAGTAGCAAGTAGCAGCATATTAATGCTGATCACGCAGTGATCAGGTGTTCTAGGTCAGTTACGGAGCTGATTTTGACGGGTGTACGCGCGGCGTTTGGTAGCGTTTTTCTATTCGAACATTAAAAAACTTATTTTCATATAATAAATATTTTAAGAGAATTTCAAATTGACAATAATAATAAAAATTTATGCTAATCGAAAACATGAATATGTTCGTCCAACGGGGGTTTTATTTTTAGATTTTTAGATTTTTTTTGGAAATGAATCAGGTTATTTTATTTCAAAAAATATACATATGTTGCGTTTACACTAACAGCAAAATATAGTTTATTGAATTGTTTGTTAAATTTTAGTGATTTTCCACAAAAAAAGCACAAAAAATTTTTGTTTTGCAAAATTTTCGAAAATTTCCAGAACATCATAATTTTTCCACCCTTTAGGGAATAAACTTACATAAATTGTGAATCCTTATAAATAGCTAAAATTTTGCCTATCTGACTGTTTATTCATATTTGTTACAATTTTGTAAAGATCTTTGGGATCCAAATCTTCAAAATATCTATAATTAATCACAAATTTTTCCATTGAACATCAGTGAAAATGGTTCCCAAAATATTAAAAAGAAATGTCAAAACGTTATTCATGCTAGACTTCATAGTGTACCCTAAAAAAGTATCCCAGCAAACATTTACATTGAAAAGTAATAAGAGCAAAAATCCGCTTTCACTTCTTCTTTATTCGCATTTTAACTCATTTCTTTAACATGGTAATGACTTTGGAAGCAAGTGTTTAAAACGCTCGCTTAAAAATAACTACTTATATAAGTACTTAGAAATAAGCACTTAAAAATGTTGTTTTCTTTCAAAAATCTATAGTCTAGTCTATAGTCTAGTCTATAGTCTAGTCTATAGTCTAGTCTATAGTCTAGTCTATAGTCTAGTCTATAGTCTAGTCTATAGTCTAGTCTATAGTCTAGTCTATAGTCTAGTCTATAGTCTAGTCTATAGTCTAGTCTATAGTCTAGTCTATAGTCTAGTCTATAGTCTAGTCTATAGTCTAGTCTATAGTCTAGTCTATAGTCTAGTCTATAGTCTAGTCTATAGTATAGTCTATAGGTTTTACGGCGACTAGTAACTAATACTTCCGTTCCGTTTTATGTTCTGCTAATTCGAGACCGGTATTTTTCATCCAATTTCTTATTGTCCACACTATTTCGTTAGCGATTAGTTCGACCTCGGCTTTATAATTTACTGAAATTGTTACTGCAATGTGATCTGCGAGTCCTATAATATTTGCTGATATTGAGCGTTAGGACGTCAGTGTACATGATGTTCCATAATGAAGGCCCCAGCACCGAACCTTATATGTGTCGTAGCATCATTTTCTATTTGAGAAGTAACTACTTATCAAATAATCTGGTATATCTAGTCTGTTTAGTGTTCGGATTATTTTTCCCCAATTGTTAATGGTTAATATCAATCCATTAATTCACCTTAGCCCCATACAACTGAACCCGCCGAATAGGGCTTTTAAGTTCATTATTATTTTTAATATACTCGTACCTCGACAAAAAGCTGCAAAACCAAGTTCTATAAGCCTTGATGACCATCATGAACTCTATAATTATAGGGCCTCAATTGACCCCAGGCCCCTATAAAATTTGACTTAAATGTCCACAGTTTTATTCAACAATAAATGTCTAATGTACATCTGATTCAAATTAAATGTTTTTTTATGAAAACTAAATCACATTTTATTTTTGTAACAGATGTAGGGTCTCGCCCGACTATAATTTCTTACTTGTTTTGTAATAGTTTTAGATCCTCATACCGATATTTTATGTGACGTACGTTTATTAGCAAACAGTATTACAGTTATTAGCTTAGGCCTCCGGTAGGTTACTGGTTAGTGTTCTAGTCTGGTAGACCGTGTCACCTGTGGTACTGGTTACTTGGTTTCTTCGGATTTGATATATATATGTACATTCTCCTATTAAACTAAATAACTAACTATTTTTTGCTATATGCTGAAATTAAATTAAAAAGTATTTTGAGGGATCCTATGATCAGAGTATTTATACCCTACACCACTTTAGTGGGGAGGATATATTGGGTTTGCGCTGATGTTTGTAACATACAAAAATATTTGTCCTATACCCACATTAAAGTATACCAATCGGCTTAGAATCATTTTCTGAGTCGATTAAGCTATGTCCGTCCGTCCGTCTGGCTGGCTGTCTATGTAAACCTTGTGCGCAAGGTACAGGCCGCAAAAAGATAATTGGATGAAATTTGGCACACATGCTTCTTTTTCAAGGACGAAGCCTATTAAAAATGGTTAAAATCGGTCCATTATTTCGACTAGCCCCCATACAACCGTACACCCCAAATGGGACCTTTTAGCTTATAATTAATTTAAATGATCTATTATGTTAACAAAAGTCGACGAAACTTAGTTTTATAGAACTTTAAATGACACTACCGATTTTTGTAATGATCGGGCTTCATTTGACCCTATCCCCCATACAAACTCCCCTTACATTTAGTTATTTGGTTTAATATTTATCTTTAAAAATATTGAAATATTAGATGAGAACTTTTGGGGATTTATAACACATTACTAGGGAATTTGAGTCCACAGAAAAAAAAAAAAAACTGGCAACATAGATTTAGTATTTGTTTAAACATTTCGCATTGCAATGGTAAATTTATTTACTTATAAAAAACAATATAAATATTTCAATACGAGTTCGTTGCTCTTGTCATCGCACGATTGCTTACCTACTTTCTCACCAACATTTAGGCGTTTAGTCGATTCGTCGACTAGACAAATAGATTATATTATTGTTTTTTAAGAATTTGTTATTATTTAAGAATAGTAGAATAGTACGATGTATGTCTGAATAACTTTTTTTTTTTTTTGTTTTTCTTCTTCTTTTGCTGATAAACAAAATTATGTTAATAGTTTTATTTTATTTATTGTTGTAAAACTATTCTAAAACTCAGCAAAGTAAAAAGATAAAGAAGAAAAGAGTGCGATGTTGATGTGGACTGGAGTATTTGTTTATATTTTTATTTTACAATTTTGTTTATTTATATTTTTAGCTTAAAAGCTTTATAAATAGAATTTGTTTATATTTTTAGAATTTGCATGATAAATTTTTTTGTTTTTTTTTTAATTTTGATAATAAATTTTGTTTATATTAAAATATAAGAAATTCTTGCAAAAAATATCAGCATATTATTTTAGAACAACCTGTCTTATAAAATCTTCTAACAAAATCTTACTATAACCATATAATTTCAATATCGAAAATTGGCCTTGTTTCTTGACTGTCATTTCCGCTTGTTTATGTGTCAATGTATCGTGTAAAGGCCGCATTCGTTAGCCAAAAAGTTGTTAACAGGAACATTTTTTGACACTAATTAAAAAAATTAATATTAAGGTCATGACTAGGTGAAAATTGCAAAAATGTTGTGATTCTAGCTGTGTAGTAACATGCGTGGGGAGCGTGATTTTGCATAAATAAAAATTTCTATAAAATTCAGTATAAAAACTAAATAATTCTATTTTATCTTCATAGTATCAGCTATTCTAAAAAAGAGCAGTATTCGGAAGGTCTGAGTATTATAATCCGGATTTCTGTATATGATTTAATTTATACGCTAGTTATTTGTCGAGTCAATACTTAAATATATAGACTATAACTCTATAGCCTAGTCAGTCTATAGTCTAGTCTATAGTCTAGTCATATATATTCTATAGTCTAGTCTATATTCTATAGTCTGGTATATTCTATACTCTAGTCTATACTCTAGACTATGCTCTAGTCTAAAGTGTAGTCTATACTCTAGTCTAGTCTATAGTGTAGTCTATTGTCTATTCTACAGTCTAGTCTATAGTGAATTCTATAGTCTAGGCTATAGTCTAGTCTATAGTCTATTCTATAGTCTAGTCTATAGTCTAGTCTCCAGTCTAGTCTATAGTCTAGTCTATAGTATAGTCTATAGTCTAGTCTATAGTCTAGTCTATAGTCTAGTCTATAGTCTAGTCTATAGTCTAGTCTATAGTCTAGTCTATAGTCTAGTCTATAGTCTAGTCTATAGTCTAGTCTATAGTCTAGTCTATAGTCTAGTCTACAGTCTAGTCTATAGTCTAGTCTATAGTCTAGTCTATAGTCTAGTCTATAGTCTAGTCTATAGTCTAGTCTATAGTCTTGTCTATAGTCTAGTCTATAGTCTAGTCTATAGTCTAGTCTATAGTCTAGTCTATAGTCTAGTCTATAGTCTACTCTATAGTGTAGTCTATAGTCTAGTCTATAGTCTACTCTATAGTGTAGTCTATAGTCTAGTCTATAGTCTACTCTATAGTGTAGTCTATAGTCTAGTCTATAGTCTAGTCTATAGTCTACTCTATAGTTAGAATCGTGATTCATTGATTTATCGCTACACCTCACGTATACACTATTATTTTCAATATTTATTTTTGTATTTTTAGCATTTCTGTCTATATTAAATTTCAATTTCATTATATTCTTAACATCATTTATGGATATACATTCCGATATTCGTAAATTTTTATTATTCATTTCATTTTCTTTATTATACCCTCCACCACCATCAGTGGTGATAGAGGTTATATGTAAGTTGTCATTCCGTGTGTAACACCAAGAAATATTCGTCTGAGACCCAACAAAGTATATATATTCTGGATCCATTTAAAATTCTAAGTCAATTTAGATATGTCCGTCTGTTTGTCTGTCTGGTTAAAACACACTCACGTAAAAACTAAGCCAAACAAATAGACCAAATTCACTGGAAATATTCCTTATTATCCTAAGCAGTTTGGTATTGAAAATGGGCAAAATCGGTTTAGACGGGAAAAGTTATGAATCAAAATGTTTTCCGATAGGTCCATTATTGGGAGGGCTCCCATACAAGTGGATATACCTCGCCCACTTGAAATTTATAAACAAAAAGTAGCCTATTACCTATTCCAGACGTACAGGAATATGCTATGAATTGCTTTTCTTTTCTATTTCAATCCAAATCTCTTAAGCTCTTTCCCATTACATTAGGAAAGAGCTTTGATAATTCACAAGTTCTCTGCTAATTTTCTTCTCAATTTAACCAGTCGTCCACCCCTTTTTATACCCACCATTATAAAGTATATGGATTTTGTCATTCCGTTTGAACTTCAAATATTTGTCAAAGACCTACAAAAGTATACATATTCTGGGTCCTCATTAAATTTTAAAACGATCTAGCCAAACCTATCCGTCCGTCTGTCTGTTGAAAGCACGATAGAGTCCGAATGTAAAGATCTAGAGGGTTTAAATTTCACATAAATATTTCTTATAGGTAAGTTTTGTTTGTTATTGAAAATGGGCAATATCGGTCCACGTTTTCGGATAGCCCCCATACAAGTGGCCCCTCGAAAAGCAGCTTTAACAGTCATAACTTGTTTAAAAATTAGAATATAGCGATGAAATTCGACATAAATTTCTTATGATCCAAAATCCACTATGCAAAATTTTATGAGCATCGGTCTATAATTGACCCTACCCCCATATAAGGGCCCTATAAAAAATTGCTCATTACTGGCTTAAAAATACTAGTATATAGATGCAATTCAACATAAGTAAGTTTCATACAAGTCAAAATCTATCTAAAAAATTTTATGAGAATCGGTCCATGATTGACACTACCCCCCATATAAGGTCCCCTTCAGAAAATGACTCATTAACGGTTTAAAAATATGAGTGTAGGGATGAAATTCGACACAAATAAATATAATACAAACCAAATTCTGTCTATTAAATTTTATAATGATCGACCCATAATTGGGTCGATATAAGGTTCCCTTCAGAAAATTACTTTAACGAGTCAAACAAGGTTTGATGGTGGGTATAGAAAATTCGGCATAGCATAGAATATAACACTCTTACTTGTTCTTTTTATTTTAGTATCTATTTTCGGGATCGATGTTAGTCTATCCTTATTAAACCTTCCTTGCGTTCTTTTGTATTCTTCTATAGCTTATCGTTTAGGTCCTAATTTGGCCGGGACGTGTTTTGGGATGTCTTTTATTCCTGTAGGTTCATACTCTTCCATCTAAAGAATGGATGGCAGAATCAGGTTTGGCAGGATCAAGTTTGCAGGATCGAGATTGCCAGGATCAAGATTGGCAGGATTGTCATGTGGTGGTAAAATATTTTTATAAAAATAAGTGAAAATATAGGATTTAGTTTTGTAACCGGCAGCATTCGCCCTTGGTTACGCTAACACTTTTGATAAGGGCAAAAGGAGACTATGAAATAAAATTCAAGGCAATGTAGATGCCGATTTGAACCTTAGTTTCAATCTGGTTTATTTATGATCAAGGTGCTCTTTTTATATAAAATTTTCATATGTTCTATACTATTCTAACTTATTCTAATTTGCATTCTATGTTACTTAATCCTATTCAATACATGTACTTATTCTAATTTCGATAGTCGAAACTTGACGAATTGACCAATCGTATTGTCTTCAAATTGGGGAATTGAGTGACTAACAATGTTACTCAAACACCAATATGATCTCTTTAAGCATTCGTCACATTTCATTCAAGTGCAGCTTGATCGATTTTTGTTTATGCCCTGCCAACAATTTCTATCCAAATTGTAACCATAATGTTACCGCTTAATGTTTAAAACAATCTAATTTGATATAATCTGAGTGAATGAAAAGTGACCCCGTTCGGAAGAAACTGTTCCGCGTGTCTAATACTTATTTGATGTGTCAATTTCGGTTCAGTTTCAAGTCACTTTTTTATAACATAAAAGTGCGTTAAAATAGTAAATTTCCAGTTTTGCCATAACAATAGAGAAACTGGAAATTGTTATGATTTTATATTCTTTTATGTTATAAAAGCGACATTATAATAAATTTTTGTTTTACACTCACTAACTTCTCACTGATGCTTATTATATATTAAACTATGTTTTTGATTTATTAAATTTTAAGTTAACACAATTTATAACAAATTATGACTATAGACTAGACTATAGAGTAGACTATAGACTAGACTATAGAGTAGACTATAGACTAGACTATAGACTAGACTATAGAGTAGACTATAGACTAGACTATAGACTAAGCTATAGACTAGACTATAGACTAGACTATAGACTAGTCTATAGAATATAGCCTATACTATAGATTAGACTATAGACTAGACTAAAGAATATAGCCTATACTATAGATTAGACTATAGACTAGACTATAGACTAAACTATAGACTAGACTATAGACTAGACTACAGACTTGACTATAGACTAGACTATAGACTAGACTACAGACTTGACTATAGACTAGACTACAGACTTGACTATAGACTAGACTACAGACTTGACTATAGACTAGACTACAGACTTGACTATAGACTAGACTTTAGATTTGAATATTATTACACCATAAATTAGACTATAACCACAATTATTTTTAAAAGATCATGTTGTAAGTCCCTGATACATTTCCTTTAACATATTTATATTTAAATAATTTTATTTATGCTAAAAATAATTAACTATATTTAGAAAGTAAACAACAACTACATTGGAAAAAAATAGCTACAAGTAAGGTGCACTAAACTTATTCAATGTAAAATAAAAAAACGCACATTTATAGTTTCTGGCACAACGATCAATGAAATTAAAATGAATGCAATTGTTCAATGCATGCTGGCAGTTAGTTAGCAGTGGGGGTTGATCATACAATAAAAAACTCTCAAACAAATAAATAATGTTTGAATTTAACATACTAACTAATAAAAAGAAATTTTATAATGAATCAGTGTTTCCTATTTCATTGTTAAGTATTTGTGCGATTGACTGGCTGAAAATTAAATAAAAAAGAGAAGGTAGTTTCCATTTCATTTATTTAGTTGCCCAGAGAGATCAATGAACGTTATAGTTGAGAATTACTAAAATGAACGTTTGTTTAGAAAACCGTTAAACCGGAAACAAAACAAAACATAATGTTGCGGCAAAATTGTCGTTTAGTTATTGACAGTTTTAAATTTATTGCTAAGTTTTGAAAAAAAAGATCATATTTAAAATTTTAAATTCAATTTTTTAACATTATTGTGCTCAGAATTTGCAAATTTAATTTTGAATAAAATTAATTCTATTGACAATTTTTCAACAAAATGCGCAAATTGTGTTGTCAGTCTGCGTGTGCCATTCTTTTTTGCTTTGACTTTTGAGAAGAAATAAAAAAATAAAGAAAATGAAATTGAATAAATATACAAAAAGATAATGCGACATCAAATTTCTAAACGTTTTATAAATTCTTGATACTTTTTCAAATTTATTTAAATAACAACAATTATTTAAAAAAATCATATTAATTTTATTTGTACTAAATGCTAAGTTTTATTTCTGTGCGATTGTGTGTTTTTAAATAAGTTGTAAACTAATTTAATACCAAAGGTTATCTATTTGCTGTCAATTAAATTCATTTAAATTAATTAGATACTGGAGAGGTAGGTGGTACCATTGCAATAACTGTAAATGCATGGTTAATTATTTTGTTGAAAATTTTCGAGCGACTTCCACGAGCCTTGATTTGCAACTTTGTTGTTTGAAAGCGATACTTATTAGTACATATTACGAACTGAAGGAATTTTCCGTTAAAAAATTTTGTAAACAAAAAACAAATCGAAATTCTTATCATGGCGCCAGTTTTTAGCACGATTGGATGGGTATCGTAATAGTTTACGGTACACGAACAGTTCAGTTAAGTCAAAAGGGTTCCATTTTGACAAGATCACAATACTGATAAAATAAATTGTCATTTACATCATAATGTGAAGTTAAATCCAACCAGTAACCGACAGGTAACGCAGTAGGCCATTTAGTTTAGACCCGGATAACTTGTTTAGATATCGTTGTATATGTCTTAGAATATGTTTCTTTTGACAGCTCATTCTTTCCCTGTCATTGCAAATGCGTTGAATACAAGATCAGGTCGACGTTCTCGGTTGGTTCCCACTACCATACCATCTTCATCATTAACATTTCCACTCTACATGAGTCTAGATTAGACCAAGTATTTTAATAAATATTTTAATAAATTTTAAGGAATATTTTAATAAATCCAGTAGAATGGGGGCTTAAATCGCCGATTCTGTTTCGTTTAACTTATCTACGTGCTCATTGACATAATTGTGCGAAGCACAGGGAACCAGAATTAGCCTTCACAACTGATTCCAATGCCGTTCCACTAGTAAATATGTAGTAGTGTTTAAAATTATTACTAGAAATGCGGTGAATACTACAGTGTAGGGTAGAAAGGGAGATCATACGCCATAGGGGCTCATCTGCCAAAGCGAATAACTTGAAAACTGAGTAATCGATTTTATCGCATTATCACATTTTTTTTCGTTTGTCGATTATCTATCATACCTAAAAATTTGAAATATTAACTTTAAGTACATATGATGGGAGGCAGACATGATTAATTGTTTTTTAAAGGTCTGTAAAAACCCCAGATATATCGGCGAGATCCGAATCTTCAATAATTCTATTAGACATGCTTTCGAGAAGATCGCTATTTAAAATCAGCAAAATCGGTCGATAAATAACGGAGATATGAGCAAAAATCCGAGACAACCTCTGAAAATTTAATCAAAAATGTCATATTTTTTTCATGCTTTGTTAAAAAAGCAACAACAACACTGTATATTAGAAAAAGATGTACACATGTGTGTGTCGATGTATTTGGTTTTATTCGGCTGTGTATTTTTTTTTTTGTATGTTTGGATGCTGTTGGCGTCATTGCGTTGTTATTTTTGTTTTTCTGTGTTTTTCGTTTCGATTTAGATGCCTTGTGTATTTTGTTTTTTTATTTCGTTTAGCGTTGTTGTTGTTCTTTTTGTTTAGCTTTTGGTGTAATAATAATGTAGTCGGGAAAAAATTTAAAATTTATAAAAGATGTTTAAAATACACTATGGTGAAGGGTATATAAGATTCGGCACAGCACTCTTACTTGCTTTCTTTTATTTTACTAATGACAAATATTCCTCACCCCTATGGCGCATTTACCCCATGTATGGGGCGGTATCGCCTTTTTTGGTCAGTGCAGAAAAGTTAAAAAAATATGTACATGAGGATGACTTAAGAAAGATTGAATTTAAGTATCCGAACCAAGTAAAAATTAAGAATATGTAATGTGGTTTTAATTTGAGGCCGCCTCAAAAAAAAAGGGGCGTATGGTCCCCCTTCTACCCTACAACTAAACACTTCATTAAAAGTGATGTGGTAAAAATTATCTAGATGGAGGACTTCTGCAATTCAAAAAGTTCTCACTAAGATGTTGAAGGGTATATCAGCAACTGGTTAGTAACTATCTAGAATTGTTACGGCAAGTCATGGTAACCGCGTCAAGTTCAAGCAAGTGGAACCACAGATAATGGTGTACAAGCGAACTAATGCAAGACAGAACTGGTACTATTCACGAAAAGATCAATACTACAAGCTTCAACTGTCGCAGTTAAAGGTCTGCGAAATGCTCTAATGAGATAATGTTAAATATCTAGGCATTATCCGAGAATCCAAATTATCATGGAAACCAAACATCCAACACAACGAAGGCAGCGGTTGCCTACTACACCTGTCGTAAGATGTTTGGGATGAAATGGGGACTCAGTTCCATCATAGTCAAATGAATGTATACAGCTGTAGTACGTATTATTCTCACATATGGAGTTCAGCTAAGAAGAAATTTATTGCAGATCAGCTATTCAAAGTTTAGAGATAAGAATGCATTGGTCTAAAGATTAGTCTTTCAGAAGGACAAGTCTTTCAGAAGCTCTTAATACTATATTATACATTCTATCTATAGATCTACATATAATGGTCATATCTGCTTGGAGCGTTGCAAGAATTAACTCGTATGGATGTTAGAGGTCAAGAACATATGGACATGCTAAGACTTAAAGCCTAATACCTCCAATATTGAACCAACCATCCGGCTATTTTACCCTACACACAGACTTTGATCGAGTTTTCAATGTTAAAGTATCTTCTAAGATGTCTTCTGTAAAGAAGCTGACATTACCCCAATTGGATCCCTGCTCTAAATGAACAGGCAGAAGACGGTAGCTGCAGTTGATATCCAATGCCAACGCCGTTTCAGTAACAACTTAATAGGCTAAAAACATATGGAGCACAAGTAATTATGGACGTCTTTCAATGATAAATGTATAAGACTCTAACTAGGAGGGAAATATCGAGGTTGATAGCATCAATAACGCGACACTAAGTACCAGACAGACTT
The DNA here is from genome assembly GCF_022045245.1 of Lucilia cuprina. Taxonomy (NCBI): domain Eukaryota; kingdom Metazoa; phylum Arthropoda; class Insecta; order Diptera; family Calliphoridae; genus Lucilia; species Lucilia cuprina. The sequence continues at coordinate 16,775,291 of NC_060953.1, read as the reverse complement.
GCAAGTCGACTTGGGCTCCCCTTCTATAAGTACTGTCGCAATTGCAAAGAAAGAGGAAGAAGAAAAACGGTCTTTCATCTTTTCTGTGAATGCTTCGCTCTAAGATAAACACTTTTTCCGGGCAGTTACTTCATATCCAACCTTGCCGATATATCTGCTGCATTCTGGATGTAATACCATGCAATATTACATCCGACAAGTGGTCCTGCCAAAACGGAAGCCCGATTTTGTAGTACCTTATAATTTGACTTCTTAACGTTATAAGTAGTTGCTACCGATACTGTGGTCTTAGGTATTATAGTGTCCTTTTCGAGGCTTGTTGTAACAGACCTTCCAATCGGCACCTACACAGCTTTAGAGGCGAAGACTTTTGGCAAGACTAGCCATAGATTTCAGGTCGATACCTATTACAAATAAAGTTCCATCAGGTTCTTCTTTCATGTAAAAGACGTGCCATTTTTCATGTAAAAGACGTACCATTTTCCGACGACCAGCTCAGCATTTTGACAACCAAGAACTTCCAGTATACTTTGATTACCCAGTTTACTGCCCCATTCTTTTATGTAGAGAGTGGACTTGAAGAGCACCGAAAGCTCGCTCTTCTTTGTCAGCTTAGCATTTTGACAACCAAGAACTTCCAGTATACTTTCATTATCCAGTTTACTGCCCCATCCTTTTATGTAGAGAGTGGACTTGAAGAGCACCGAAAGCTCGCTCTTCTTTGTCAGCTTAGCGCCGTCCTCCCTGGGAAGGCGCTGTACTTTATTATTTGCCAGGTCTTTAGGGTGCTAGCACATTGGTCAGATGCCAACCTCCTCAACATCACGCCCATGCTAAACTCGCAGCTCACGCTCTCTATTGGTTTTTTGTCCTTTGAAGCGATTGTGTGGTCCGCTATCTTATTATTCACCAGATTTTCTACCTTACTCTGTTGGTCTATTGGAATTTCATGGGATTACCGACATCGTAAACTGCATAGCAGAGATCGTCCCGGAGTCTTCTTCTGGCAACTTTGGCGTAAGATGGCGGCACTTTTCCACTGTCTAGCCCCTCTTTCCTCGCTTTTCGCTGCTTCTTTTGCGGTACCCGTACCTAGGTTGATTTCGTCGACGTCTTGACTTTAAAGCTGCAGGTTTTTGAATTCACTTTACTATTATAATCTGTATGTTTCCATATTCGCCCGGATTGCAAGCTTTTACAGTATTGTACACTACTGTGGCAATTCATAAAAGTCAAATAATAATTTTCATTTTTTTTTAAATATTCAAAATTTTATGATTTTGATTAAATGTTCTTTTCACAAGAACAACAATAACATCAATCTTTTTGATTAATTACCAAAAATATTTTAAAATTTCAGCACTTTTTAAAAATTTATTTATTTTTTGATTTTCTAAAAATTCGTTTCTTTTTTTAATATCACAGCAATAAACAAATCATTAAATTTTTAAAATAGTTTTTATTTTATGAATAATATAAATTTTTAAATCACTTTAATCAAATATTTATTGTTTGCTAAAAATTTAAACGATTAACGATAATCTTTATAAAAATGTTTAGCTCAATTTTAAAGAAATTTGTCGCCAATTTAAAGAAAAAACGTAGAAATGACGTGTATTATTTTTCCATTAAAAATATTTATCTTTTTTAAATGTTTTTTATTGGAGGCTACATTACCCACTGTTTATCCCAAGTTTTAAAATTTAAAATTTTTCTAAAAAAAAGAACGAATATTTTTCTTAGGAAAATTTTCATGTCACGTAGTCTTACTTTAAATAGTATGTCGATAATAAATAGATACGCAAGAAGCATATGCGACCTCAAGTAAGGTTATATTAATGTATTTATTTTGTCTACAAATCTTCAGATATTTTCGCAAACAAATTTTTTGTCACAATACAATGTATTTGAGTTTGCCAAGTACACCATTTCCAATGCCAAAGTCAAAAATTTTATTACATATTTTTATATTTTGATTATTATAAAAATTGTTTCTCAGACTCTAAGATTTGCGTATATCAAATTCTAAAAGTCGACTAAAAAGAAACCTTTCCAAAAAAAAACGGCGGTCTTAAACCTTAAAATTAAATACCAATGGTTTACTTATCTGGTATTAAGCAGTACAAACCAAGTAACATTTTGACTTGTTATTACAAACGCTATTTAACATTTACACTAGTCTGGTACTACAATACACAAAGGTTCTTAGTCTTAGTCAGTAACACCATACAAATAGTAGGTTGACTAAATTTAAAGCAGCAGTCAAATTATATAGTTTCCTTTAATAGAACTTTTGTGAATCGGATTGGTCTGCAAATACCGTCTATAGTCGAGTCTACATAATCTAGCCTAAAGTCAAACTTATAGTCCAGTCCATAGTCTAGTCTATATTCTTGCTTATAGTCTGGTCTGTAGTCTAGTCTATATTCTAGCTTATAGTCTGGTCTGTAGTCTAGTCAAGTCTATAGTCATGTCCATAGTCTAGTCTATAGTCTAGTCGATAGTCTAGTCTATAATCTATTCTATAGTCTAGTCAATAGTATAGTCTAGTCTATAGTCCAGTCTATAGTCTAATCTATAGCCTAGTCTATAGTCTAGTCTACAGTCTAGTCTATAGCCTAGTCTATAATCTAGTCTATAGTCTAGTCTATAGTCTAGTCTATAGTCTAGTCTATAATCTAGTCTATAGTCTAGTCTATAATCTAGTCTATAGTCTAGTCTATAGTCTAGTCTATAGTCTAGTCTATAGTCTAGTCTATAGTCTAGTCTATAGTCTAGTCTATAGTCTAGTCTATAGTCTAGTCTATAGTCTAGTCTATAGTCTAGTCTATAGTCTAGTCTATAGTCTAGTCTATAGTCTAGTCTATAGTCTAGTCTATAGTCTAGTCTATAGTCTGGTCTATAGTCTAATCTATAGCCTAGTCTATAGTCTAGTCTATAGCCTAGTCTATAATCTAGTCTATAGTCTAGAATATAGTATAGTCTATAGTCTAGTCTATAGTGTAGTCTATAGTGTAGTCTATAGTCTAGTCTATAGTATAGTCTATATTTTAGTCTATAGTATAATCTATAGTCCAGTCTATAGTTCAGTCTATAGTTTAGTCTATATTCTAGTCTATAGTCTAGTCTTTATTCTAGTCTATAGTCTAGTCTAGCCTATCATCTAGTCTATGGTCTAGTCTATAGTCTAGTCTACAATCTTGTCTATAGTCTAGTATATTGTCTAGTCTTTAGTAAAGTCTACAGTGTAGTCTATAATGTAGTCTATAGTCTAGTAAATAGTTTATAGTTCAGTTCATAGACTGGTCTAAATTCTAGTATATAATCTAGTCTATAGTCTAGTCAATAGTCTAATCTATAGTCTAGTCTATAGTCTATTCTATAGTCTAGTCTATAGTGCAGTCTATAGCTCAGTTCATATACTAGTTTAGTATAGTCTATAATCTAGTCTATAGTCTAGACTATAGTCTAGTCAATAATCTAATCTATAGTCTAGTCTATAGTCCAGTCTATAGTCTATTATATAATCTAGCCTGTAGTCTAGTTTATGGTGTTGTCTATAGTCTAGTCTATAGTCTAGTCTATAGTTTAGTAAATAGTTTAGTCTATAGTTTAGTCAATTGTTTAGTCTATAGTCTAGTGTATAGTTCAGTGGAGTCTATAGATGAGTCTATTGTCTAGTCTTTTGTTTGATTATTTTGAATAAAAATAAAAAAGTGTATATATAGTCTAGTCTATAATTCAGTCTAGTCTATAGTCTAGTCTTTATTCTAGTCTATAAACTAGTCTAGTCTAGTATATTGTCTAGTCTGTAGTCTAGTGTACAGTGTAGTCTATAGTCTAGTATATAGTCTATAGTTCAGTTCATAGACTAGTCTAGTCTAAAGTCTAATCTATGGTCTATTCTATAGTCCAGTCTATAGTCTATTATATAGTCTAGCCTGTAGTCTAGTCTATAGTCTAGTCTATAGTTTAGTCTATAGTTTAGTCTATAGTTTAGTCTATAGTTTAGTCTATAGTTTAGTCAATTGTTTAGTCTATAGTCTAGTGTATAGTCTAGTCTATATTTCAGTCTAGTCTATAGTCTAGTCTAAAGTCTAGTCTATAGCCTTGTCTATAGTCTAGTCTTAACTCTAGACTATAGTCGAGTCTATAGATGAGTCTATTGTCTAGTCTTTTGTTTGATTATTTTGAATAAAAATTTTCTTTTCAATTCGATATTGAAGAGTTGGAAATTGTGTACTATTAACTATTTCTATATCATGTTTTGATTTTTGTCGTGCGACATCATAATTTTTGTTTAAAATTTATTAAAATACGTCAATCTACTGAAAACAATATTTTCTTGTTTTTATTTCCATCTATATCGGAATTCTGATTTGTTCTCATTTTATTAATAAGATTTATGTCGTTTTATCCACTGTTTACAGAATCATAAATCATATTATTTTTATAGCTTCATTCGACGTTTATAAAACTATTCAAAATATTTAGCTAATTTTTTCAATAAAAAAAAAGAAATTAACAATTTGGCATTTGAGTTTTCCCACATTAATCAATAATTTGCATTTTACGGCAAAACTTAAACTATGTTATATATAGTCAATTAAACCGAAAACCGCTCTATAAAAAATTATTAAAACTTACAGTAGAAAAAGAACTACTTAAAAGTGTACACTAAGTTTATACTAAGTCTTCGTTTCAGGCATGAATTTCTGCAGTTGATTAATGCAAGATGTCATCTAAGACAGAGTTGTATTCTCAAACGTATAGTCGGAGGATACCAATACATCAGAAACAATGAAAGAATATAATTTAGAGCCATTTGGTTTTTAGCTGACTATATACATATACATGTTTTGCCCACAAAAAATACATTTTCCGAACTTAAAATAGTTTTATTTTTGAAATTTTAAAAACAAACACAATTTTTAAATTCGGGAAACGTCACATATTAGCATGTGTTTAGCACATGATTTTGAAAATCCTATTTATTTTGAAAACAAATTATAAATTTTAACACTTGCAGTCGATTTTTGTTTATTTGCATTTATCAAATCGGATGAAATTATTTTTGGATTTAATCAAATTGGAACAAATATTTATGGTACCACTGATTGGTATTAGGTTTTTTCTATCAAGAAAAACAACTTTTGGATTTGATAAATATGTACATATGTATATACATATATATGTATATATATGTTGATAAGATAAATTAATTGCAATGCACGTACAATTTTCAATGAATGCCTTTTTCTAGTTAAACTTATATGGACTAAAATATAGTCGAGGATATATAACTCTCTATTATAGACTATAGACTAGACTATAGACAAGGCCAAACTAGACAATAAACTAAACTACACTTCATCCAGACTATAAACTATAGACTACACTATAGACTACACTATAAACTACACTATAGACTAGACTATAGACTAGACTATAGACTAGACTATAAACTAGACTATAGACTAGACTATAAACTAGACTATAGACTAGACTATAGACTAGACTAGACTATAG
>NC_060953.1:16764819-16769662 GCF_022045245.1 Lucilia cuprina | reverse complement strand
CCGAGAACGTATTTGATTATTCTCATTGAACAGACTACATATTGTAAATCTCGTGTGAACGGTAAGGCCCGTATACTACCACATCCATTACGTATCATATACATATGTACATACACTTGATACCAACTAATTTATAATTTGGTACATATAAACACGAATCCATCAAATAAGCCAGAATCTTGATATACACATAGAACACACTATGGTAAATGTCGTGTGAACAGAGCACATCCGAAATATATTCGGGCAAAGAATACAAATTCAAGTGTATCACATGAGATACAGTACATCCATCACTATTCAACACAGTACACTACTCATTTATCCTACACATACACTCTAGTACAAGGGACAAGGCAGAGTACCAAAACCTATCCTGTAGATTTCCGCCTTCCATGGAACCAGATTATGTGGTTCTCTGGTCCGCCTCCATGTCAAATACCGTGGCTTATCATCAGTTTTTTATAGTCCCAGTAGACTAGAGATATTGTTAGCACTTTTTTTCCCGGGATTGCAATAGCACCAAGATGGGGGGTTAATTGTACTAAAGTAGCATGTCCCGGGAGGTACTCCGCCTTTTTAATAAGTCAAATCTTTCGAAATTAACTGCGGACTCAAGAACAGCTGGTAGCAAAACCACTGTTACGTTTTATTTCCAATACGAAAGAAAATCAGCAGGAATATTTACTTGAAGACGAGACCTCTCTTATAACCGGGACAAGGCAAAGTAGAAAATCTTGTCCTGTGAGTTACCGGTTTCTATGGAACCAGAAATCATTAATAGGAAAGACTCAAGATTGCAATAGCACCAAGATGGGGGGGTTAAATGTACTAAAGTAGCATGCCCCGGGAGGTACTCCGCCTGTTTAATAAGTCAAATCTTTCGAAAGAACATCTGACCGATTAGGCCGCTGTGCCGAGACCTCTCTATTAACCGGGACAAGACAATGTACGAAATCTTGTCCTGTGAGTTACCGGTTTCTATGGAATCTAATTATGTGGTTCTCTGCTTCGACTCCATAGCAAATCATTCCTAGGAAAGACCGCGGATACATTAGATTATCAGCAGTTTATTATAGTCCCAGTAGACTAGACATATTGTTAGCACTTCTTTTCCCGGGATTACAATAGCATCAATATGGGGGTAAAATGTAAGTACTAAAGTAGTATGCCCCGGGAGGTAATTCGCCTATTTAATAAGTCAAATCTTTCGAAATTAATTGCGGACTCAAGAACAGCTGACACTAACATTTTTGGCATGAACAAAATTCCTCCGTTGTGAAATTTTCTGATGGAATTTTGTAAACAATGAACAGTTGTTTTCAAAATCAACAATTTTGAATGAATTGTACACATTCAAGAGGAAAGAAAATTTCAAGAGAACAAACATTAATTTAAACTTTAATTGGCGTAAGGAATATAAGCTGAAAGTAAGTTCTTAAAGAACTTTCTGAAACAATTTGAGCAAATTATAATTGGACTATTTTTTTGAAGAAGTTAAATAGTTAACGTTTGTTCTAAATTAGATCTTAAATAGGAATTTAAACATTCCACTATAACAAGATCTCACAATTATAAGAATCGATTTCTTTAAAAAGTTATGAAATTATTAGTTATGGCATTGTGATTTAGTTTTGGGGAAATATAATTCTAGGAAATCAAAAAGTAATTGCTAAAACTATTAGTGTCGACTAAAATATAAATAGATATCCGTAATTTCGTTCAAAAGTCATAGAAGCTTTAAAAACGTTATCAGTTGTAACAACTATAACATATTAATCCTGAACACTTCCTGATTGTTTTTTTTTTTATTTAATAATCATTCAATTTATTTTCAAAAGTTTAATTTCTTTGTGTGTAATAAAATTGTCCGTTATAATGATGACTTTGTATTAAAACTTAGAATAGACACATTATTTTCCAAGTTATTGAACACGTCTGCTATAGATGTCCAGTGATATTTTGATTTGAAATTAAATGACAGATTCTGGGCGCCAATATTGATATGATTTGAAATGCCCTTATCGTCCACCTTTGCTTGTTTTGCAATTAATTGGGGGTGGGTGGGGTTAAAATAGTTTTAGAACTAATATTAGATTATTTACAAATATTGTGTTACAGGCTAACTACAGATTAGGACTGAACTTTTGTTTCAACAAATGATAATCAAACAACTTGAGCAAAAAATATACAAAACTAAATTCAAAACAACTTATGCAATTTAAATTTTATTTTTTAAAATTTTAAATTAAATGCATAGACACAATTATTTCTTAAATTTGATTAATTTTCACTTAACAACCACATTTTGTTTACTAATTTAAACATTTCCATATATATACTCCCCAAAAAAAAAAAAAAACGTAATTTTTAAACAAATTTTTTGGTTTCAATGCGTCACTTTTTGAAATTTTTATTAAAAATAAACATTAATTTCCATCATCTCACTGATGGACAATGAACATAATGATGCAATGTCAATGTGCAAATATAATGCAAAAAAATCTTCTGTATTGGAAACTTATAGGTCAAGTTTTATACAATTTATAACATTTCAAGTTTTATTGAATATTAAAACATTTATAAAAATAACTTTACAAATCTAGAGATAATTTTAAAAATACAAAAAATCACATGTTCTTTGCATTTTCAAAAAGAAAAACACAAACACTGTATACAAACAAACATGGGATGGAATGCAATTAAATAAAATAATAAAATAAAAACAAACAGGAGATTTTAATGGAAATATGGTTACAGACCTCTTCTTATGTCTGCACTTATTTTTAAAAATGACGAAAATTGCATTGTTGTATTTAAAAATCATCACAATTCTTGATAATGACAAATGGGTTTAAGAGAATGACACTTTGGAGGGAACTATTGAAGATATACATACAAACATCAACCAAAAATACTGATTGTTTCTCAAAATAAGGGACAGCACCTTGCTTGCTGAAGTTTCAGAATTTACCGATATGTAACTAACGTAACTTTCAGACTTGAGGTCCATGCTTCATAGTTTATGCCTTAAAGTTTGCAACAATAAGTTTGTAGTCTCGTCGTTTTTTGTAAAGTGCCGTAAAATATTTGTAGGTATACCTTATAATAGACTCCACTATACGTTAGACTATAGACTAGACTATAGACTAGACTATAGACTAGACTATAGACTAGACTATAGACTAGACTATAGACTAGACTATAGACTAGACTATAGACTAGACTATAGACTAGACTATAGACTAGACTATAGACTAGACTATAGACTAGACTATAGACTAGACTATAGACTAGACTATAGACTAGACTATAGACTAGACCATTGACTAGACTATAGACTAGACTATAGACTAGACTATAGATTAGACTATAGACTAGGCTATAGACTAGACTATAGACTAGACTATAGATTAGACTATAGTCTATAGTGGTCTGGTTGTATTTCATCGGATTTGATGTAATATACATCCTCCTATCAACCTAACGAGAGTATTCAAAAAGGACCCTGAACTATTTTCCATCATGCCCTTTAGGGCTTCTACAGGAGGCTCATTACATCTAGTACATTGAGTTAAAATTTGGAATCTATCTTTGATTGCATATGTATAATTTGTGTCCTTTTTTCTGGATTGAGGGAGGCTACCTTTAATCGGATTATGGAGATTACAAGTTGGTGTGCTGAAAATCCCTTTTAGTCCTGACTTCTAGAATATTTCTCAGGGCATTTTCCAAGTACATTCGTAAATATTTTCTATTTATAAGATTTTTTGGTTGTTATTTCTCTAAGTGTACGATAGAAATTAAAACAAATTTCCCCCTTTACATTGATAGAAAAAATATATAATTTTTCCGTGTAATTAAAATCGAAAAAGGTGATAATTTTCTAATAACAATAATTATAGACACGCGCCTGCTAATTGTATATATATATTTTTTTAAATATATATTTTGTTTTTATAAAAATTGCACTTGTTTTCATCAAATGTCATATTTTATAAAATGTTTTTTTTTTGAAAAACTGTAGTCCATAAATAATTTTATATTATTTTTTTTAATATTTCTACAAATATTTTAAAAACAACATCTGCATATTTATGAAATGTTTTTTTATTACTGTAAGGCAATCTGCTAAAAAGTTTTAGGAGGTTACTCACCTGGGGTTTATAAATTATTAGAAATATGCGAAATAATACATAATATTTGGGTATGTCACAGATTCCGCTAGAATAATGAGAATCTAGGTTTTCAGAATACATTCTAAGTTTTTGATTTAATGACAATCAAGCAAACCTATTCCAATTTGAAAGGTATGCGTTCTAAATTTAAGGAGATTCTGTTTTGAAATTTCATTAAAATCTTAAACAAATAAAAATCAAATGATAATAAATCGCCTTTCATAGCGTTTTAATAGTAGTACGTATTGTCTTTATTTCAAAACCTGTATTTGTTCCGAGTATAGGTCATGATAATTAATAAAACCTTGAATTGTATTTTCCCCATTAAGTCGTATTATATTAATAAATTATTCACTAATATTATCATTAATGGTCATAAAACCGTTGAAAATAATTTTCAACAGATTTTATTTTCTTTTTGAAATCTTCAGATTCTTTTCTCTGTTTCTTATTTAAAACAAAGAAATTAAATGATCTTTTTTGTTTTAATGATAAGACGACCACCATTCAGTTTTTTAAAAAAGAATTAAAATGAATAATAATTAACAAATAGTCAAAGTGTATCAATTTCTACGTATATTAAGTAAAGAAATTAAATTTTTTTGAATACTTGTCATCAGGTAATAAATGTTTAAATAAATTATAACAATTTTAATAGCACAAAA
>NC_060953.1:16747319-16757319 GCF_022045245.1 Lucilia cuprina | reverse complement strand
ATATAAGTTTGTCATTCCGTTTGTAATTTCTATAATATAATTTTCCGACCCTATAAAGTATATATATTCTGGATCCTTATAGGTAGCGGAGATGATTAAGCCATGTCCGTCTGTCCGTCTGTCTGTCTGTATGTTTGTTGAAAGCAGTTTTTAGAAGACCCCAGATATCTGCGAGATCCGAATCTTCCATAATTCTATCAGACATACGACCGGCAAGAACGCTATTTAAAATCAGCAAAATCGGTCCATAAATAACGGAGATATGAGCAAAAAACCGAGACAACCTCTGAAAATTTCATATAAAATTTAGATTTTTTATTCATGCTCAGACAGAAACTGCAAAAAACAAAAACAAAATACATAACAATACGGTAAATATTGTTATTGTTATTGTAATTTGTTTATAAAAGCAAAGCAGAGCAAGAGAGCAGCAGAGCAAGAGTAGCAGAGCGAGAGCAGCACTAATGTTTTGTTATTGGCTAGAAATATGAAATTAAGTATGTAGAGCCTGGATTAAGTGAGAACCTATAAAGGGGACTTTCTGGTACTTTTTCGTTCTTCAAAAGGTATTTTTGAAATTTCTATAATATTGAACCTAGAAACATGAAATTAAGTATGCATGGCCCGGATTAAGTGAGGACCCAAACAAGGGGAGTTTTTGGTACTTTTTCGTTTTTCAAAAGGTACTTTTTGCAATTTCTACAATATTGAACCTAGAAACATGTAATTAAGTATGTATGGCCCGGATTAAGTGAGGACCCATAAAAGGGGACTTTTTCGTTGTTCAAAAGGTACTTTTTGCAATTTCTACAATATTGAACCTAGAAACATGTAATTAAGTATGTATGGCCCGGATTAAGTGAGGACCCATAAAAGGGGACTTTTTGGTACTTTTTCGTTCTTCAAAAGGTACTTTTTGCAATTTCTACAATATTGAACCTAGAAACATGTAATTAAGTATGTATGGCCCGGATTAAGTGAGGACCCATACAAGGGGACTTTTTGGTACTTTTTCGTTTTTCAAAAGGTACTTTTTGCAATTTCTACGATATTAAACCTAGAAACATGTAATTAAGTATGTATGGCCAGGATTAAGTGAGGACCCATGAAAGGGTACTTTTTGGTACTTTTTCATTCTTCAAAAGGTACTTTTTGAAATTTCTATAATATTGAACCTAGAAACATGTTATTAAGTTCGTATATCCCGGATTAAGTGAGAACCAGTAAAAGGGGACTTCTTGGTACGTTTTCGTTCTTCAAAAGGTACTTTTTACAATTTCTACAATATTGAACCTAGGAACATGTAATTAAGTTTGTATGGCCCGGATTAACTGAGGACCCATAGATGGGGACTTTTTGGTACTTTTTCGTTCTTCAAAAGGTACAAAAGGCTTTAAACACATCATGGTGAAGGGTATATAAGATGCGGCACAGGCGAATATAGAACTCTTACTTGTTTATATTGACTTTACATTCCTCTTGAATGATCTCAGTTAAAAGGGTTATATACGAGAACACATTAAAGGGGACTTTTTTGTACTTTTTCGTTCTACATAAGGTACTTTTTTGAATTTTCTATAATACTGAACCTAGAAACATGAAATTTAGAATGTAGGACCTTGACTGGGAAGAACCTATAAAAAGGACTTTTTGGTACTTTTTCGTTCTACTAAAGGTACTTTTTGAATTTTCTATAATATTGAACTTAGAAACATGAAATTAAGTATGTAGAGCCAGGATTAGGCTAGAACACATAAAAGGGAACTTTTTGGTACTTTTTCATTCTACAAAAGGTACTTTTTGAATTTTCTATAATATTGAAACTAGAAACATTATGTAGAGCCTGGATTAAGTGGGATCCATAAAAGACAAGTTTTTGGTACTTTTTTGTTCTTCAAAAGGTACTTTTAAAATTTCTATAATATTGAACCTAGAAATATGAAGTTAAACATGTAGAGCCCGGATTAATTTAGATCGTATAAAAGGGCTACAGTTGGTATATTTTGATTTTTGTAATAAAATTCGTAATGACTGTTTTTTAACACATCATGGTGAAGGGTATATAAGATTCGGCAAAGCCGAATATAGAACTCTTACTTGTTTATTCACAAAAACTTATTATAACGGTATTTTTAATTTATATATATTTGGTCACTCAAAATTTGACATATGATAACATATAAAATCAACCGCAGTTGTGTATTATTTATCAACCGCTGTATTGTGTTTTTTTAATGACAAACAGCTGTCGTGGGCGCATTGTTGTTGTGTTGTGTGCTAAAAAAATAGTAAACATTCCATGTATTTATTTTATAATAAATAATAAAAAAATGGTATGCTTTTTGTTAAATATTTATAAATAAAACAATTTTTATTACTTTAATGTAATTGCTAAGCAATAATTTATTAAAATTAAGTTTAAGAACAAGTTAAAACATACATTTTTTAATAATAAATTTGAGTTACTTTTGTACAAATTAGAATTTTCAATTACAATAATTTCATAGCGTTTTAAGAATTTTTACAAACTTTACAATTATCCCAGCCCTTTAAAAGTGTGTTTTTAGTTACGTTTTAGTTTAGTGCATCGTTTAAATTTAAAAGCTCAAATTGACATCATCATTATGATCCTGTTCCAAATCATTGCCACTACGTTTACCACCCCACGAATGAAAACGTTGTTTCTTGCCCAATACCACAGAATTACGTTTTTCATCACGTTGTTGCTGCTGTTGTTGCATTTGATATTTCATGTGACAGCGTTCAATAACAGCATCACGTATAATATTGGAAAATTCCATATCATTAAATTGTGCCATTAGTAGTTTGAAGAAAGACCAAACTTCTGTCTTTTGTTCGGTGGGTTGATAGCGTCCAAAGAAAGCTATTTGTGGTGGAAAAACTGTATCTGCCGAAGGATTTGCTCTGGCATTGTAGGCATCACAAACATCTTCAAAACTTAGTATGGCTTGTAGTAGAAATTTGCGATATTTATTTAAGTGTGCTTCACAATTTTGTAAATCTCTACTGGTTTCGGCTTTGGCATAGCTATACCAGAAACAAATGACGACGACAAGGAGTAGAGATCGTATGGACATCATGTTGAGGGATGGATGGAGGGGCTTAAAATGGAAAACAAAAGTTTGTAAATATTATTATTTTGGAATTGTATTTAGCAAAAATGCAAATGGTATTGAAAGTAGTTATAAAAAATATTGAATAATTAGTTCAATTGTATTGAAATTTGGTGAAAATTAATGTTTTTATTGTAGGCTATATTTGGAAGCTATTCCCTATGTAAAAACCTTCAGTTGATAGAGCGGTGGCTTAGTTTTCAAACTTTTGTCCGATTGCGAAATGATTCATTCTTGCTTGATGATCCAATTGGTTTGGAATCGAACCTAAAATAAAGGCTATATTTTGGATGCTATTCAGCCTTTAGTTGTTAGATCTGTGGCTTAGTTTTCAAACTTTGCCCGATTGTGAAATGATTCATTCTTGCTTGATGATCCAATTGTTTTGGAATCGAATCGAAAATTAATATTTTTATTGTTGTTGCGAAAGAAAAGCTATATTTTGGATGCTATTCAGCTTTCAGTTGTTAGATCTGTGGCTTAGTTTTCAAACTTTGCCAAATTGCGAAATGATTCATTCTTGCATGATGGTCCAAATGTTTTTGAATCGCTACGAAATTCACTTCATATAACGATTCTACAACTAAACTTACTGAACACAGTGTTTAGACCATTTTCATAAAGGAAAAGTTAAGTTAAAAACTCAATGGTGAAAAAAATATCCTTGAGAGCCTCCTAAGCTTTATAACATTCATATGATTTAGCATTTTTGTGTCAGAGTAAAGTAATTTAGGTCCAATAATGGCCAAAACTTACGTAAGTATATAGAAATACTAAATACTCTTTGGGCAAATCAAAACCAGAGGAATTGTTACCAAAAAACTATCGTGTGTCTTACTTTAACTTTTAATCTGTATTGATTGAAATTGTCCATTAACAGCACCTTCTTTAGCTTGATTTAAACAATTTTATATTTTTCTGAATATTTTTCGGAATTACGAAAATTTGACTCGAATTAATTGTTCAATTATTTATTATTGAAGGTTCTTCGTTTTGCACATAACTTTCAATATTTTTAACATTTTCTTTTTTTTACCTTTTAAAAGTTTAGTTCAATAAACGTTAAACTAATAACTTTGCAATAAACTTTAAGAAGACAATAATAACAGTTTCTTTTACAATACTTTTTTACAAATATTTTTAATTAAATTATTATCAACACTTGTCACTGTTATTTCAGCAAATATCAAATGATAACTGTGCACTTTAAACGAATATCCAGGCATTTTTATACAAATTCGTATTCTAGCGGAGGCTACAGCTATACCCACCCATCTACATTTTCCAGTTAAGCTAGAAAAGGAAATATCACATTTGTTATACTTTTTTTGTTTCTGTTGAATTCTTAACAATTATAAAAGACTTAAAACAGTTAATAAAATAATTACCAGTAAATGTTGAGAAAAGGCTCTAAAGGATTTCATAGCTAAAAGTGTACACTACAATGGGTAGTACTTAACATTATATAATATGTAATTAAAAAAGAACTGTTTTCAATATTATGAAGGGAAACATTTACTAAGGAGTGAGATCGAAAAATTCTTAACACACATTTTTCATTACATTTTTCAACCAAAGTATTATTTGATTTTTTTTTGATCAAGTTACCTTTGAAAAACATGTCAGTTATTATGTGTAATGTCAATTATATTAATTTTTTTGTTAATCTAATTAAAATGAGTGACCAGAAAAAAGTGCGTACTGAAATTATTAAATATTTTCAACTAAACCCAACTTGGTCTTACAAAAAGTTGGCCAAGCATACAAAGGTCTGCCGTCAAACTGTTTCCAATGTTATTAAACAGTACCGGGAGAACTTGTCAGTTGATAGAAAACCTGGTTCAGGTAGAAGGAATGGTCCACATGATGTTTCTAAAGCCAAAAAATAGAACGCAAGCAATATGCAGTTGCGGCAAAAGAAGCCAATCATTTGTTACAACGGGCTCTATAAATACCGAAATTTACATCAAGGAATGTTTACAAAAAAGGCTGCTTCCATTCATAAGACTACATAATGTGTCCACTTATTTTTGGCCTGACTTGGCATCCTGTCACTATGGTAAACAAGCCCTTGAGTGGTACAAGAACAATAATGTGGTATTTGTACCAAGAGAGGCAAATCCTCCAAACTGCCCGGAGCTAAGGCCACTGGAGAGATATTGGGCTCTTGTTAAAAGAGAATTGAAGAGTACAAAAAAGGTGTCCAAAAGTGTGGTAGATTTTAAACGGAGATGGACTACATGTTCGAGCAAAGTGACAGAAAGCACTACAAAAACGTTAATGGAAGGGTTTCCGAAAAAGGTTCAAAATTTCATCACTAGTGATTAAAACTATAAAAATATTTTTTTTTGTAAATTGTAATAATAATTTGAATCAAATAAAAAAAAATAAAGCTGTGAGTTTAGTGGTTTCTTTTTTATAAACATATATGTATGTTAAGAATTTTTCGATCTCACTCCTTATATGCCTTTGGTAAAGACTATTTCTTAAACAATTCCCTTAAAATAAACTAATGTGTAGTGTATACTTTGGTTTTGTTTAGCCTTAACTTTCTTTACTTCCAAACCATTGCTCAGACAAACGGTTTGATAAATTAAAAAATTAAATAAATGTGAAAATACCGGAAAATATACATTTGGGGGGTGGGTAGTTTTTTTGTTTTTATTTGTTCCTTTGCTTGTTAACATTTTGTCTTTGTAAACATATACTTTTTTTTATAATCTCTTTCTCTAACGTATGCTCTATTGCAACAAGTGTCATAAATTTAAACAAACTTGTAAAAACGCCTGTAACAGTTAAAGAAAAATTCCTTTTATTCCTGTTAATTATATGATAAATGTTGGCTTTTTTAGTTAAAATAAATAAAAATATAAAAAATAAACAATTTATTAAAAGCATAAACCATATTTAACTTTATCCTAGTAAAATGTTTTATTTGTCCCTTGAGATTTGTATTTTCTGTTATTCTTCTTTGAAGCAACAACATACTTGTGCATTCTGCACTAGTACTTTGATTAGCATTTCTTTAACGTGACTAGCTTTAGTTCTAGTTAAATATTTGTCTTTTTTCTAGCAAACAAATGTGAGAATTAAAACATCGCTTCTTGATATAAAAAAAAAACATGTTTTAAAAGGTTATTTTTTTTCATAAATTTAATCCTACGCATCTTTAGACTTTCTGTAAATATTTTTTAAATGAAAACGGATGTTTTTTTCAAAGTAGGTTTTATTTTTAGATATTTATTAAAAGTTTTGTGGAGTTTTTTTTTTAATTAAAAATATTTTTGGATTTCAGCTCTTTATTTCTTAATACAAAAAGTTTTGCAACATTCAGTTTAATTTAATTAATTATAAAAAGTTAAAAGCAAATATTTAAGCTTTAACCCAATCTGAACTTGTTTTGGAAATTAAGAAATTAACTTAAAAACCTTAATCAAAAGTTTTCATAAATCCAATACATATAACATTTCACTTTGAACAAGGATATTCAAGTAATAGAGTTTACAAATAGAATTGTCTGTAGTTGTTGTAGTGAATGCTTATCACGGAGAAATACACAACCTCTTCACTGGACGTAATCTGAAACTATCAGCAGCGAAGTCAACAGATACAATTTTCACCACCTGGAAGAAGGAGGTAAACTTGAACCTATTCGTTGTAGTCGATGAAAACCAAATACCGACTGTGAACCACCCAAAGGTTTTGGGGGTCACCTTTAACATCCTGTTTACGTCCTCAGCACATGCCACTGCAATTACGCATAGATTGCAAAGTAGAAATAAGGTCCTCAAAGCGCTAGCTGGCAGCTCTTGTGGAATGGACAAAGAAACCTTGTTGGCAAGCTAAAAAAACCATTGCCCGGTCAGTGGTCACTGTGGTCTCCCTCACTGAGTGATACCCAGTGGAGAAATATTCAAAGCTACAAAAATTTTGCCCTAAGGACTATAACTAACCACAGAGCTCCAACTACACGAGGAAAAGAAGGTTCTCCCAATCAAGGAACATAAAATCATACTGACTAAACAGTTCCTCCTCGGATGTCAACGGGGGAGTCTTCCCAAATTTTAACATCACGCAGTTAGATGCTCCCCCGAGGCATGTCGGAAAGGACCTTCGTGTATACAAGCAGATAGAAATTCGTATGCAGAGCTTTCATAGAGATGACATTCATAGAGACGTCATCGATATCGCGGTTTTAGATTACCGTATGAATGTCGTGATTGGAAGTCACTCACCGCCTATAGCAGAAATTGAGAAGAGTTGCTCTAAAAGAGATTCTGAAAAGAGAGATAAAGTATAAAAAAAGTAGAAAAACGTCTTAAATAGAGACGTAGTATGAAGCTTACCTCCAGATTAGTAAAAATTTAAAGAATGCACTGAGTCGTTCTAATTGAACACTTGATATTTCAGATAGATCATTGAAGTAGATTGATCCTAAAGTTCTATATCTAACCGTTTCCAGAGCTGGACATTTACAGAGAATATTCATCCTAATTATGACAACTTTCGCAGAAGTTATTGTATGGTAAAGCAATGCGATTAGCATGACAACCAAATTTACAGTAATGTCCACTATAATAGGCAGTTCTACATTGATCCGTATAAGAACACAGCGCACTAGTGGTTGAGCAAGTATAATAACGTAGATTTTAGAGAATATACAACTCCACAGAACAATTGCACCTGCCCCTCAACATGATTGCAGCATTTGCTACAGACTCAGCAATATCATTGCTACTTGTAGTCCTGTGTCTCTTTACCCACATAAGTGTTAATGCCCGCATGTCTTGTCATTTCGTTATGAGACAACTGACATGGTCAAAGGAGTGAGTTGCTTAAATATATCCTTAGAACTTCATCTTCATGAGAGAACCGGTCAAGGAATAAAACACTATAATCCTTCTGGAATGTCATAAGACGAATCACCCCAACTAGAAAATAACGCAGTCGGAGTTTTCCCCCGAAGCGTTTTAGGAAGATCTTCGTATGTACGACTATTGCATTCAGCGTTACATTCATGATCCTTTCGATAACGCAAAGTACATGGCATAATGATAGGGTAAACACAGCAGATGTGTGTGGTGGTCGCACACCACCTTTCGCAGATGATAAACATGGACTTAATGCCTATTGGTCCCGCATAGACAGTAAAATCTGTAACATCTGTAATGACCATATGGTGAAGTCCACATGCCACATCATATCTTTTTAAGATAGATAGATTGATAGATAGATAGATAGATAGATAGATAGATAGATAGATAGATAGATAGATAGATAGATAGCTAGGTAGATAGATAGATATGTAGATAGATAGATAGATAGATAGATAGATAGATAGATAGATAGATAGATAGATAGGTCGATAGATAGATAGATAGATAGATAGATAGATAGATAGATAGATAGATAGATAGATAGATAGATAGGTAGATAGATAGATAGATAGATAGATAGATAGATAGATAGATAGATAGATAGATAGATAGATAGATAGATAGATAGAAGAGGATTAGACACAAAGAGAAGTATCTCTGTCTCATCTGTCTTAATCCCTAAAAAAACATTTCTTCATTTCCAAATATTTAGCCATATAAAAATGTGCTATAATGACAAATGTTGTCCTTATCCACTACACGATTAATGTTTATTTCAAATTTAATTTACTGTTAAGTGTAATAGTGTAAAACAATAAATTTTAGACAAATTAAAATTAAATAAAATATTTTTGTTAATACGTGCTGTCGCAAAACTATCCAACTGTATGCCAATTGATTTTAATAATAATGATAATTATCAAAACTTCATTTAACTCACAATTAAGTTTAAAAGCGTCATCATTGTAATATATTTTTAGAAATTTCGTTTTTGTGGAGATGGTGATTGTCCTGATTGGGTGTTGGGAGAAATCATATCAACCCTCTCAGTATTGGATGCTAACAAACTAAAAATTTTGGCAGATTTAGTAGCCAAAAAGATATTGGGACAAGATTTTGATGTAAGTAAGAAATTTCAGATAATTTAATAAAGTAGTTATTAAATTTCTTTTAATATTTACAGGAAACGGAAGTAAAATCCTTAACTTCTTCAGTCTCAGCTGATGGCAAAACTGCCGTGGCTTGTATACATTTTCTTTTGAACAATGCCGCTCGACACAATGCCAGTGAACTAGTGTTCAATGAGGAAATACAACAATTGGGTTTACCTAAAGAACATGCCGAGGCCATGTGTAGTGTTTTAGCATTGCATGCACCAGCCATACGTCAACGTTTAATTGATAGAGCTTTTAAAAGTAGGAAAACTTGTTTTGTGTGTTTTTTTTTGCAAACCCCTTTTATTATTTATGCATCTTTTTATCTTGTTTTTCAATTCTAGTTAATGAATTATCCTCCATACAACATTTACCTTCCACCGGTGACAGTATTAATTGCAGTCGTTTTGAGTTAAAAGTTTCCCAAGAATTGGTAGATGGTTTACCGCAAAATACCACACATGTGGTGAATATTGATAATGTGCAATTGAAAGTATTATTAGAGGAATTGAAATATGCTCGTAGTGTTATGGAAAAGTATAATAATAAGAATTTAAATAAAGTTTAGTTGTAGTGAAGATAATTAATGTAATTTCTTGAATATTATTTTTTACATTTTGTACGATTTAATGGCTAAAAATGTTGATCTATAGGTTAATCATAATCTGTACTAATGTAGTCTATAGTGTAGTCTATAGTCTAGTCTATAGTCTAGTTTATAGTCTACTCTATAGTCTAGTCTATGGTCTAGTCTATAGTCTAGTTTATAGTCTAGTCTATAGTCTAGTCTATAGTCTAGTCTATAGTCTAGTCTATAGTCTAGTCTATAGTCTAG
>NC_060953.1:16743786-16747219 GCF_022045245.1 Lucilia cuprina | reverse complement strand
TGACATGTTTTTCAAAGGTAACTTGATCAAAAAAAAATCAAATAATACTTTGGTTGAAAAATGTAATGAAAAATGTGTGTTAAGAATTTTTCGATCTCACTCCTTAGTAAATGTTTCCCTTCATAATATTGAAAACAGTTCTTTTTTAATTACATATTATATAATGTTAAGTACTACCCATTGTAGTGTACACTTTTAGCTATGAAATCCTTTAGAGCCTTTTCTCAACATTTACTGGTAATTATTTTATTAACTGTTTTAAGTCTTTTATAATTGTTAAGAATTCAACAGAAACAAAAAAAGTATAACAAATGTGATATTTCCTTTTCTAGCTTAACTGGAAAATGTAGATGGGTGGGTATAGCTGTAGCCTCCGCTAGAATACGAATTTGTATAAAAATGCCTGGATATTCGTTTAAAGTGCACAGTTATCATTTGATATTTGCTGAAATAACAGTGACAAGTGTTGATAATAATTTAATTAAAAATATTTGTAAAAAAGTATTGTAAAAGAAACTGTTATTATTGTCTTCTTAAAGTTTATTGCAAAGTTATTAGTTTAACGTTTATTGAACTAAACTTTTAAAAGGTAAAACAAAAGAAAATGTTAAAAATATTGAAAGTTATGTGCAAAACGAAGAACCTTCAATAATAAATAATTGAACAATTAATTCGAGTCAAATTTTCGTAATTCCGAAAAATATTCAGAAAAATATAAAATTGTTTAAATCAAGCTAAAGAAGGTGCTGTTAATGGACAATTTCAATCAATACAGATTAAAAGTTAAAGTAAGACACACGATAGTTTTTGGTAACAATTCCTCTGGTTTTGATTTGCCCAAAGAGTATTTAGTATTTCTATATACTTACGTAAGTTTTGGCCATTATTGGACCTAAATTACTTTACTCTGACACAAAAATGCTAAATCATATGAATGTTATAAAGCTTAGGAGGCTCTCAAGGATATTTTTTTCACCATTGAGTTTTAACTTAACTTTTCCTTTATGAAAATGGTCTAAACACTGTGTTCAGTAAGTTTAGTTGTAGAATCGTTATATGAAGTGAATTTCGTAGCGATTCCAAAACATTTGGACCATCATGCAAGAATGAATCATTTCGCAATTTGGCAAAGTTTGAAAACTAAGCCACAGATCTAACAACTGAAAGCTGAATAGCATCCAAAATATAGCTTTTCTTTCGCAACAACAATAAAAATATTAATTTTCGATTCGATTCCAAAACAATTGGATCATCAAGCAAGAATGAATCATTTCACAATCGGGCAAAGTTTGAAAACTAAGCCACAGATCTAACAACTAAAGGCTGAATAGCATCCAAAATATAGCCTTTATTTTAGGTTCGATTCCAAACCAATTGGATCATCAAGCAAGAATGAATCATTTCGCAATCGGACAAAGTTTGAAAACTAAGCCACCGCTCTATCAACTGAAGGTTTTTACATAGGGAATAGCTTCCAAATATAGCCTACAATAAAAACATTAATTTTCACCAAATTTCAATACAATTGAACTAATTATTCAATATTTTTTATAACTACTTTCAATACCATTTGCATTTTTGCTAAATACAATTCCAAAATAATAATATTTACAAACTTTTGTTTTCCATTTTAAGCCCCTCCATCCATCCCTCAACATGATGTCCATACGATCTCTACTCCTTGTCGTCGTCATTTGTTTCTGGTATAGCTATGCCAAAGCCGAAACCAGTAGAGATTTACAAAATTGTGAAGCACACTTAAATAAATATCGCAAATTTCTACTACAAGCCATACTAAGTTTTGAAGATGTTTGTGATGCCTACAATGCCAGAGCAAATCCTTCGGCAGATACAGTTTTTCCACCACAAATAGCTTTCTTTGGACGCTATCAACCCACCGAACAAAAGACAGAAGTTTGGTCTTTCTTCAAACTACTAATGGCACAATTTAATGATATGGAATTTTCCAATATTATACGTGATGCTGTTATTGAACGCTGTCACATGAAATATCAAATGCAACAACAGCAGCAACAACGTGATGAAAAACGTAATTCTGTGGTATTGGGCAAGAAACAACGTTTTCATTCGTGGGGTGGTAAACGTAGTGGCAATGATTTGGAACAGGATCATAATGATGATGTCAATTTGAGCTTTTAAATTTAAACGATGCACTAAACTAAAACGTAACTAAAAACACACTTTTTAAAGGGCTGGGATAATTGTAAAGTTTGTAAAAATTCTTAAAACGCTATGAAATTATTGTAATTGAAAATTCTAATTTGTACAAAAGTAACTCAAATTTATTATTAAAAAATGTATGTTTTAACTTGTTCTTAAACTTAATTTTAATAAATTATTGCTTAGCAATTACATTAAAGTAATAAAAATTGTTTTATTTATAAATATTTAACAAAAAGCATACCATTTTTTTATTATTTATTATAAAATAAATACATGGAATGTTTACTATTTTTTTAGCACACAACACAACAACAATGCGCCCACGACAGCTGTTTGTCATTAAAAAAACACAATACAGCGGTTGATAAATAATACACAACTGCGGTTGATTTTATATGTTATCATATGTCAAATTTTGAGTGACCAAATATATATAAATTAAAAATACCGTTATAATAAGTTTTTGTGAATAAACAAGTAAGAGTTCTATATTCGGCTTTGCCGAATCTTATATACCCTTCACCATGATGTGTTAAAAAACAGTCATTACGAATTTTATTACAAAAAATCAAAATATACCAACTGTAGCCCTTTTATACGATCTAAATTAATCCGGGCTCTACATGTTTAACTTCATATTTCTAGGTTCAATATTATAGAAATTTTAAAAGTACCTTTTGAAGAACAAAAAAGTACCAAAAACTTGTCTTTTATGGATCCCACTTAATCCAGGCTCTACATAATGTTTCTAGTTTCAATATTATAGAAAATTCAAAAAGTACCTTTTGTAGAATGAAAAAGTACCAAAAAGTTCCCTTTTATGTGTTCTAGCCTAATCCTGGCTCTACATACTTAATTTCATGTTTCTAAGTTCAATATTATAGAAAATTCAAAAAGTACCTTTAGTAGAACGAAAAAGTACCAAAAAGTCCTTTTTATAGGTTCTTCCCAGTCAAGGTCCTACATTCTAAATTTCATGTTTCTAGGTTCAGTATTATAGAAAATTCAAAAAAGTACCTTATGTAGAACGAAAAAGTACAAAAAAGTCCCCTTTAATGTGTTCTCGTATATAACCCTTTTAACTGAGATCATTCAAGAGGAATGTAAAGTCAATATAAACAAGTAAGAGTTCTATATTCGCCTGTGCCGCATCTTATATACCCTTCACCATGATGTGTTTAAAGCCTTTTGTACCTTTTGAAGAACGAAAAAGTACCAAAAAGTCCCCATCTATGGGTCCTCAGTTAAT
>NC_060953.1:16728735-16743686 GCF_022045245.1 Lucilia cuprina | reverse complement strand
GTCTATAGTCTAGTCTATAGTCTAGTCTATAGTCTAGTCTATAGTCTAGTCTATAGTCTAGTCTATAGTCTAGTCTATAGTCTAGGCTATAGTCAAGTCTATAGTCTAATCTATAGTCTAGTCTATCATCTAGTCTATAGTCTAGTCTTTAGTATGTTCAAATATATAGTCTAGTTTATAGTCTAGACTAGTCTATAGTCTAGTTTGTAGTCTAGTTTAGTCTATAGTATAGTCTAGTCTATAGTTTAGCCTATAGTCTAGTCTATAGCTTAGTCTATAGTCTAGTCTGTAGCTTAGTCTTGTCTACTCTAGACTAGTCTAGTCTATAGTATGGACGGACCTCGAAACCACTTCCTACAAAGTTTTTAAAGAGTTTCAATGTTGACAATAATACATTTGTGTCTTCTTGGTTATGGTCAAAAAAAACGTTTTAAGTTATCCATTCCATGACTGAAATTGATTCGAATTGTAATTTCTATTACAGTTTATAATTAGTTTAACATAGGAGCAATAATTTGATGTATTACTGTTATACCGCTCTTGTTGTGTTAATGGTTGTTGTTTTAACTACATATTTCTGTTTTGTTTACTGTTGAGGTATTTAGTATAGACACCAACCACTAATGTCCGAATTGTGCTAATTTTAAATATTACGATAGATGGCACTGAAGGACAACAACATATATATTTTCGTACAGTTTGTTTAGTGTTCCAAAGATTTTACTTTTTTAAGTTTGTTTATTATAACAGAAATTTTTTTCTATATAAACGAGTTTGTATTGTATCTTGGATGCCAATTTCAAAATTTAGATCCCGAAAATTCCGATGCAGCAAAATTTTTTTTAAGCAGCTAAAAAAACACTGTAAAGTATGGAGGATCTGTGTGCCCTTATAAGGTTTCTTTCGGAATATAATTTTAACATTCATAAATGACTTAAAAATATATGTATAAGTTTTATATGAACTCTTCCACATTCTCTCTAGGTACCTAATTTTTTGCGGATCAGTCCATATTGATCCTAGCTGAATACCTTACATAGCCGATACAAAGAACTTTAACATGCATAGAGATGAACTTAACAATCAGGGAAATAGAAAGGAATATGATGACATCTTTAGCGCGGAAGCGGATAGTAAGATGTCTTTCCAGTATTTCAAGCGTAAGCAATACCGATTTTAGATCTTCGTATTTGCTACATATTGATATAATAATGTGATTGTATGTCGTTTTTTAAGTTGAAACAAATTGGTCACACTCGTATGTGATTTCAGTTAATGTTTGATAAATCTTAATAAATTTTTTACTTTTAATTATCTTAATTGTTACAATATATTACAAAAAAGAAATTAAATGCCCTGGCCCACAATTGTTTACGTAAAATAAGTAATTAAATTAGAAGCTTCTGTGAAAACATTCATTTCATAATTATAGTGTGAAAAATATAGAACGTAGTATATATTTATAAATTAAATTTGTTTTTAAAACACCCTCTAAAACAATTAAATTAAATTTGAAAAAAAAAGAATACAATTTTCCCTTAAAAAAATGGGTAAATCTCAACATGTCTACACGATACAGTCGAATCCCCTTGTTCTATAACTCGCATCACAATTTGATGTCATAAATTAGAAACTATTTAGTGAAATGCTTTTTTCATTATTACCCTTCAAAATAAAAGGACAATAAAAACAGCAACAACAAGAACAGAAATATCCTTTTATTTTATTACAATCCTAAACATTGTTGTATGAGTACAAGAGAAAAAGTAAAATAGTAACAACAAATTCATTCGACAGTTTACACACTACGATGGAATACACTCGAAGAAACGGGGTTGTTGGAAAGGATTGGAATACTAACTAACTAACTATTCTGAACAATCTAACTAACTAACAAACAAACTAACTAACTAACTAACTACTAACTAACTAACTAACTACTAACTAACTAACTAACTAACTAACTAACTAACTAACTAACTAACTAACTAACTAACTAACTAACTAACTAACTAACTAACTAACTAACTAACTTACTATCTATCTATCTATCTATCTATCTATCTATCTATCTATCTATCTATCTATCTATCTATCTATCTATCTATCTATCTATCTATCTATCTATCTATCTATCTATCTATCTATCTATCAGTCTAACTAACACATGGATGCCTCTTCGTATACTAGACGCAGAATATGGCGAAAACTTTGAAACGCTGCTCCCAGATAGAATGTCTTGGTCAAGAGGAAAGCGGATACCAATAGGAGACAAACTAGTTCTGTTTAAGAAACCAGAATACATGGGTCGATGTGCACTAATACGCTGACCGTTTTCTCACGTTCCAGCTATCACCTAGCAATAATTTAACTGGACTCAAGTGTGTCCCCAGTAAGCCTATCTACGTTTAGAATACAAAGTTTCTAAACAAAGAGGCACAATATAACTTACAGTTCAAAACTAAAAATTTTACAAACAACACTTTTCGAGTGTACTTCCATACCCAGCAACAAAAACAACCCTCTTAATATGGAAAATGCTTTATTCATTATGTTTTTTTTCCAAAACTCTTTTCAATATCTTGCGAAAACCTAAAAACCGTAACGGAAAGTATCACTTAAAAAGTTGTGTAAAACAAGTAGAAGGAGGACAGTAAACAGAAATGTTTCATTTCTAACTTTTCGACTGCTACAACTTGTAAAAGCCTTAAACATGAACTAAACGGATGAGGTTTTACGCCTGTTCTATGTGTGTTATGCCAGTACAATAAAAAAGGGGGGAAATTTGCGCCCTCATTGTAAATATATTCGTATTTACCGACAAACAATAATCGTAATAGAGTCAAAATATATACAATTGACAGACGACGAGCAAGAAGAACAAAAAAAAAGCGCTAAACATTTTAAATCTATGATGTTGTATGTGTGTAAACCCGTTTTCAAGGATTGTAAGGAAACCTCTATAAGGAGGACTCACACAAATCAATTCAATACATATCATTATATGATAATCCTTACACAACCCACAAATGAAGCTTTTTTGTTCACTGGCGTTAAACGGAAATCATTGTTTTTGTCTTTTGGATTATATAGCAGGGTGGGAAAGTGTGTGTTCCGCAGGACTATATGTCTATTCCATAGTATCATCATTCGCGTATGTTTGAATATTATTTTGTCTGTGTATTATTATTTGCTGATACATATGTATGTATATCGATAGTGTTTTCTTATTTAGTTTACAGGTTATTTATTTATCTTTGATTTTATTTATGTTTTCTGTTTCAATGTTTTATTATATATTTATCCTTGTTCTATTATCCTTGTTGTCTGTCGTATGTTTTTGGTAAATAAAATTCATGTTTACATCACTATTTTATTAAGTTAATATTTATTTGTTATCTAGGTTAATATTTACTTTGTATCAATTGAGTTTTATTCAATGTTTGATAAAAGTCATAGAAAACTTTTTCTTTAACTTTTCCTTAATAAATAAGAATTCTTGGGTGTGACGGGAAATTTATTGATTAGAAATGTCGAAAACATAGTTTAGGCATTATTATTAGTCAATTTATAATTCAAAGAAACCGTTATGTTGAGATCGGCTTTCATCTGACAAACGTCTTATAGTCTTTCCGATTTTAAAAGATTTAAAATTTGATCAATACGAAAAACGACATGAAGGTTTTCGGAGGTTTCTCAATGTAGATGCCTCAACTACCACTATCGGACAGCGCTAAATATTTAGGGGTTATTCTTGATAACACATTATCTTGAAAACCCAACATCATAGTAAGATCTACAAAAGCCAATGTATATTTGCAAAAAAGCTATAGGAGCAAAATGGGGGTTAAAACCAAATCAGTAAAATGGATCTTTAAAGCGGTCATCAGGAAAATCTCGCAAATTGTAAAATTCTTGACAAGGTTCTAAGGAAAATGTCGATCCTGACAACTGGATCGCTGGGATCAACTTCGATGAAATCCCTATTCGTGCTACTTAATTGGATCCCGACGGACTTGTTGGCCAGTAAAATAGCAATCAAGACGGCATTCAGAATGAATGCAATAATCGCATGGTCGTACATCGTATTACCGATAGGTTAGGAAATCTACCGCTAAATATTGATTACTTCGTCCCCACGACCTTCCTTCATAGAAGCTTCAGTTTCATCATCTCGGAAAATACGGGACTGGAGAAAGATCGTTCTCTACGAATCCTATCCGTGTACACAGATGTCTCAAAACGAGGAGAACGAGTAGGGGGCGGTATTTTCATTCCGGAATTTTTAATCAGGATTACTTTTAATTGTAATCCAATCCAGGCTGAAATATCGGCCATAAAAAGAACGACAAACTGGCTCTGGTATCATAAAATATCAAACAGAGATATCCTAATCCTTACCGACAGTCAAGCTGCAATTATGTCCCTGACAGGTATACTCTACATCACGACTAGTCCAGGAATGACGGACATCCTTAAATAGGATGGCGAGATATTCAAACATCGTACTCGTATGGGTACGAGGACACGGTGACTCTACAGGTATTGCTGACGAGCTCGCGAAGGCAGTTACGTAATTGCCCGACTCGGACATAGATCATTTCTGCGGTACTCCGATAGGAGTATAAAATAATAATTTATATAATAATGAACCAATAATGTGAATTCGAGACCGGTGCAGTCAAATTCTTATCAAAACCAAACCAAAAATGAGAACATGACCAAATCATTTATTTATGCCATTACTTGCCTCATAACCAAGACCAACTTGAAGATACCAAAGGCTTCATTGCGGCTTCACGTAATCAATTAATAAAGTATCAAATGTAATACATTACATTCCGTCGATGAATTTGACTTTACAAAATCGATATGTAGGACTTGAGCATAATTGAGAAGTCGTTCCGGCGATGACTTTGACTTTACAACTTCGATATGTAGGACTTGAACATAATTGAAAAGTTGTTGTTGGAGTTGACATTACGTGGCTTTTTGTGAACCACTCAAAGTTTTTGTACTAATTCCATTGCTGTTATGCATAAATAGCGAAATATTAAGAAATCTGAAACTCGTGATGTTCTGTGCATGAAAATACAGTGCGCTATTCGATGGACTAACCGGTGTAAGACATACGTCACTCCTATTCCTATTATATTAACAACACTTATATCTGACCGTTTTATCGATAAATATAATGGAATGTGTTTCTCTGAAATTAGAACTCGTTTCCGATACCTGCACACGAATCCGGAACACATCCATTTGTTGTCGATTGTTCAGTAAACTGCACAACACATTACAGGAGAAATTTATTCTTCAGCCGCTCCGTTCGTAGTTTGAAATCGAATGTCCACAAACACTACTCCCTCTTCTTCAGCTCTGCATAACCATGTTTCAACATGGACTCAGAAACGATCCATAGAAAATTGTAGTGGGCACATCACAAGAGGTGTTATCTCTCGACTACTAAGGAATGTTGGCATTAACTGTCTATTCAAGACACTGGATTCTATTAGATATAAAACTGTTGCCTAGCAGTTGCGGTAGCAGTATCAGGAATCCACTTGAATACAATATCACAAAGGCTGGAAGATACACTCAAAATACTAAGTCGATAAAGTATCGATAGTGGTTTGGGTGTAAATCCGAGCAAAACCGAGCATATACTATTTACAAGAAAATATAAGATTGAATCTCTTACACTGCTTCGTCTGAATGGAGTTAAATTCCCACTTTCGAACTGTGATAAATATCTAGGGGTTATTCTTGATAGCAAGCTATCATGGAAACCCAACATTATCGACAAAGGCCGTAACGGCAATGTACATTTGCAAGAAGGCTATAGGAGGAAAAGGGGGTGGATAAAACCCAAATTAGTGAAATTGATTTTTAAAGCGTTTATGAAGCCAATTCTGTTCTATAGAGCTACATTTCGCTGGAAAGCACTAATTATAAACACAAATTGTAAAATCCTTGACAATGTTCTAAAGAGAATGTAGATCCTGATTACTGGACGAAACTTCGACGAAATTTTGCTTTACTGGATCCTGATAGATTTGTTTGCCAGTAAAATAGCACTAACTAAGGCATTCAGACTAAGTGCAATAAACACGTATTGCTAATAGGATAGGAAATCTACCGGTCAATATTGTCAATACTGTGTCCCCAAACCCTTCCTTCAGAGAAATTTCAAACAAATTTTATTTGATTCGTTAGCAAAATATGAGATAGATCAGATTCCAGTGTGTTTACGAATTCCTATCAATACTTCAGTATCCTTTTTGCTAAACGACATATTTATTCCAATATTTAAGTTGTATTTGTGAACCACCTAAGTTTTGTTTCTTATATCTCTCATTCATTGGTCATATTCGATATCTATTTGAAAAACTGTTCTCCAACGACTATCCTTTATTAATGATTTTTTTGGAAATTTAATTTATCACATGACCTAATGTCCTGAAATCCATGTGAACTCAAAAGTATAAAACTTTGTTAGAAACAAAACTGTTGTGTTCACGTAGATATTAATGGTCGATAATTTAATTGTCGATTGAAACCAATACTTTCTTGAATCGTAAGTCATATCGAAGCAGAGTGTTGAAAAGATCTTTCGTATCAAAAAAACCAACAAGGAAAGGACTGGACAATTCCTTGTTGTTGGTTTGATACGAAAGGTTTTGTGGTTACAGGATATTCTACCACTAACTGGAAGCATTGCTAATCTTATTTAAAGGATGTTGCCATAAGAAGAATTAAAGAAGATTTAGAAGAATTTGCCTTGTTATATTTTGAGTCTAGAGTGGTCTAGGGTATTGAAACCATCAAATCAGTAATTATAATAAAATTCCAGTAAAAGTAACTTCTACAAAATCGTTTTAAGAGAAAAGTTCTAGGTCAGAATAGCTCTAATAAACAAAGTGTTGAAGAAGAAGTCCAGGTGCTTTATGTGAACACCTGATGCGTTGGCCTTATTTCACGGTGATACATTTGCCAACACAGTATTCTCTTACTAGATGACTCATCAAAGTCCATTTGTGTTTCTAACATGTTCCGGTTTATGCACAAACACTTAAACTATGCAATCTCTTGTCATTGCTGATTCGTTGCTTAATTCCCGAGATGCGAAAGCATTACTTTTGTTTATAACCACACAGATGCGATGACCGAAATATGAATCCATCCAATAAGTCGAAGACTTGTTCTTACTTACAGTGAACAAATTGTGGTTAATCTGGTATGAACAGAGTAAATTCTGAACATATCTGGATGAAAATTCAAGGAAGGAAAATTCAATGGCATCACTCGTATATGATACCTCACATCTATCACCAGTACAACTCAGCACACTTCTCTTTCATCCGACATACTCATGGTGAAAACTATCCGACACATTCACTTTAGGTATACGTAAGGGTGTGCTCGCCATACCCCTACATCCATAGTCTCACAGCTGTTATTTCGGAAACAAAACCGAAATAACCCCGAATTATTAGTCTTTTAACTAACATTCATTACCAATTTTGTAGTTAAAACTAAAGACAATACCGATTCCCCTGATATCAGATTATATAGTACCGTTCGATCTCATGTCAAATCATTTCAAGAAAGAAACATGCCCCGGGGAGGAACAAAAGTGTTCAGTGAATGAATTTATTAACAAAACGTGTGTCACAAACTTGTAAAGAATACAGGTGAACACGTGTTATATACATTTCCTTACACCCTAAAACACAATTTGAGATTTAGTATTTATAATTATTATACAAATACATATGTATGTGTATAAACTACCTAAATATTTAATGGTCATTCATTTCCTTTAGTCTTCCATCATTTAATCCTTTTACCATCGTACCAATCTAGATTATCATATTATATAATTTTAGATAGAAAATACTGATTTTATTTACCTTAAAAAATTGCTTAAAATATGAACAAAAAAAAACATATAATTTTAATTAACCAAATTTAAGTAACTAGAACAAATTGTACGTTTGTCGTTTCTTTCCGAAAAAAGTCAGAAATTAACCCTTTTTTGATGACATTAAATATAAAATGTTAATAAAATCCTTATATTTACAACGTTAAACTGTTGTCCTTTTCTCCGTTATCATTCCTTATAATTTCATAAACATTTTTTTTATCAGCCATTGTCTGCATTTTGTTTTGTAATTAAAGTTTTAAATATTTTTTTTGTTTTATCTTTCATGCTTTCATTTCAAGCATTTACCTTGAAAGTTATTAATTTATTTTTCCTCTTTTTTTGTTGTAAGTTTTCTTTTGCAATTTAACTGCAGAGATAATTAAAAACCGTAGCTGGAAAAAAAGA
The DNA here is from genome assembly GCF_022045245.1 of Lucilia cuprina. Taxonomy (NCBI): domain Eukaryota; kingdom Metazoa; phylum Arthropoda; class Insecta; order Diptera; family Calliphoridae; genus Lucilia; species Lucilia cuprina. Next base: position 16,735,354 of record NC_060953.1, on the reverse strand, counting down.
AATTCAATTAAAAAATTATGAAAAAATCACCCAATTTTTTTATTTTTAATAATTTTAGCATGACTAAAATATGAAAGAAATAATAATGCCAGATGTCGCATGAAATTGATAAGAATTGTTTTAATAATTAAGGAGTTTTTTTCTATTGTGGATCACGGTGTCATTTTTGGTTGGTCTTTTTGCAATTTGAAATGGAAGTAAGATATTGGATTTGGCTACTTTTCAATTCTGGGGGTAAAAGTTTTACTAATATTTCTACTTTTTTAAATTCGTTTTTTTCAAGTTTTGTATATTAACAAAATGACCTGATGATGTTAGCAGATTGAAGCACCTCACTTCCTAGTAGGACTTTTTCGAACAGACGATGTTAACGGATCATCGCGATTAGCGCTATATTTTAAAGAAAATGTCGAGCAAAATAATCGTAGAAAGCTAAAATAAAATTATTGAAACGGTCCTATAAAACTTTTTAAGATTATCAGTAGTTCCTTAAGGCCTTGACGGCCATATTTCACGGTAGTCTTTCTCATCCACTGGGTAGACTTGAGAACGGCCTTTATCCTTCAATGAAGAACTCAGGTGGCAATTTTTGTACATTTGCTTTGACCGGTCCATGCACAAGCACTTTGCTGAAGTACTCGAGCATTGGATGGCCTCTGTTGATTCGGCAACAGCACCTAGAGACGTAACCGGTGGACCGAAGTGCGAATACATCAAATATGATGAAGACCTTGTTCTTACTCACAGGGACACACTGTGGTAATTCTGATATGAACAGATTATACTCTGAACATATCTGGACAAGGAAGAAAAATTCAATGGTATCATTTGTATATGATACCTTTCATCCATCGTCATACAACCCATCACACATCTCATTCATACGACACATTCATAAGAGAAAAACATGCGACATATTTATTATAGGTAGACGGGTGGGTGAGCCCTGCCGTACCCACATTCATCCCATACAGTATACAATTAATAACAACTCATTTCCAACACTTAGTCCCACAGTCACTCCTGTGTGACCGAACTTATCCCGAAATATTGACTTTACCTTATATCAGTCTTTTTATCGCTACTTACTCTCCCCGCGAATTTGGGTTCAAACCACAGCCACTACGTGGATCCCGAAGAAACCTCAACCAACTGATCAACCAGACATAGGGCAACTGGCCATCCGTAGTACAAGATTATGCGGTGCTCCGGTCTGACCTCTTTCAATCGATGCAAGGATTAAGCCAAACAGTAGACTGTAACCAATTTTTTAGTTCCGACCAGACTAGAGGTATTGGCCACCTCTTTATACCCCGGGATTTCAATAACACCAAGGCGGATGCTTCACCAAGGTAACATGCCCCGTGGGAACCATACTCGGGACAGTAATGTCAATGGATAACAAATATCGTGCCACTAAAGCTTTTATATACTTTAGCATTACTGTAGGAAACGCACCAATTCAAGGGCTAACGATAGTAATACTCTAGATATTGTCTCAATTGAAAGGCAAGTAAGTTACGAGATGGGATTCAAACTTGAGCATCTATTATAACTAAAGCTTTTTCTAAACTTTAGTAATACTTAAGGACATTGCTTCGATTGAAAGGCATGTAAGTTACGAGGTGGGACTTAAAGTTTACGGTCTCTTATAAATAAGCGAATTCACCAAAGCCGGTTACAGAATCGTCATTAAAACTGAACATATTGGACGATTTTACACAAACAACAGATGTGCCCGTACACATACCGAAAATTGAAGTTTTCTGCAACTGTGAGGAATTGGTCTCAGATAGTTGTTCATGGTCAAGCGAATCATAAAAGAAAAACTCTACAGTAATCTCTTGTTAGATGGGATCTATATTAAAAAAATGGATACCGAAATATACTACGGTCTTCCTAGGAGTTACGTAGCATCAACCAGAAGTCAAATAAAGCAATATCAGCTGATATAAATGATCTTATTGGACTCTAAGAGATCTATAACTGAATACTCTTTCGGTAAGCTTTGCGTCACATGGTAATAATCGTTATTGTAGTAAATCTAACTTGATCAAATCGTTTGATACATCTAAGACTAATAATTAGTTGTTCCACTATTAGTTTTCATGAAAAGGAGCACTCAGCTGACCCGATAGTAGTCTTGAACGAAGGAAGGTATGATAAATTTATGTCATGCGTAGAGGACAGTGAAACGTCTTGGCAGCGATGTTATTCCAGACACTAAATTCTTAAATAATTCTGAGGAACTAAGTCTAGTATTAAGCATGTGTAGAGGACAAGGAAATGCTGGAACACTATCGTCGAAATTAAATTTTCTGGGTATTAATGTTATTTCCAGATATTAAATCCATTGGAATATTCATAGGAACTAAGCCCAGGAATCTGCATTTCTGAAAATTTTTGATAATTATTTTCAGAAATTTATAAAAGTTTTTTTTTTTCACATACATTTTCCATGGAAATGGGACAACTTACAGGAAATTTACGATTTCACATGTATTGTTTAAAAAAATACAAAAAGTTTTTAATGGATCTAAGGACCTATAAGTGTAATCGTTAAATAAAGGTGTATAAGGAAAATATCATTGGCATAATATTCTCAAATGAATATACAACAACAACAATGATGGACTGCTATACATTTATTAAGGTGTAAACAATATTTACGTTATTTTCATAAATTTATGACAAATTCGCGTAATGCAACTACGTTTGTAATACGTGTACGTGTATGTATATATGTAATCTAATATCAAATGAGCTCTGTTCGTTCGTTTGTCAGTCACTGCGTCAGCCACCCTTGAAATCTAATGATTATTGTTGTACCAACTTGATATTGAACGTAGAAAGTTGTGTAAAGTTTAGTTGTAAGTGTTACAATGAAATCAACGACAATAATAACAACAAATAACAGTGACAGCTACAAATATACAGACTTACATGCATACATACGTATGTATTTATGTATAAATGTTTGTATGTTCCTATAATATCACTAACACGTTTACGCACATGTTGTAAGCGACATAAATAAATTGTTCTAAAATGATTCAATTACCGAACAGAAAGTGTACAAGATTATTTGTTCACATTGTTGTTTTTGTTGTTGTTAAATCCTTATTCACTAGATACTCAAAACAAACGCCCACCCACACCCATTATTATACAGGTTCTCATTCCAGAGAGTATTGTACTTAATAAGGCATACAAATTTAATAAAACGTTAAGTAAACGCTAATGGAAGGTGATGTTCAAGTTACGAGGGCAATATGAAAATTTTTTAAATATTAAATTTGCAGATTAGACCGTAGACTAGCCTATTGACTAGACTATAGACTAGTCTATACACTGGCCTATAGACTAGGCTGTAGACTATAGACTTGACTATCATATCTCGTTCATGGATAGACTTCAGGATTATAGGACACCGCATAGTGAATAGTGATGGCCATCCAGATATTTCAGGATCCATCTCTTCGTATTGTCGGACGTTGCGAATTGGAGAATATACTCATAAATTGAGATTATCATCAGATTGCATTATCAACGTCATTGTCCACCGATAGATCATATCTCAGCCTTGCTTAGATTTCAGGACATTAGAAGTTCGACAATAGGGGGTATTGGGCACCCTGAAATATGCTGGGTATAAATTAGGGACGACATGGTCTTTGCGGACCTAGTAGGCATTGAGCCTGTTGCTCCTTCCCGATATCAGTTGTTCCAGACAACTCTTGTTTTTCGCCGCAGGTTCTTCTCTGTTTCTGCTATGGGCGGTTGGTCCATTTCGTTGGTCCATTATGGCGACAATGGTACAGTCGTCCGCATAAGATATAACTTCAACATCTTGTGGAGGTTTGGGAAGTTTAGAGAGCTAGAATGAGGAGCTGCTCAAGGGTCTTCGCGACTGATAATAGAAGGGAAATCGGCTTGTAGGATTAATGCTTTGTTGCGTTCTTCCTTTGCATGGATAGATGGTTTGTCAACGTTGATGGCCTCTGCATCTTTAGAAGGGGTGAGGAATTGTGGAATGTCCGGGACTGGAAGATTATGGAGTTTGTGAACAACACTTCATTTCGCCTTATCTCGTCCGCATAACATATAACTTCAACACCTTGTGGAGGTTTGGGAAGTTTAGAGAGCTAGAATGAGGAGCGGCTCAAGAGTTTGCCAGCGTTGATGACCTCTGCATCTTTAGAAGGGGTGAGGAATTGTGGAAAGTCCGGGACTGAAAGATTATGGAGTTTGCGAACAACATTTCGTTTCGCCTTATATCTCTTTTTGGGAGCTCAATAAAAATCCGGTTCAAGTCCTCTCCCTGTTGCTGACTGGCTGATGCTATGAGTCTACGTGAATGATTTTAACTTCAGTTTTATGAATTGATATGATTCCACCCATTTTCCTGGCATTGGGTATAACTAAGCTAGTTACTGGTATGTTGAAAAATTTTGTTAGAAAATCCGCATCGTACTCACTAGAGTTTTTCAACATAATTATTCATATTCCGTAGGGGCTGATTGCCTTGTATGCTTTGACAGTTTTGATGGCCCTCCAGAAGTAGGCAACTCCAGAAGCAGTGTAGTTATGTTTGCGAATAACATTTCGTTTTGCCTTTTTTTCTCTGGATTTACTATGAAAAGCTGTCAGGAAGCACGATCAGAATTGGATGTGATGGATATGTCCAAACTTTATCGTGTATTTTCTAATGTAGTTAACCAGATACGGCCCGACTATTGTTATAACTGGATTTCACCATAAATAGACGTCCTGTTCGTTTTTTAGGATATAAAATTACAGCTGATGGTTTCCGTTAAAGCCTTCAAGTACCGGAGGCGAACTGCATCTGACGTACGAAGATGGTATCTTAAACTAAATAAAGTTTTACTAATTTTTTAAACTGAATACGAAAATTTTAGTTTAGGTGAAGCCAAACGATTTAAACGTCTTAAGATAAAATTGAAAATTTTTTTAGGGCGTCAATTTTCTTCTCTTAAAGTCACATATAATTTAGATTTGCAGGTAAATCGTGTCTTACATGATTTGGGTGGTGGTTGGTTAGTTATGCGATATTACAGCGTATGTCTTACAAACAAATTTACGCGTGTAAATATGTGTGTAATGTGATTACAGAGTGCCTTTTCATTTGAATTCCTATAGAAGTGACTGCAGAACAACACAAATAAAACATATGTACATATGTATGTATATATGTAAAAGAAATGTTTAAAAATAAAAGTTAAACGTGTTTATTAGCTTTTCTTACAGCTGAGTTTACCTTTATTAGTATTAGACGTTCTTTTACTGTGTGCAGTCATATGTCTCTATATTTTTAAATACATGTGTGAGTTTGTATTCTAAAAACCATTTCTTATAAGCCACAAAAGTAATAAGTACCTTAAATATAAATTTAATTGCCACCAAATTCCATAACCTTCTTACAAATGTAATATAAGTATAAATACACCCCTCCATCCCCCTCTACCATCCATAAATTCAATTAACCACATTTTGTTGCCAAAATGTCTCAATGTTCTTTTAATTTTTATAAATTTCAATTGTGAGAAAGGTGGCAAGAATCCACATGTGTTGGTGGATATCTGAATAAATGTGTTTATTATGTTTGAAAAATATGTAATTTTTTTTAGCTAAATTATATTGTTGTTACAAACAAGGACTGTAATTTCGAACGGCCACATATGTTTACATTTCTATTTTGGGTAATTAACACTAATTTGAAAATATGAACTTTTTTTGGGGGTTTTGCTGTCGCATTAAAATGATTTTTAAGAGTCTTTAAAAAAATCGTAAGAAGAGGTCTGCATCTTTATTTAAACAATAGCCAAAATTTGGCACAACAAAACTTTACCGTTGGAAGTTAAATTTAGATCTAATAAGTAGAAACAAACAAATCTTTTTCAATAAATTTATATGTAGATTTACCACGACAAGTCTTATTTACAGTCTTATTTGGTAAGAAGAATATCTTTTGACACTTGCTCAACAGACTGGACTATAGACCAGACTATAGTCTAGAATAGACTTTAGAATAGACTACAGATTAGTCTAGAGAATAGACTAAAGAATAGACTATAGACTAGACTATAGAATATACTGTAGACCAAACAATAGAATTAACTATAGACTAGACTATAATATAGAACATTGAATAGAATATAAAGTAGACTATAACCTACACTATAGATTAGACTATATATTAGACTCTAGACTAGACTAAAGAATAGAATAGACTATAGACTAGACTAGACTGTAGACTAGACTGTAGACTAGACTATGGACTAGACTATAGACTAGACTCTAGACTAGACTATAAACTAGATTTTAGACCAGACCAAAGAGTGAACTAGACTATTGACTAGACTTAATACTAGCCTATTTACTAGACAGTATACTAGCCTATAGACTAGACTATAGACTATAGATTAGACTATAGACTAGATTATAGACTAAACTATAGACTAGACTATAGACTAGACCATATATTAGACTTTAGACTAGACTTTAGACTAGACTATAGACTAGACTGTAGACTAGACTATAGACTAGACTATAGACTAGACTATAGACTAGACTATAGACTAGACTATAGACTAGACTA
>NC_060953.1:16726203-16728635 GCF_022045245.1 Lucilia cuprina | reverse complement strand
CTATAGTCTAGTCTATAGTCTAGTCTATAGTCTAGTCTACAGTCTAGTCTATAGTCTAGTCTATAGTCTAATCTATAGTCTAGTCTATAGTCTAGTCTATAGTCTAGTTAATAGTCTAATTTATAGTCTAGTGTATAGTCTAGTGTATAGTCAAGTCTATTGTCTAGTCTATAGTCTAGTCTATAGTCTAGTCTATAGTCTAGTATTTAGTCTAGTCTATGGTCTAGTCTAGTCTATAGTCTAGTCTATAGTCTAGTCTATAGTCTAGTCTATAGTCTAGTCTATAGTCTAGTCTATAGTCTAGTCTATAGTCTAGTCTATAGTCTAGTCTATAGTCTAGTCTATAGTCTAGTCTATAGTCTAGTCTATAGTCTAGTCTATAGTCTAGTCTATAGTCTAGTCTATAGTCTAGTCTATAGTCTAGTCTATAGTCTAGTCTATAGTCTAGTCTATAGTCTAGTCTATAGTCTAGTCTATAGTCTAGTCTATAGTCGAGTCTATAGTCCAGTCTAGTCTGTAGTCTAGTCTATTGTCTAGTCTATAGTCCAGTGTAGTCTGTAGTCTAGTCTATTGTCTAGTCTATAGTCTAGTCTATAGTCTAGTCTATAGTCTAGTCTATAGTCTAGTCTATAGTCTAGTCTATAGTCTAGTCTATAGTCTAGTCTATAGTACATAGACTATTTTATAATTTAGTCTATAGTCTTATCTAAAGTCTAGTTTATAGTCTAGTTTATAGTCTAGTTTATAGTCTAGTCTATAGTCTTGTCTATAGCTTAGTCTGCAGTCTAAAGTCTAGTGTGTAGTACAGCCTATGAAATAATTCTTTCAGAATCACTGACATTAACCAGCTATTCATATGATTGGATAAATTTTCACCGGGAATTCTGTTTTGTCCTTGTTGTTTGTTTGTATTCGTGATTGCGTGTAAAATGCATGTTGTAATCACAACACAACATTAATAATAAAATTACCATTAAACATAAAATTGTAGTGGCTGATGTGAATGTTACAGCCTCCTTATAGTCTTTCTGCCCGCCTCCAGCTCTCCCAGTATAGACAGTATGGCAATGGCCATACGTCTTTCTTACACGATTGTTGGTTGGCAAGTTGACTTTAACATAATTTCATCGCAAGAAGATATGCGTGTGACTGTGTATGTTATTGTATTAATGCCACATTATGGATTAAATAATGCATGCAACAATGTTGAAACAACATTGCTGATTTTTGTGTTCTCACTTGGGTATTGACAATGTAGTTGTGGTTTTTATTTTCATTTTGTCGACTTTTTCACTTTAAAAACACCCCTCGACTGTCACGTGTCTTCATCGTCACATCACTCATTCGTTTGATGTTTTCAGTGTGAGAGTATAAGGAAATCATGTGTGCCACCATACAGGATCTTTTTAAACTTCACACAGTTTTTGTGTGTATTTTTTTAAATAGTTGTTTCGTGGGTTATAATTTTAAATTATTTACACATATTCCAAAGCACAAGTAAAGAGATAAAAGTATGACTTTTTTAAATTATTATCATTGATAACAGATTTATTCTGGTTGTTTGTTGTAAGAATTTGGGATAAATACTTTTTTATGCACTTTGTGCTTAGCGATATTATAGTTTGGATGATGCTTTACCACCGTGAGATTTTTTTCAGAAATTATCCGTTAACTGGAATTTTAGGCAATAAATGATGAGTTTTGTAAGACAATAAGCTGTGACAGTCTGAATTTAAAAGAGAAACTACTAGTCGTATTAAGTGTTTGATTTGTCAAAGTAAAGTAGTGTGTTTTAATTTACATGATTCAAACATCCAAATCACCAGAAATATACAAAAGTTTGAAATTCGATTACGGGCTGACGTTCTTCAACATTGTCATTAAACACACATTAAATAATCAAATGTGACTGAATCGCACGCCCGTCCATTGGATATTTTTGAAATCAGTCAGTATTAGTAAGAATAGTAACTAGTGCCTCATGGTACATTCGAATTAGTAATATTCATAGTAATACTAACATCCCCAAAATACGCTAGGAAATCAAACTCACCGTTTAAAATGTGAATTACTTAAGACAAATTTAACTAGGAAAATAAGTTTGTGGGAGACTGTCTAATAGTCTAGTCAATAGTTTATTCTATAGTTTAGTCTATAGTCTAGTCTATGGTCTAGTCTATAGTCTAGTCTATAGTCTAGTCTATAGTCTAGTCTATAGTCTAGTCTATGGTCTAGTCTATGGTCTAGCCTATAGTCTAGTTTAAAGTCAAGTCTATTATCTAGTCTACAATCTAGTCTATAGTCTAGTCTATAGTCTAGTCTACAGTCTATTCTATAGTCTAGTCTATAGTCTAGTCTATAGTCTAGTGTATAGTCTAGTCTATAGTCTAGTCTATAGTCTAGTCTATAGTCTAGTCTATAGTCTAGTCTAT
>NC_060953.1:16720695-16726103 GCF_022045245.1 Lucilia cuprina | reverse complement strand
TAGACTATAGACTAGACTATAGACTAGACTATAGACTAGACTATAGACTAGACTATAGAATAGACTATAGACCAGACTATAGACTAGACTATAGACCAGACTATAGACGCCATACCATTCTACACTAGAATCCACACCATAATCTCGTCACGTTTAGTTAAGACTGCTTACCAGACAATGGTTAAGCCACTTGACTTTAGTAGATCCATTCATCCCATTCCCATTTAAGAATCACTGCAAAAAATCTACACAAAAATTATTCTTAGTAGTATGTATATAAATTTGTCCGCAGGCGATTTTTGGCGATGATGATTGTAATTGTGTAGGGTTGAGCATTAATTATGGCTCATCATTTCGTTTTCGTTATTTGGTGTTGGCTTTGAATGCGGAAAATATTATTATGGATAGAATTAATGTTTGTAAAAGAGGGGTTTTAGAATAGTACAAGCAAGTGTTTTGATTACATGTACGTGGTCATGGGCCACGTGTTTGGTCACGTGTCATCACTACAGCCCACAAAACCATAAACGTATTTATTGTTTTGAACAAATTTTGTAATTGAGCTTGAATTACATAAATAAACATACAAATTGCAAAACAAAAACAATTATAAATCCCTTATTATTATTTTTATTGAATAATTTATACGCTAAATAAAGAGAAAAAGGTTTAACTATTTTGGAATGATGATCTATACCGTATTTCATTATTTTTAATATTCTCCCTCAAGTTGAGATTTATGACGAAACAATGCAAAAGAACCATACCCCTTTGTCACCCCATTATTGTGCTTTTCTTACACATTATTTACTTGTTTGTATCCCTGTCACTTGACATTTAGTTAAACAAATTACTTACAAGTTGTTTTTGAAACCTTTCCAACACGTTTTGTTGCTTTTTTCTACCTTTTGCGACTTTTTTTTCAATTTTATATTCCCAGCGGGCGTTTTATATCATCACTTGTTTTGGTCGGTGGAATAGAATTGAAATCCCATTGGTATTACGACTTTTCTCTAATATAATTTAATATAAAGTTGATTTCATTTCTCCAACTCTCCCTTTGTGTTCTGTCATCTATGTTAACTGGAATCTTTTGATTTGAGTACCAGTTAAATAAATAGACCAAGACCACCCAGTAATATTTTTGTGGGATTTTCAAAGAGTGCTGTGCGTTGCGTCACATTTGTAATTTATATTTGAAGATGTCAAAGTGACATGTCACAAAGTTTTTTTTCATTTGTTTATGTTAATTTTCTTTTAAATTATGTTTATTTTTGTTTTATTGTATTACTTTTGTATATATGTATATAAATATAGATTTATTCTAAAATGCGATTTATTTTTTTAATAAACAATCATGTTAAATTTTACCTTAATGTCTATATATTTAAGAAATTAATTGAAAACAAACAGATTTTCTACAAAGAACCTTTATATGTATAGGGACATATGGCTTAATGTGGACCGATCTATAAAAATAAATTGAGGGATTTATGTCTGATCCATCAGTATTATGATGCCGTATTTAATCATAATACTAATGTTTATAAGGAAGTTAATGAAGAGTTATTACCTGCGGGGTTTCGCTTACAAGAATCAAGAAGTTATAGTCAGGCGAGGCCGACCATAGTTTTCTCAGATATATCTAAGCCATTTAATATTTATAAAATTGTGGATATGTAAGTTAAATTTTAAAGGGGGCTTTTTATAGGAACTGGGGTCAAATGAGGCCCTATAATTATAAAGTTCATGAAGGTCATAAAGGCTTGTATAGAACATGATTTGCAGCTTTTTGTTGAGATACGAGTATATTAAACATAATTATGATCTTAAAAGCCCTATTCAGTGGGTTCAGTTGTATGGGGGCTTTCCATTTTGAAAACGTTTCGTTTACGGTATAATAAAATATCATGTGCCAAACTTCATTGAATTATCTTCAAAATTGCGACTTGTGGTTTGATTACATGGATGTACGAACAGACGGACGGACATAGCTAAATTGACTCAAATATGATTCTGAGCCGATTGGTATACTTAAAGGTGGGTATAGGACCAATACTATTGTGCGCTACATACATCAGCACAAACCCAAAATACCCTCCCATCTAATGTGGTGTAGGGTATAAAAATTTCGAACAAAACTTATAGGTATAAATATAAATATAGAAGATATACAACTTCTATAGAACTAGTTCTAAACGTGAGAAATCCAAAAGAGTGGTTCCAGTTTCGACTTTATAACACTTCTGAAAAACCAATTCCGAAAGTGAAATTTTTGAACACATATTGTTAGTGGCGCAACTAACGTAGAATTGAAACGAGGCAGGAATGTATTATGACAGATATACTTACATAAGAATAGCTGAGGAATAGCTTCGAGGTCTCGCTGATCTTGTACATTATATATACAAACCACATCTTCCATACTTCATATTTTATTTGTAACCATGTACAAAGCTTTGGTCGGTCAGTTAATACCAATAAACCTTGGACAATATGTAACAATAACATATTGTTAAGAGGATATTCTATATAATGTAGGCAAATCGGGGTTTTTATTTTGAAAATAGTGTACATTTCACACACAAAAACGTTAAGTTATATTGTCGTCTATATAGGTAGTTTTAATAAATACAACACTTTGAGAAAAAGTTATAAAGCGCTGAATCCTAATATAGCTTCAGGCTTTTTTCATCACAACTCGGATTTGAGACATCGTGCGTTAAACTTTGAAAAAATAGTTCAAAGACGTGCCTTGGCATTACAGTTGTCATTATTTAGTAGCACTCCAAAAGCGGTCTTGGACATCATTCTATACCATTCATCTATAGAACATTTTGTAATTCTTCTTGCGGAATTTCGGATAATAATATTACGACTCTAAACTTAGGAGGTATATTGAATGTTTGACTAGAGATGACTGACTTGTATCCTATAGACTGTTTGTTGGGTGTTGGGATACTGGCACGGGTGCCGATGTCTATATTGCTGATATCAACATGAAACGGTTCTTCGGATCTCTGACAAATGCAGTGTCTTCCAAGTAGAGATCCTAGCGATATGAAAGGTGAAGCAACTGATACGGAATCATATCGATCCGGGGTCAGTTATGACAATTTATGTTGATAGTCAATCTGCTCTCAGAGCATTAGCTTGTCACACGGTACATTCGCTCTTGGTTGTGGATTGTAGAAATGTCCTTAGAGACATTATGAGACTGTTTGTCATGTTCTTCTTGTGGAATTTCGGATAATAATATTACGACTCCAAACTTAGGAGAAACACCTTTGATAAAATTTTTGACCTGAGATGACTGACTTGTATCCGATAGACTGTTTGTTGGGTGTAGGGATACCGGTACGGCGGTCGTTGTCTTTATCGCTGATATCAATATAAAACGGTCCTTTAGACTTTCTGACGAATGTAGTGTCTTCCAAGCAGAGATCCTAGCAATATGAAAGGTGAAGCAACTGATACGGAATCATATCGATCCGGGGTCAGTTATGACAATTTATATTGATAGTCAATCTGCTCTCACACGGTACATTCGCTCCTGGTTGTGGATTGCAGAAATGTCTTTAAAGACATTATGAGACTGTTTGTCATGTTGTGAGCCGGGGCACTATAATGCGCATGATACGAACCTAGATGGCAGAGAAAGTTTGGTAAAACCACCCATTTATCAATATTTTAGGCTGATATTCAAAAGAAACCGTGACATCATAAACCAGTCCTAGAATAGTAGATTGGATTGCAAAGTATCAAAGGCCTATGACCAAAACTTGATGTGGGGGCTACCAAAATACTTATAGGATGGAATAGATGCAATCTAAGAATTCTGATAGAGATGCTAACGGGACTTTGCTGAGTTAGAGCCTTTTTTAGTTGGTGGGACAGTAATATGCTGGACTATTGTAGGTTGTGTGAGGATAAGGAGGAAATCGAGTCGGTCGACTTTTTCGACTAGACTTTATAAGGGAACAATGATTTTATCTCTCATATTTTTATTCTCTAGGCTACTGACTTTTGGTTTTTGTTTATCTAATTTTGAATCTTCTCTCTTTAAAGGGAATCACTATGAACCTTATGATTTCCGAGTTGATATGGTGTTTAACCAATCCTTCTTAACCTTAACCTGAACCTATTGTTGAAAAGATATCTCGATGAAGGAGATGATGATGTCTCAAAAAGGGGAAAATCTGATTTCTTCATGATAAAGTGCTGAGCTGTAGTTCGCCTATATGTAGGTGGGTTCCTTAGATACTTTGTTCTCTTCCTACTTAAGGAACGCATAAGTTTTGTTTACTTAATTTCTTAAAATTTGGTTATTTAACCCTTACCAAAATCGCTTATTGACATAAATTAATACATTTATACTTATTTGTCATACATATGTACAAAAATATTGATAAAGCAGTTTCAGCTCGCATAACTAATACGATTGACATATTGTGAAGTCATTAAAATTATACAACTTAAACAATACAATACTTTATACAAAAACAGTCGTAAATATATCCTAAAGTAGAAACAAAAATCTCATCACAAAGTGTAATGAAGTCACTTAAAATGAATGAACAAAAACACACTGCCCCTTAAAAGTCAAGCATCGTATGATAGGAATACGAGCAGTAGAAGAAATATTCTTAAGTAGACCCAGTTAACAGTGGCAAAGCTATAAAATTAGGTAAACATACGCGGTATAATAAAAAAGGATGAATGTTATATAGTAGTAACATGTAAAGTAAAGGGAAAGCTTAAAGGGAATTATAGAAGTGAATGTATTGAATAAACATATGGACGTCTCTAGGACTGATTGGCTAAATGATTTCAAAATGTTCTACTACTGTTACACTACTGATACTACGTAAAAACAATAAAAATTTATAGATTCGCCAAAAACGAAAAATCAACATAAATAAAAATAAATAAAGTATACACTTTCTCTCTTTCTATCACTGGCATAAATATCCTTCAACATTAACAATAAAAATATCACAACCACCAACACCACTGATAGGCATACATAAGTATAATAATTTTGTTCAATTTTATAGTTTTCTTAAGCATATGCTTTTTTTGTTGGTTGTTGCTTATTGTTTGACTTGTGAGTATTGGAATTGATTTAAGTTCTTATTTAGTGTAAATCAGTGATTCCCACCAGTTCTAGTTCAGTTCTAGTTCAGTTCTAGTTCAGTTCTAGTACAGTCCTTGTTCAGTTCTAGTTCAGTTCTAGTTCAGTTCTAGTTCAGTTCTAGTTCAGTTCTAGTTCAGTTCTAGGTCAGTTCTAGTTCAGTTCCAGTTCAGTTCTAGTTCAGTTCTAGCTCAGTTCTAGTTTAGTTCTAGTTCAGTTCTAGTTCAGTTCTAGTTCAGTTCTAGTTCAGTTCTAGTTCAGTTCTAGTTCAGTT
>NC_060953.1:16719214-16720595 GCF_022045245.1 Lucilia cuprina | reverse complement strand
GAACTAGAACTGAACTAGAACTGAACTAGAACTGAACTAGAACTGAACTAGAACTGAACTAGAACTGAACTAGAACTGAATTAGAACTGAACTAGAACTGAACTAGAGTAATTGAAAATTGTTAGGATCATAATTATGCCCTATAATATCATTTTTAAATTGCATTCAATTAACGAATTGGATATACATATTAAACATTTGCCGAAAAAATAATAGATTAGCAAAAATTCTGCAAAATTTTATTTTCTCTAATATTTTATGACAATATTATTTGCTTGAAATTCTAGAATGAAATTAAATAATATCAATAAATTTTTATAACTCGTACACATGTTAAAATCGGATTAACATAACCTCAAAACAAAAAAAACGCAAAAATACGCTACAAGCCATTAAATGTTTCAATATTTTTATGTGTATATGGATTTTTATTATACATATTATAAAATAGATTTTTTTAAGGTTGTCTATGGATATGTATATATGCATGAATATATAGAAAATCAAACGACCTTTAAGCCTAATGACATTATTTTGTTATAGGAACTGCAAAAAAACACACACACACACATACTCAGCGAACATTAGCCAAGGAAGTGGAAACGGAAACTGAAAAATCTACACACTCGTTAAAAAATCGCAAACATTTATTTCTTTTTTTTTTGCACAAAAAAGGGAGCAGCATATGTGACGATTGTAAAATAAAAATGTCAATAGAGCAAAATATCAAGAAAATTTTTAAATGTTACACAACAACAACAGCAACAACAATAATAATAATAATTTTACATATTTACGGTCATAATAATAAAAGAAATACTCTCGAATCTATAATGCCGATGATGCAGAAAACACCTTAACGATGAGCAGATGAAGAAGCCCAATAAAATGCGTTCGTTATATTTAAATATGTTTTTTGTGTTTTTTTTTTTTATTTCAGGGTATTTTGCAAATCGCATTTTTTGTTTATATTTTTCAGAAGCTTTATTATTGCGAAACAATTTTTATGCCTAATATGTCTTGATTTTTATAGGCGAACAGGTTGTGTCCATTAGAGGTTTCGAGTTTCTGCTTCTATGTTTTTTAAGGCAGAGTTTCCCAATAGTGTAGGAATTGAAGGTATTTACCTACCTAATAGAAATTCAGAAATAACTCAGTACGAGGATAGCTGTCCGCTACAGGAGCGGACCAATGTGCAACCAGATGATATGGGCAAGATATTAGAGCTAGAACTGGAATAGAACTGAACTGGATATGAACTATATAGATCCGCACCAGAACTGAACTAAAACTGAACTAGAACTGAACTAGAACTGAACTAGAACTGAACTAGAACTGAACTAGAACTGAACTAGAACTGAACTAGAACTGAACTAGAACT
>NC_060953.1:16717659-16719114 GCF_022045245.1 Lucilia cuprina | reverse complement strand
TCCAGTTATAGTTCAGTTCTAGTTCAGTTCTAGTTCAGTTCTAGTTCAGTTCTAGTTCAGTTCTAGTTCAGTTCTAGTTCAGTTCTAGTTCAGTTCTAGTTCAGTTCTTGACAATCAGTATTGTATAAAGATGTCCTAAATCCCTGATCGACAAAGAGCTTTCTCGCATTCTTAATTCCATATAAAACGATTTAAACCAGTAACAGATCTTATTTTTACTCTCTCCAGTGTATCACTTTTGGTTCTAGTATATGGTCTTCTAGCAAGTCTTCCAATTTCGTATCTAATCGAATTCTAAAACAGATTTTTTTTAATAAATTAATTAAAAAAGTGTAAATTGAATTCATTTAATTCTAATTTACAACATCTTTCTCACTGTCAATGACATGTGGTGTTTTGCTAAACATTGAGTAGAAGCTTGTTTTTTTTTGCAACAAATGCAACCGTTTAATGACATTAAACGCCTGATAGTCAATCAGTTTCCGAAAAGCGGAAGCGTATTCAAAATATATTTGAATTTATTAAGTCGATAAATTACAACATAAATAAAAAAGTTTTTATTAACATTCTGCTTACAAATGTTTGTATGTCAAGCCATAATGTTAACAAAATTATGCAAATGTCAAGTTATATTTAATAAACAATAGCAATGCGAATTAGATTCAGCAATGAAGACTAAATGGCAAATGTCAAAAATTGGCGCAAAATATTGCAATTTCATGGTAAACATGGCAAAAACACATACATATATACCCTTAATAATTGAATTGCATGTATATATGTATATAGTTGATTTTAAATTGCTTATAGGGAGCGCTCTATAAAGAGAAAAAGTGTTATAGATTATTTTAAGTCGATACACCATTACAAATTGCAATTTATTTTCTCTTTTTTTCAAAATTTTTATTATCGTTTTCAATTGGCATAGAAATATTGTAAGAGTATCTGTATGTACATATGTATGTGTGTTAGGAAATTATTACAATTTGTGTTCTTATTGCAATTTTTTAAAAATTGTTTATGCAAATTGAAAAAGATTTTTTTGCCAACTTTGGTGGTGGGCAGAAGGTATTATAAAAACCTTTTGATTTTTTAGAATAGATAAAATAGTAGAGATTTTTTCAGAGAAACGATTAGTATTTAATATGTATTGTCATTGTAAGTTATTTGAGATGGGTAAAGTGTGTTGCATTTATTAGTACTATATAGTCTATAGTACAGTCTATAGTCTACACTACAGAATAGTTTAGAATTGTCCATAGTCTGGAATTTAGAATTATCCATAATCTGGAATTTAGAACTGTCTATAGTCTGGACTATAGAACTGTCTATAGTCTGGATTATAGTACTGTCTATAGTCTGGAGTATAGAACTGTCTATAGTCTGGACTATAGAACTGTCTATAGTCTGGACTATAGAACTGTCTATAGTCTGGACTATAGAACTGTCTATAGT
>NC_060953.1:16714767-16717559 GCF_022045245.1 Lucilia cuprina | reverse complement strand
TCTATAGTCTGGACTATAGAATGGTCTATAGTCTGGACTATAGAATGGTCTATAGTCTGGACTATAGAATGGTCTATAGTCTGGACTATAGAATGGTCTATAGTCTGGACTATAGAATGGTCAATAGTCTGGGCTATAGAATGGTCTATAGTCTGGACTATAGAATGGTCTATAGTCTGGACTATAGAACTGTCTATAGTCTGGCCTATAGAACTGTCTATAGTCTGGCCTATAGAACTGTCTATAGTCTGGACTATAGAACTGTCTATAGTCTGAACTATAGAACTTCCTTTAGTCTGGACTATAGGACTTTCATTAGTCTGGACTATAGAACTATCTATAGTCTGGAATATAGAACTTTCTATAGTCTGGAATACAGAAATTTCTATAGTCTGGAATATAGAACTGTCAATAGTCTGCGCTGTAGAACTGTCTATAGTGTGTACTATAGAACTGTCTATAGTCTGGACTATAAACTAGTCTATAGTCTGGACTATAGAACTGTCTATAGTCTGAACTATAGAACTGTCTATTGTCTGGACTATAGAACTTTCTATAGTCTGGACTATAGAAGTGTCCATTGTCTAGACTATAGAACCTTCTATAGTCTGGACTATAGAAGTGTCCATTGTCTGGACTATAGAAGTGTCCATTGTCTGGACTATAGAACTGTCTAGAGTCTGGACTTTAGAACTGTCTATAGTCTGCACTATAGAACTATCTATAGTCTGGACTATAGAACTGTCTATAGTCTAGACTAAAGAACTGTCTATAGTCTGTACTATAGAACTATCAATAGTCTTAGCTGTAGAACTGTCTATAGTCTGGACTATAGGACTGTCTATAGTCTGGATTTTAGAACTGTCTATAGGCTGGACTCTAGAACTGTTTATAGTCTAGACTATAGAATTGTCTATAGTCTAGACTATAGAATAGTCTATAGTCTGGACTATAGAATTGTCTATTGTAAGGCTACAGAATAGTCCATAGTTTAAAGTATAGAATAGTCTATAGTTTGAACTATAGAATAGTCTATAGTGTTGACTATAGAATAGTCTATAGTCTGGACTATTCTGGATTCTGGACTTTATTCTGAACTATAGAATAGTGTGTATTCTGGACTATTGAATAATCTATAGTCCGGACTATAGAATAGTTTATAGCGTGGACTTTAGAATTGCTAATAGTCTGGACTTTAAAATGTCCGTAGTCTGGACTTTAAAATGTCCGTAGTCTGAACTATAGAATATCCCTTATTTGAGTTGTGTGTTAAAATTAACATTTACCAATAAAGGTACGAAATAAGATTTTCTTTTATTTAAGAGTCTGTATTTCTTTTTACATCTAAAGTGCGGTCAAAAAGCCCATCATTGATTTTAGTGAGTGGATAAATGAAACATAAATATCCACGTGTGTTTGTACGATTCACATGAGATACTAAGGCAATTGTTGGAGCAAGTGCACAAATCTAAATATTGTAATAAATCAGAACTAGACATTTCAACTGATATAGAGAGATACTGTGGCTACCGCTGTTGCTTGGCATTTAGTGGTAGCTGTAGCCATAGTATGAGGCCTTTTGAAGCTCCATTACTTTAGTTGTTGCTATAATATTTATGAGCGAACAACATATATCATTATTTTCAAAATGGTGGAGTACCACATCACTACATACGGAGTTACATACAAACTTACGTTCAATATTTATGCAAAAGTGTAGAATATTTATGTTTGTAGCAGTAAGGCAGGTATTGCAAGTTGCTCTTGTTCATGCATATGAAAATTGAAAATTTAGTCGATTGGTTTTGAGCCCATTTGGGGGATAAAATTTACATACATATACTTATATAAGTACTAGTAATAGCATCAGGGTTGTAAAGTTTATTGGGAAATACAAGTAACTACTATATATACATATTTATGTTTTTAAGTGTGTTTAGGTGAATAATCAGTTATAAATGTACAAAGGTTTGAAGTAGATAATTTTAAATTAAATATAAAAAAATAATTTTAAGATTTCTTTTACAGCATCTACAAATTTTTATATTACTAAGATCTAAAAAATAAGCCCTTACATTCCATTCCCATTGTCACTTACCTTTATGAATAAAAAGAATGACATTCGAAAAAACAAGATACTAAAGATTTCGGAAATTAATTTCGAAGTAGTTTTTGGTTGAAAAAAAAAAAAAACAAATATAAAATAATCTTTAAGGATTGTTAAATTTAAAACTTTTAAATTCCGGTAAAAAATACTAAAGAAATATTGCAGATATTATTGTTTTGGGAAAAATATGCGTGATTTCATTATGATGATGTCGTCTTTATTTTTTTTTATTTTTTCTGCCAAATGATTTATTTGCTTGCTGTCAGTTTTTGGATACAATTGTAACAAGCAGGAGGCATTTTTAATTTTTAAGGGTTTTTTTTGGTTTACAAATTTTCTGTAAGGACTTTTATATTGAATGGTAGTTTTAAATAGTTAGCAGTGGGAGTTGACTCATGCATCATCATAGAGCGAGGGAGATAAGTAAAAAAGTCATAAGTGTTTATGTAAATTTGTTTCATTCACTTTGTATTGAGGAAAATGGAACGGTTCAGACAAAATACGGAAAATGTCTTATTTTCTAGATTGCAAAAATTCATTATCATTTACTAACTAACTAAGTAATTAACTAACTAACTAACTAACTAACTAACTAACTAACTAACTAACTAACCTATCTATCTATCTATCTATCTATCTATCTATCTATCTATCTATCTATCTATCTATCTATCTATCTATCTAT
>NC_060953.1:16694048-16714667 GCF_022045245.1 Lucilia cuprina | reverse complement strand
GAACTAGAACTGAACTAGAACTGGACTAGAACTGAACTAGAACTGGACTAGAACTGAACTAGAACTGAACTAGAACTGAACTAGAACTGAACTAGAACTGAACTAGAATTGAACCAGAACTGAACTAGAACTAAACTAGAACTTAACCAGAACTAAGGTAGACCTTTAAAACCCGACACTAGTAATTTTCAATGTTTTAAACCAAACTTTCTTTTTGCAACCAAAATACTAGATAATTGAAAACAAACCAATTATTTTAAACTTTAGACTAAATTTGCTGAATATTTGCTTTGAGGTTTTCAAATTATTTTACTGCAAATGAAACTTATTTACAAAAATTCATTTGGCAAACATTTAGTAATATTTTAAAACGATAATTTACACCCAAAAAAGACATTAGTGTAAAACCACAAAAACATGTTATATTGTCTACGTTATCAACTTGGAGACATTTTGTGGTTCAATTGGCCAGTAGAAGGGTGAATGAATACTTACAGATAAAACAAAATGTTGCCAAAATGCAAATAAATATAAATGGGAAAATTATTAAGAAATAAGTCAAATTAACAAAAAAAAAAAACAAATAAATATTTTAGTTATATAAAAAAAAACATAACAAAAACTATAAAAATTAAAAATATTTTTTTGAAGTGTTAAGAAAATTATTAAAAGCAGCTGCTTTTTAAGAGGATTTTGCACAAAAATGTTTAGGTCTGTCTTTTCGAAATATATCAAATGTGTAACACTTATAATCCTTAAAATCAACAAACATTTATTAATTTAGAAACAAATGTAAAGTCACAAAAATGTGAATACAATAGACAACAAAGAAAGAAAGACAAATAAAATATCAATTACAATTACAAATTCTAAATGATTTTTCTAAACAATCGTTGAAAAATTCCGAAAAAAAATCAAAAAGTCAATAAACTAGAACAATGGTAACGAAAATTAATTGAATATTATTTGTAGTGGAGGGTTTTAAAATAACTCAGTAGTTTCGAAAATAATTAAAAATTGTTTGTACTCATTTGTTGGCGACTGTTTAAAAACACATTCATCACAATTATGGCTACAAAATTGTCAGCCAGTAGATTTTTCTGTGTCCTTTTTAGGCAGTCTTTTTAAAGAGTCATTGTAAGTAGTTTGAATGGCACGTATCATAGTTTTGATTTAATTTTTTTTTTTTTTTTTTTGTATTCAAAAGTTACTAACAACCCTTGTTTATGTTATGAACAATTCATTGAGGTGAGAAATTAGCAAAGAAAATATAAAACAGATCACCAACATTGTTGTTTGACTTCCATGAACGTTGTATATGATTGTTAAGGACTGAAATTTAAAAGAATGAGTTCAAAATTCATCTGTAAATAAAAGAAGTGTTTGTTGATTGTCGAAGTAACTAACTAATTAATTAACTAACTAACTAACTAACTAACTAACTAACTAACTAACTAACTAACTAACTGACTGACTGACTGACTGACTGACTGACTAACTAACTAACTAACTAACTAACTAAATAACTAACTAACTAAATAACTAACTAAATTACTAAATAACTAAATAACTAAATAAATAAATAACTAAATAACTAACTACATAACTAACTAACTATCTATCTTTCTATCTATCTATCTATCTATCTATCTATCTATCTATCTATCTATCTATCTATCTATCTATCTATCTATCTATCTATCTATCTATCTATCTATCTATCTATCTATCTATCTATCTATCTATCTATCTATCTATCTATCTATCTATCTATCTATCTATCTATCTATCTAACTAACTGACTTATTAACTAACCCTATATTTGCTCATCTTTCTGGAAACATATGGAATCCGTAATGACGTATTCACTGCTCTGAAGTCTGTAGCAAACGATGTAGATAAGTTAGGGAACTTTTTTGACCAAATATAGAGATTTTTCTTGAATAGTTCCATTTTCTAAGTAATGTTTCAAGCCACTGACGTATTCACTGCTCTGAAGTCTGTAGCAAACGATGTAGATAAGTTAGGGAACTTTTTTGACCAAATATAGAGATTTTTCTTGAATAGTTCCATTTTCTAAGTAATGTTTCAGCAGGCTTTCATATATATGGTATGGTAACATAGTTTCAATTCTTACATATAAAAAAGTTGTTATTAAAAGGAGCGCACAACAAGTCCGATAATGGGCTATGGCAACCTAATCTAACCATATTCAATAACTAAAGACATATCTAAAATCAAATGTTATCTCTTTATTACAACTGCTATCTTTAATTTAAACATCTAGTAAAATTTATTCTAAAGCCTTTTTTAAATAGTTGAAGGTCGTTACTTTTCAATTTAATTAAATTTTTTTTTCTTATAATACGAAAATAAAAACATTTTCATTTAATGTTCATTTTACCTCTATGGACATAAATCTGTCCAGTGGCACAGTTACCAACATTTTCTAATTTAATTAATTATTAAATTACTAACAATGAAAACTCATTTTAAAAATGCTTTTAATAAAAAAATTTCATAATTTACTAGGTGGATAATAAGAGGGGAAAACAAAACAACGTAGTAAATAATAACAACCCAGAGAAATAAAAAAATTAATAGAAAATAGCAACATTTTTAGATGACGTGTTAAAGATTATTTTTTTTAATTAAAAAAGTAACGTTTTTCTCCTCAATTTTATTTTTTTTTTCATAGAATGTGTAAAGTGTATGTACTTAGTATGTATGTATGTAGATGTGTGGAGAATATTTTCTTTCTTTGGAAACAAATATCATAAATTAATGAAATTTACCACATTTCTGTGGCCAGGGGGCAGAAAACACTTCATTATGAAACATTTAATAAAGTTAAAAACAATAATTGTTTTTCAACCCACAAAAAAACAAAAACACAAAAATACTACATGAATAAAAGTAACGAGAACAACAATAACAAAAAGTCATTGAAAATTTACAACTAAATTGAAAAATCTCTCGAAATGAATAAAAATACTCAAGTATAAAAAACAACAATAAAATCACTCAAAGCAGGATGCCATATTGAGTTTTTTACAAATTGTTTACAAACTCCGCCCTCAGAAAGAAAAGAGCAGGAAACGGATTTAATTGCAAGTGAGAGTTTATGAGTCTTTCGTATGTTTCTTTTTTCATTTTGTTCCTTTAGAGTTTTCTGTAAACTGCGCAGTTGTTAGAGAGTTTTCTATTGTTTTTTTATTTTAATCGTCTTTGAATTGCTTTTTTTATGTCTTCAACATTTTTAATGGTAACAAAAACAATAAAAGAAAAAAAAAAACAAAAAACTTGTTCAGCGTCAAAAAAAGGGGTTTCAAAAGGTCTCGTATGAAAATGAGCATGAATACGGGCGACAACAAGCTTGCTAGAGTCCATTTTGAGTTTATTGTTTGATGATTTGAACATTTTTATTATATGAGCACAACAAAAACAATAATAATAACAACAACAGCAGCAGCAAGCAACAACAATAGAATTATCATTAAACACACAGGGTTGCCAGTTTTGGTGATTTGTACTTGAAGTGAAATCGTTTGGGGAAATGTTGGAATGGTGAAAAAAGTAAATTATAAAATTTAAGAATGTCCGCAAAGGATTTTTTTGGGGTTTTAATTTGAATGGCATTGCATCATTCCAATACCTTCATTTAGGAAGTTGGAGCACCGAATGTTCGAGTATTCTATGATATCCACCAATAAAACATAACCTCACTTAAGGTGATACGAAATCATGAGGTTAATATAGACACTAGTGCGAGCGAGACGCAAAACTGTCAAATAATCGTGATGACGCGAGAGTTGTTCCCCAACTCAGACTACGACTCGAAAAGGATTTATTGAAATTTTTCATTTGAAATACAGAAAACGAACTTTATTGAATCCAAATCTGGAGTCTGAAAATATATAAATTACATTATATTTTAGAGATATCGCCTTTTCCGAGCGGGAATAACTTGTAAAATCTGCCCAAACTCTGTTTTATTTTCGATATCACTAAAACCTAACGTAATTATCATTTTCTGATACCAGTTTTATCGCATCTCAATTCTTTTGGAAATGAGTTGATATTCAGAGAGTTTAAAATGATGAGGAATGTATCTTACACTTATTTTAATATGTTCATATGGCCCAATGGTTGCCATATTTTATAATTACCGGGAAACATTTGAATCAGGACAGGATGAAATCGTACCAACCTCTAATATCCAAGTATAAATGTATCTTTAGACTGTAGATGACGAAACTGGCCCCACATGGGACAAATTCTGGCATTCAAAAGCGATCGAGCAATGTTCAACAATTTTATTTGAAACTTCTATTGCTTTCGACTTTGGCCATATCTATCTATCTATCTATCTATCTATCTATCTATCTATCTATCTATCTATCTATCTATCTATCTATCTATCTATCTATCTATCTATCTATCTATCTATCTATCTCTCCGAAGAATGGGTCTCTAGGACTGAAATTTACGCTAGATTCTATAAAAAAAAAAATCCAACAGGACAACATCAAGCTCCTCGTAGATGAGGAAATTCTCACTAGTATGTTGAGTCGGTTAAAATATTGGAAGAACCTCAGACCTATAAATATAGTTTGATAACCATTGTATGTGTATGTACTCTAGAATCTACAAAACAGAGTTTGAATCGCCTACTTATATACGAAAGTTCTATAACGTTTTCTGCAAATATATATATTTTTCAATTAATTTGCAGATCATATATAGTCAAGTATTTCCTTTTCATATGTTCTACAACAGTTCACAGACGATGTCATATGAAGTGTATAATAATGTAGTAGTAGTTCATATGTCAAGCTCCATAAAAGTCCGATTAAAAGCTCGATCTAATAACACAGCCTTTTTCAACTATAAATTTCCTAAAATCTGTTTCCACTCTCTATAATGCCTCACTTGTGTATATCAATGAAGCTACTCAAACTCGTATTAACTATACATCTCATGGTGTCAGCGAAAGTAATGCTTGAGTATATTTCGAAAAATCCATAATGACTAAAAAAGTAACTTTAAGTTCAAGTGATTTACGTAAACATCTGACTTTTCTTATGGTAGTATCTTTTCCACCATATAGTGAGCTTTTCTGACGACTAACAACAGCACCTTTGTGTTTCTTACACGCCAATGACAATTACTTTTTTCTGCTGGTCCATGTACACTCCTTTTGCATCACTTTCGTTTACAACCACGCCTCTGTTGAGTGGGCAATAGCACCTAGAGACGTAATCGGTAGTCCGAAATATGAATCCATCACATAAGACCCCTGATCATACAAAAGACAATGAAGGGAAATCCAATGGTACCACGTTTATAAAATACCTTACATCCATTACCATTCAACCCGCTACACTTCTCTTGCATGCGAACACTCATTGAGAAAAACATCCGATACACATGCTCTAAGTTTACAGATGGTTAAGACCGATTATGGTTAATACCTCTACATCCATGCCGTATCATATACACTTGACATCAACCTATTTCTAACCATATATCTTGTCTTTGCAACAACTTATCCCGAATTATAGACTTTACGTTCACCGGCTTTTAAATCAACATTCTCTTCCCGCTAGTTCCGATTTAAACCAAAGCCACCGAAAGGAGCTGGCAAGTTGTTACTGTTTAAAGCAAACCCAGCACTTGCACCCCGAAAGGACCTCTATAATAACCTGGACGAGACTAATTCCGAAACTATGCACTCTGGAACTTGGCGTTACCAGATTTCTGGCCAAATCAATCCAAGAAAAGATCGAGAATACATTTGAATCCACAAGTTTAAAGTTCCAGTAGAGCTATTGCTGGCAACTCTTTTCCTCTGATGGCAAAACACCAAGATGGAGAATATCATCAAAGTAATAAGCATCTCCCCCGTAGTTACGGTTTAAAGCAAAGCCACTACTTGCATCCTAAAAGGAGCTCTATAATAACCTGGACAAGAAAAATTCCGCAACTCTACACTGTGGAACTGGGTGGTTTCAGTGTTACCAGATTACAATGTCCCTGTTTCGATTCCTGGTCAAATCAATCTAAAAAAAGGTCGAAAATATATTTAACTCCACCGGTTCAAAGTCCAAATAGAATAGAGGTACTGCTGGTACCACTTTTCCTCTTAATTGCAATAACACCAAGATGGGGAAGATTACCATGGTAACATGGCTCTCTCCCGGTGTTTACGGTTTAAACCAAAGCCACCACTTGCACCGCAAAAGGACATCTATAATAACCTGGACAAAATAAATTCCGAAACTCTGCCCTGTGGATTTGGGCGGTTTCGGTGTTACTAGATTACTATGTCCCTGTTTCGGTTTCTGGTCAATCATTCCAAGAAAAATGTCGCGGATGCATTTCACTCGACCAGCAGGACAGAAGTACATCTGGCATATCTTTTCCCTCTGATTGCACTAACACCATCTCTCCCGGTAGTTACGGTTTAAACCAAAGTCTTTACTTGCAACCCGAAAAGACTTCTATAATAACATGGACAAGGCAAATTCCAAAACTCTGCCCTGTTACCAGATAACAACGTCCCTGTTTCGATTCTTGGTCAAATCATACCAAGAAAATATAAAGACTGCATTTGACTTCACCAGTTTATGGTCTCAGAATCCCAGAATAGATGAGGAAGATCATCAAGTTAACGTGCCCTGGGAGGTTTAATCCTTAGACCAATGTCATGTAAGCATATAAAAGGAATTAATAAGTTCTAAACTTATGATAGTACAGAGTCCAGACTTGAATCCATCCGAATAGTTCTTAAAGAACTCGCTCATGATTACTGCAGCAAATTTGTACAATAAAGCTTAGGACAGGTAACATTGTGATTAAATAATGATACTGGTTGCTTTTCTATATGGACCTAGTTCTTTTAAAAATCAGCTTTCTTTGAAATTGACTATAACATAGAGATGTCTTATATCTTTGGATACGATTGGGGTTTTTAAGCTTTAATAAAGTCGATGTGTTCTTATTTCCTTGTACGAGGTTAACGCTTTAGTTTTCTCTAGGCTAATGCGTAGTTATGGGAAAATATGACAATGAATTTCATCCTAAAATCAAAAATTGGTCAGCTCTAGTCGACTAACTATGACCTTATAGCTAGGGAATACAACCTGTCAAATTAAATGATCGTTTGGATTACGCCTTATTATAGTAAGTACGACTATGGATACAATCCGATTCTATAAAGTCTTCAGATCTCTATTAGCTAGATACG
This sequence comes from Lucilia cuprina, assembly GCF_022045245.1. Classification (NCBI taxonomy): domain Eukaryota; kingdom Metazoa; phylum Arthropoda; class Insecta; order Diptera; family Calliphoridae; genus Lucilia; species Lucilia cuprina. The sequence goes on along the minus strand of NC_060953.1, from coordinate 16,707,418 downwards.
TCTTTTAGTTAAGGTTAGCTATGATCCATACTCCGACGAGTTAAATGCTTTTGCTCTCAGTGGGTTAGCTTTTAGTTTCGATTAGGTTTTTAGTAAGAATAGATTATGTAAAAGTGTCTTTCAGCAATAATACATCTTGGTATTGTAAATGTTGTATAAACCTTTTCACTAAACATTAAAACATTTTGTTGGGATATCCATAAACACCGAAAAATCGTAATAATACTAACATCATATATCTTAATTATTTCTCAAGATGGTTTTTATGGTAAAAAGGATTTCTATTTATTTTCGTGTGTGTGTGCATTTTTTTACTTTATTTCTGTGTGAGAATTAAGAGTTAGAGAATCCATTAGTAAAAATAAGACAAACAAATTTACAACTTAAAGACATTTACATACATACAGGAGAATGAAACTATCTACATATGTACGTTAGTAATATAATTGGAAATGTATACCGAAATACTAAACATACATATGTATGTGTGTTTAACTTTATTTAAATGATCAAATAACTACATTTATGTAAAAATGTGTAAATGGATTTTTATAACTCAACATTTACTAAATGAAGTTATTCTTTACTATATTTAAAAGAAAAAAAGTTGAGGGTTTTGTTTTTGAGGGAGATGAAAGAAAAACTTTAAATCGTTTTTGTATTTTGCTAATTACACATACATAAGGAGTGAGATCGAAAAAACACGTTTTTTTCATTACATTTTCAACCAAAGTATTATTTGATTTTTTTTTTGATCAATTTACCTTTGAAAAACATGTCAGTATTATGTGTAATGTCAATTATATTAATTTTTTTGTTATTCTGATTAAAATGAATGACCAGAAAAAAGTGCGTACTGAAATTATTAAATATTTTCAACAAAACCCAACTTGGTCTTACAAAAAGTTGCCAAGCATACAAAGGTCGCCGTCAAACTTTCCAATGTTATTAAACAGTACCGGTAAACTTGTCAGTTGAAAGAAAACCTGGTTCAGGTAGAAGGAATTGTCCACATGATGTTTCTAAAGCCAAATAAATAGAACGCACTTTCAAAAGAGCTCCCCAACACATCCGGTAGGAAAGCAGCTCGGTTAGCTCAGTGCTCGGACTATTTGGTACGAAAAGTTTAAGCTAATGCAGGTTTACAAACATACAAGGCTCAAAAAGTTCCTGACAGGAACGCTGCTTAAAATTTAGAGGCAAAAACAGAGCACGGAAATTGAAGTCAAGTTTTATAAAAAAATATTCTTGCTGCATAATGGATGACGAAACGTATGTTCTGACAGATTTTTCGCAACTTCCAGGTCAAAAGTTTATGTTGCTGATGCCGAGGGAATGTTGAAGAAAAGTTTAGGACCCAAAAGCAGAACAAAACTTCCCAAAAGTTCTTGGTATGGCAAGCAATATGCAGTTGCGGCAAAAGAAGCCAATCATTTGTTACAACGGCTCTATAAATACCGAAATTTACATCAAGGAATGTTTACAAAAAGGCTGCTCCATTCATAAGACTTCATAATGTGTCCACTTTTTTTGGCCTGACTTGGCATCCTGTCACTATGGTAAACAAGCCCTTGAGTGGTACAAGAACAATAATGTGGTATTTGTACCAAGAGAGGCAAATCCTCCAAACTGCCCGAAGCTAAGGCCAGTGGAGAGATATTGGGCTCTTGTTAAAAGAGAATTGAAGAGTACAAAAAAGGTGTCCAAAAGTGTGGTAGATTTTAAACGGAGATGGACTACATGTTCGAGCAAAGTGACAGGAGGCACTATAAAAACGTTAATGGAAGGGTTTCCGAAAAGGGTTCAAAATTTCATCACTAGTGATTAAAACTATAAAAATATTTTTTTTTTGGAAATTGTAATAATAATTTGAATCAAATAAAAAAAATAAAGCTGTAAGTTTAGTGGTTTCTTTTTTATAAACATATATGTATGTTAAGAATTTTTCGATCTCACTCCTTACATATGTATAACTAAGAATATTCTAATTTTACGAGACTACATGTTAAGTAGATGGGCATGGGTACATACATAACAATTAGTAAAAACAATTTTGGCAAAAATGTGGTTGCAAAGTAAAAGAGGTTGATGATATTTTAACTTCAATTCAATTAATTACAAAATTTTCTATAAGATAATATGTTTTTATCAAATAATATGCATATATATGTATGTGTGCGTTTATCTAATTGTTTCTCTATATGGAAATTAAGTTTTATTTTGAGAAATGAATTGTTATTTAAAAGGAGCCACTAAAGTTTCTTATGTTTGTACTTGTTATAATTTTGTTATCAAATATGCCAGTTGTAAACATCATAAATTTTTCAATTTGAAATAATCTCAATTATTATTTTGTTTGCAAAAAACAAAAAAATTATACAATCTTTTTTTGAGTAAAACATATACGATTTCTTTTATATTCTGGTCTCATAAATATTTTATTTATTATAAAACCCCATTTAACATTTGATGATTTATGAAATTATTATGAAATTTATATTGTAGCTGTAAGTGATTCTTGTAGCCTTTAAAAGCGTCTCATACCTCTGTAAGTTTCATGTTGTATATATTTCATCTAAGAACAGCGGTTCACTGAAATTTTGAAAACAACATGAAGACCTTGCAGTAGGCGCAGGTCACGTCCTCTATTGCTTATTTGCCCGACTAAGAGATTGCCTAGTCCATTATCTAATTGTGGACCAGATCTTATACCTTACAATGCTGGACTGTTGGGATTTTGCTTCTTTTGAGATTATTTGTCAATTTCCAAATCCTCAGGTCAACTAACAGTCGTTGCCTATGCTATTGAGAGAGAATTTAATTTATCCTTTGTAGTGTCTTGGAGTTGACACACCAAGATTTCCTAAAGATTCATTCTTAACTTTCTTCGCTGAGCTCCAGGAAACCGTCTTTAGTATTAGATAATATCCACTTGATCGATAGATAAGTTGATAGATAGAGAGATAGATAGATAGATAGATAGATAGATAGATAGATAGATAGATAGATAGATAGATAGATAGATAGATAGATAGATAGATAGATAGATAGATAGAAATGTTCCCACCAAAAATCAAATTTTAATTCATACTAATATACAGTTTTTTCAGTCTATAAGTTAATATTGTTCTCATATCTCAAATTGTTCTCATATCTCAAAAGAATATATTTTTTGATATCATGTAAAGGTTCCTAGAGAAGAAATTTGTGTGCTTTAGTTTTAAACTAAAGACATTTTTGGAAGATTTAATGTGAGAATTGTATATAAAATTTGGCACTGAAGAATTTAGCACTATTATTTGCTTATTCACTTATTCTCCCCCTAAAAATGTTTTAATTTAAACAACTTTTCTAAGACCATGACTGAGAGTAATTATTCGTTTTCAAGTTGTTTTACCTTATTTTAATATTTCATCATGTTTGCAACAGTTTCTATGGTTGAAGGTTTCTTTAAGTATGAATAAAATATAAGATACATTGTAACTAAAGTTTACATTCAAGTATTTTCACTTAAGAGGCAATTAGACGTTATATTTTTTTTCCTTAAACACCATAGCAAAATTTTCTTTACATTTAAAACATATTAGTTGTTTAGCCCAAAATGTCACAAAAATCATTGTTTAAACAAATACATCTCAAATAAATTTTATTAAAATAGTTGTATTTGTCTTAATTCAGGCTTCAGTTAATTTTATTTTTGATGGAATAAATACATTTTTTAATTTTTTGAGACAGTTTTTTACGCTACATACTTGTTCTATTTTTAAGGTTTTCTTTGTTTTTATTAAAATTATTAAATAATGCTTTGATTGCTTCAATCATCGATAATTTAGTTTTAAATAAATTAAAAAAAACAAACTTTATTAATTAATTAAATAATTAATTAATTAATTAAAATGTATGTTCTATTTTATTAAATTGTTAAATTTTAGTTTAATTATAATTTTTAATTTGTTGGATTATTTCTGTAATTAGATTTTTTAATTTTCATAATTGATATCATCATTTTGTTAATAGGTGCAAAACTTGCTTGATACAAGTAATTTGATAATTAAATGCTATTTCAGATTATTTCACCATTACACTGACCAAAACTCAACATTAGACTCGAATCGGATGTTATACGTATGAAACTATAAATTTAATGGAGAAAATCTGCGTTTATGATTCTGTGTCCTTTTAACCCTCCGTCATGCACATGTTCCGATAGTCACGTACGTAGCGCATATATCTTGCGAGATACACTATATATTTCAGTACATTTATATGAAAAATATGCCATTTTAGTAAAAATATTACGATATCTAACAATATTTGTAGAGGGTACATGGAGACTCAAACCCCCTAACCAAAATTATAAATATATTAAAATCACAGTTAAATTCGTAAAATATCTGGCCAGATACATGCGAATGACGGAGGGTTAAAATTTTCCAATAAATGCATTTTTTAACATTTTTTAAATACTTTTATTGAACAAACATTCATAACTGATGCCAAGCGAACAAGAGGAATTGTAACATATTTTTGTCATTTTTATTTCATTTTGCTAGGATCAAATGATGTAGAAAATGTCTTTTAAAAATGTTTTAAACAATTATATTAAATACCTAAATATATATTAAAATATAAAAGTTTTAGAAAACATTTTTGACATTTATTTGTCCTGAATATATAACAAAAAAAAACAAACAAAATATTTTCCAACTCTTCTTGTTCCCTTGGTATCAAAATTACCATTGTTTAATCAGTAGAAGTTTTTTAAAATACTTTTAAAGTCCTTTAAAAAAGGACACACGAAATAGAAAACTTAAACGCATTTTTCTTTATTAAATTTATAGTTTTAGACGTATATCATCCTGTTCGAGTATAAAGATTTGTTGTCGGGCGTTATCACTTTTTTCACATACATCACATTTCCATTTATCATAAATTTTCGAAAGGATCATAATTATGAAAATAATTAAAAAAAAAAATATTGGACATAATCTTCAAAGATAGTTTTTCTTTATTAAATTTATAGTTTCATGCATATATCATCCTGTTCGCGTTAAACGATTTTTTTTTTTAATTTTTATTGGTCGGTGTTATCACATTCTTTCACATACATCACATTATCAATCTCTTTTCAATAGTACAAGTTCGTTTGTAATCTTTTCCAGCCTATAATAATGCTTTATGTTCATGGTAATTATGGTGACTTTTAGCCACTTACAAATCCCTTATTTAGGAATCCAAGAGGAAGCCTGGTACTAACTTTCATTGAGCTGTCTTAAACTTGCCAGTTTTTCCTGGGATATAAAACTAATTAAACTATAGAAGTTGTAATTTAAAATTTATGGCAAAAAAAAAATTAAAAATAATTTTCTTATGGCTTAAAGTTTTTTGTTTCATTTTAAGCTATGAAGAAACCAAAGTTGTATCTGCCTTGGTGAAAATAAAAAAGGTTTTCATTCTGTAATTACTTTTTCTTGTTTTTTTTCAGATTCATTAAACCTGTTGAGTAAATTTAATGTTTTATTTAACGACGGTATAAGTAGCGATAATTAAAATAAATTTTAAATGAAAATTATAAAAAAGTAAACACAAAACACTATTAATTATAAATTCTCAAATCGTTTGCTTAAAAGAAAAGTATATTTTTTAATTTCATACCTAGCTGCTGGAGATATTTTTTTATCAATAAATAATTTTAAGAGTGTTGAAGCTAAGGTGGCGATAAAATTTAAAATTAAAAAAAAATCAAATTTTCAATGAAAATGTTATTTCATTTTTTGGCAATATTTGTATAAAGTTTTTGTTTTTTATTAAAAACATGTGTAATTATTAACATTAAATAAGATACACATATATATACATTAATATGTTTATACAATATTGTGTTAATTATTGTTTGAAAAACAAATTAAATTAAATGTTAATTATATTTTATGAGGAGGTAATTAATATGCCACACAAATAAATAAACAAGTGAATAACTCGTGCTGTTGTGCGGTGTTGTTGTGGGCGAATAATGCGTTAAGAAGATAATTAGTTATGCTTTATTTATTGTTTATTTTGCTGTCATTTTTTTTTTTTTTTTTGTATATTTTCCATTTTTTATATCTAGTTTACTTAATGTGTGGTTATGTTATTATTTACAGATAGCTGAGAATTATTTCGAGTGCATTATTTTGTTTGGGTGGTATTTACAGGCTTTGAAAGAAAAATTTGTAAAAAATGGAATAAAATTATTAGGTTTTGTCAATAAAGAATAGATAATTATTTAACCATTTGTTAATAGATTTATTAATTACTATTTAATTAAACTTTTTTTCTTTCTGTAGGTTTGTTAAATTTTGTTATAGTATTTATTATACTATAACAAAATTTAACAAACAAAATAAATTTCAGTATGCATTTGGCTACTTTACTAGTGATCTTTTAATATTCCTTTGCCATTTAAATCGCTTGATAAATCATTATCAAAATAACCGAACTAGAAAGGTATTAATAAATTATTAAAACATTTACTCTCACAATTTTTGCAACAAACCAAAATTATGAATATTTTTTTTTTCTTTCTTTTATAAACATACCGACCAAAAGCAAATTTAAAATCAATAAAATATGCATAGCTTTAAAGGAAAAAAATTAATAAAATACATTTTTTTTACCAATTTGAATGGGTAAAAACATAAATTTAACTATAAACGGATATTACAAAATGAAATAGCAAAAATAGTACTAACAACGGAAACGGAAATGCATTTCGCATAATAAAAATGCAACACTGTAAAAATATTTCTATGTAAATGTTATAAGAACAACAGTTGTATTTTCACGCACATACAACAATAACAAAATATGTTATAACAAATAATATTATTAATAAATATGTATTACTTCAGTAACAAAAATTATTAAATATTCAATAGAACGACAGAAGTTATAAAAACTAAAACTACAAAAAAAAACACAACGGAAGTGTATGGCAAGGGATTTTTTTAGTTTTTTTTATAAAATATTCCTGTATATGAAAAAAAGTGTAAAAATAAAATATTTGTATGTGATAACGAATACTAACCAAAATATTTAAAACCTGAAAACTATGCTTTAGGAAACGTAAAATATATTTTTATATGTAAAATTAAAACTGACTGTAGATATATAAAGATCAAAATGGAACAAGTAAAAGCTATGCCGAATTTTATATACTAGATTTTTAATTGTTTAAAAGATTTTGTAAAGAAGAAAATACTGATATACATTTAAACTCTGTAAATGGTCGGATGTCAATGAAGTTTCGGCAAATTAAGAAATAAAATGTGCAGAAAATGTATAATAACAGTGTAAACTTACAAACTTTGTTCTTCAATACTGTCAGTAATGCTGTCAGTAATGATTCTAAGTATACTTGTGTGGTATACTTTAAGGTGGGTATTGGACGAATAGTTTTGTATGTTACAAGCATCAGCACAAACAAAATATACGAGATATCTCAAGAGCTCGTCGAGTATGGACACAAATAGTTCTACTTGGGAAATAATTGCATGATAAACATAAATAATGCTGTCACGCATGTTTCTATGCAAAAAAAAGTATTTTCTTTGTATGCAACTGTAAACCCAAAAAATGAATTTGTGAATTTTACGGAAATTTATGTTTTCATTTCCGTAAATGAAAATTTTTTGTGTGAGGGCAATAATTTATATATACTCTTTGTGTAACAGCCCTGCAGTTCGTGGTATTTGTAAAGCATTAGCCTTACGAGACACTCTCACAATTCAGATGAGGTGTAAATAACTGTTGAAGTGGTACGTCACAAATGAATAACATTTTGTACCTATCTAATAAGCAAAAAATATTTATACAATTCAATCATCTCCTATACATATTTTTTATGTTTGCTCCAGGTGTGTTTTTCTTTTACTATTTTTGCCAAGTAAAATCTTAATATCAAAAAATATTTAAACTATAATCAATATTTTATTACATTCCAAACATTCAGAGCAAAGGAAAAAAAATCTTAAGAACAATTTATTTTCTATTTGCCAAGTTCTTGACATTCTATTTGTTTTATATTTATTTCAAAATAAAACTATTCTTTAGAAATACAATAAATAACTTGTTTGTCTTCAATTTAAAATATACTTTTGGAAAAATTTAATTAAAGAATCTTTTGTTATTCGAAAAATTTGTGGTAAATTGAATTAATTAACAAAAAAAGATTTTTAAAAGAATAAGCAAAATATTTATTTCCTACACCACTATAGAGGGGAGGATATTATGCGTTTGTGCTGATATTTGCAACACACAAAAATATTCATCCTACACAAACTTTTATGTTTACCAATCGGATCATAATCACTTTCTGAACCGATTTAGACATATCCGTCTATTTCTCTGTAAGTCAGTCTGTCCCTCTATGTGTCCATGTTAACCTTGTGCGCACTCTACAGATCGCAATTTGCATGATAATCACAGGAATGAAGAATATTAAAAATTGTTAAAATCGGTCCATTATTTCGCCTAACCCCAAACAACCGTACCTCAGGCATAGGGCTTATAATTATGTTAAATGTTATAAGATATTTATATAGTGATATAAGTCTAAATGAAACCCTACACAGAGGGAAAATAGACGTACTAAAGTCTTTAATATTTTTCAATAACATCAGTTGTCAAAGTAAATACAAACGTACGACAACACTATGTGAAAATTGCAATAATTCGTTGTCGAAAACTAAATTTTATACACAACCGTTGTCACTATTGACAATGGATTATATCAATTTCGTTAATTTTCTACAGGTTTTATCCTGTAGAAAGTCCTCTTCTGAAAATGACTTGTAGGTCAAAATTCGCCTATTCACACTGGTACACAACGATTAAATTCTGAATCAATAACTTTAAATACACGTAAATCCCTCTACCAAAATTTATAAATATATTTACCATTGTCCCCATATAAACTCTATTTAAGAAAATTTGCTATTTTGTCAACAAATTATTAAAATATTTCGGAATTAAAGTAAAGGACAAATTAAATGCTTTATTATTTAAAAGTAATCCACATTTTCAACATACTCACTGATAAAGGGTATCATATGGTCAGCCAAGCCCTACAGGAAATCTAGAGATATTATTTGCAAATAAATTCTTTAAAATGTATTTCATAACAAATCAATATTCCAAACAAACCTCACCATTCATCCAAAATACTCTAACGAAAGAAAAGTTAAAAAAATATTTTTCAAAATATGTTGGTATTATCTGATGCGTTGGCGTTAAATCTATTTAGAGTTAAAAAAAAAATATAAATAAATCAAATTCAATGGTAATGACATTGTTATTTTTTTATAAGGAGTGAGATCGAAAAATTCTTAACATACATATATGTTTATAAAAAAGAAACCACTAAACTTACAGCTTTATTTTTTTATTTGATTCAAATTATTATTACAATTTACAAAAAAAAATATTTTTATAGTTTTAATCACTAGTGATGAAATTTTGAACCCTTTTCGGAAACCCTTCCATTAACGTTTTTATAGTGCTTTCTGTCACTTTGCTCGAACATGTAGTCCATCTCCGTTTAAAATCTACCACACTTTTGGACACCTTTTTTGTACTCTTCAATTCTCTTTTAACAAGAGCCCAATATCTCTCCACTGGCCTTAGCTCCGGGCAGTTTGGAGGATTTGCCTCTCTTGGTACAAATACCACATTATTGTTCTTGTACCACTCAAGGGCTTGTTTACCATAGTGACAGGATGCCAAGTCAGGCCAAAAATAAGTGGACACATTATGAAGTCTTATGAATGGAAGCAGCCTTTTTTGTAAACATTCCTTGATGTAAATTTCGGTATTTATAGAGCCCGTTGTAACAAATGATTGGCTTCTTTTGCCGCAAATGCATATTGCTTGCCATACCAAGAACTTTCTGGGAAATTTTGTCTGCTTTTGGGTCCTAAACTTTTCTTCAACATTCCCTCGAGCATCAGCAACATAAAACTTTTGACCTGGAAGTTGCGAAAAATCTGCCAGAACATACGTTTCGTCATCCATTATGCAGCAAGAATATTTTTTTATAAAACTTGACTTCAATTTCCGTGCTCTGTTTTTGGCCTCTAAATTTTAAGCAGCGTTCCTGTCAGGAACTTTTTGAGCCTTGTATGTTTTTAAACCTGCATTAGCTTTAACTTTTCGTACCAAATAGTCCGAGCACTGAGCTAACCGAGCTGCTTTCCTACCGGATGTGTTGGGAGCTCTTTTGAAAGTGCGTTCTATTTATTTGGCTTTAGAAACATCATGTGGACAATTCCTTCTACCTGAACCAGGTTTTCTATCAACTGACAAGTTCTCCCGGTACTGTTTAATAACATTGGAAACAGTTTGACGGCGACCTTTGTATGCTTGGCCAACTTTTTGTAAGACCAAGTTGGGTTTTGTTGAAAATATTTAATAATTTCAGTACGCACTTTTTTCTGGTCATTCATTTTAATCAGAATAACAAAAAAATTAATATAATTGACATTACACATAATAACTGACATGTTTTTCAAAGGTAACTTGATCAAAAAAAAAAATCAAATAATACTTTGGTTGAAAAATGTAATGAAAAACGTGTTTTTCGATCTCACTCCTTATGTATGTGTAATTAGCAAAATACAAAAACTATAAAGTTTTTCTTTCATCTCCCTCAAAAACAAAACCCTCAACTTTTATTCATTTAAATAATAGTAAAGAAAACTTCATTTAGTAAATGTTGAGTTATAAAAATCCATTTACACATTTTTACATAAATGTAGTTATTTGATCATTTAAATAAAGTTAAACACACATACATATGTATGTTTAGTATTTCGGTATACATTTCCAATTATATTACTAACGTACATATGTAGATAGTTTCATTCTCCTGTATGTATGTAAATGTCTTTAAGTTGTAAATTTGTTTGTCTTATTTTTACTAATGGATTCTCTAACTCTTAATTCTCACACAGAAATAAAGTAAAAAAATGCACACACACACGAAAATAAATAGAAATCCTTTTTACCATAAAAACCATCTTGAGAAATAATTAAGATATATGATGTTAGTATTATTACGATTTTTCGGTGTTTATGGATATCCCAACAAAATGTTTTAATGTTTAGTGAAAAGGTTTATACAACATTTACAATACCAAGATGTATTATTGCTGAAAGACACTTTTACATAATCTATTCTTACTAAAAACCTAATCGAAACTAAAAGCTAACCCACTGAGAGCAAAAGCATTTAACTCGTCGGAGTATGGATCATAGCTAACCTTAACTAAAAGACGTATCTAGCTAATAGAGATCTGAAGACTTTATAGAATCGGATTGTATCCATAGTCGTACTTACTATAATAAGGCGTAATCCAAACGATCATTTAATTTGACAGGTTGTATTCCCTAGCTATAAGGTCATAGTTAGTCGACTAGAGCTGACCAATTTTTGATTTTAGGATGAAATTCATTGTCATATTTTCCCATAACTACGCATTAGCCTAGAGAAAACTAAAGCGTTAACCTCGTACAAGGAAATAAGAACACATCGACTTTATTAAAAGCTTAAAAACCCCAATCGTATCCAAAGATATAAGACATCTCTATGTTATAGTCAATTTCAAAGAAAGCTGATTTTTAAAAGAACTAGGTCCATATAGAAAAGCAACCAGTATCATTATTTAATCACAATGTTACCTGTCCTAAGCTTTATTGTACAAATTTGCTGCAGTAATCATGAGCGAGTTCTTTAAGAACTATTCGGATGGATTCAAGTCTGGACTCTGTACTATCATAAGTTTAGAACTTATTAATTCCTTTTATATGCTTACATGACATTGGTCTAAGGATTAAACCTCCCAGGGCACGTTAACTTGATGATCTTCCTCATCTATTCTGGGATTCTGAGACCATAAACTGGTGAAGTCAAATGCAGTCTTTATATTTTCTTGGTATGATTTGACCAAGAATCGAAACAGGGACGTTGTTATCTGGTAACAGGGCAGAGTTTTGGAATTTGCCTTGTCCATGTTATTATAGAAGTCTTTTCGGGTTGCAAGTAAAGACTTTGGTTTAAACCGTAACTACCGGGAGAGATGGTGTTAGTGCAATCAGAGGGAAAAGATATGCCAGATGTACTTCTGTCCTGCTGGTCGAGTGAAATGCATCCGCGACATTTTTCTTGGAATGATTGACCAGAAACCGAAACAGGGACATAGTAATCTAGTAACACCGAAACCGCCCAAATCCACAGGGCAGAGTTTCGGAATTTATTTTGTCCAGGTTATTATAGATGTCCTTTTGCGGTGCAAGTGGTGGCTTTGGTTTAAACCGTAAACACCGGGAGAGAGCCATGTTACCATGGTAATCTTCCCCATCTTGGTGTTATTGCAATTAAGAGGAAAAGTGGTACCAGCAGTACCTCTATTCTATTTGGACTTTGAACCGGTGGAGTTAAATATATTTTCGACCTTTTTTTAGATTGATTTGACCAGGAATCGAAACAGGGACATTGTAATCTGGTAACACTGAAACCACCCAGTTCCACAGTGTAGAGTTGCGGAATTTTTCTTGTCCAGGTTATTATAGAGCTCCTTTTAGGATGCAAGTAGTGGCTTTGCTTTAAACCGTAACTACCGGGGGAGATGCTTATTACTTTGATGATATTCTCCATCTTGGTGTTTTGCCATCAGAGGGAAAAGAGTTGCCAGCAATAGCTCTACTGGAACTTTAAACTTGTGGATTCAAATGTATTCTCGATCTTTTCTTGGATTGATTTGGCCAGAAATCTGGTAACGCCAAGTTCCAGAGTGCATAGTTTCGGAATTAGTCTCGTCCAGGTTATTATAGAGGTCCTTTCGGGGTGCAAGTGCTGGGTTTGCTTTAAACAGTAACAACTTGCCAGCTCCTTTCGGTGGCTTTGGTTTAAATCGGAACTAGCGGGAAGAGAATGTTGATTTAAAAGCCGGTGAACGTAAAGTCTATAATTCGGGATAAGTTGTTGCAAAGACAAGATATATGGTTAGAAATAGGTTGATGTCAAGTGTATATGATACGGCATGGATGTAGAGGTATTAACCATAATCGGTCTTAACCCATCTGTAAACTTAGAGCATGTGTATCGGATGTTTTTCTCAATGAGTGTTTCGCATGCAAGAGAAGTGTAGCGGGTTGAATGGTAATGGATGTAAGGTATTTTATAAACGTGGTACCATTGGATTTCCCTTCATTGTCTTTGTATGATCAGGGGTCTTATGTGATGGATTCATATTTCGGACTACCGATTACGTCTCTAGGTGCTATTGCCCACTCAACAGAGGCGTGGTTGTAAACGAAAGTGATGCAAAAGGAGT
>NC_060953.1:16674048-16689048 GCF_022045245.1 Lucilia cuprina | reverse complement strand
CATTGAAAATTACTAGTGTCGGGTTTTAAAGGTCTACCTTAGTTCTGGTTAAGTTCTAGTTTAGTTCTAGTTCAGTTCTGGTTCAATTCTAGTTCAGTTCTAGTTCAGTTCTAGTTCAGTTCTAGTTCAGTTCTAGTTCAGTTCTAGTCCAGTTCTAGTCCAGTTCTAGTCCAGTTCTAGTTCAGTTCTAGTTCAGTTCTAGTTCAGTTCTAGTTCAGTTCTAGTTCAGTTCTAGTTCAGTTCTAGTTCAGTTCTAGTTCAGTTCTAGTTCAGTTCTAGTTCAGTTCTAGTTCAGTTCTAGTTCAGTTCTAGTTCAGTTCTAGTTCAGTTCTAGTTCAGTTCTAGTTCAGTTCTAGTTCAGTTCTAGTTCAGTTCTAGTTCAGTTCTAGTTCAGTTCTAGTTCAGTTCTAGTTCAGTTCTAGTTCAGTTCTAGTTCAGATCTAGTTCAGTTCTAGTTCAGTTCTAGTTTAGTTCTAGTTCAGTTCTAGTTCAGTTCTAGTTCAGTTCTAGTTCAGTTCTAGTTCAGTTCTAGTTCAGTTCTAGTTCAGTTCTAGTTCAGTTCTAGTTCAGTTCTAGTTCAGTTCTAGTTCAGTTCTAGTTCAGTTCTAGTTCAGTTCTAGTTCAGTTCTAGTTCAGTTCTAGTTCAGTTCTAGTTCAGTTCTAGTTCAGTTCTAGTTCAGTTCTAGTTCAGTTCTAGTTCAGTTCTAGTTCAGTTCTAGTTCAGTTCTAGTTCAGTTCTAGTTCAGTTCTAGTTCAGTTCTAGTTCAGTTCTAGTTCAGTTCTAGTTTAGTTTTAGTTCAGTTATGCTTCTAGATCAGTTCTGGTTTAAGTTCTCGGTATCAAAAGAGTTTCAAATAAAAGTTAGCAAGTTACATAGCCAATATCTTAATTAATAATGTTAAGTATATAATTAAAGTAGAAACATATGAAGTTATATACAATTACAGTGTAATAAAAAATATGGAATACAGAAATTAAAAATTGAAATTTTCTCTAAAGATCTTTAAAATTTTATTACTTAGAATGAAATCTAATTGTTAAGAGAAATTCTATTTTGTTATTAGTAATTAAATTAAATTGCGTCGTTTATTTTTAGTTACACTATATGGTTTTGTATATTTTTATATAAGAATGTTTATTAATCATTAATAATAATGAAATAAAATTATGTTAATAATTTTATTTCAAATCCTGTTTACAAATCGTTTATTAAAATTTTCTGAATATGAAGTTTATTTAACAGATTAAGAACATAACCATATACATAAATATATTAACTCAAATGTATTATGAATGTATGTATGTATGTATGTATGTATGTATGTATGTATGTATGTATGTATGTATGTGTGTAGTTTACAATTTGAAATATGTCTAACCAAAATCTAACAATTCATTTTAATGTATACAAATACAAATAGAAATGGCCAAAGCTGTTAACATATTGATATAAGGGGGATCATTTTCTTTAATGATATCTAGAGCCTGGATTGTAGAATTATTGAAGTTTCCTTGTGTAACTGACTACATAACTAACTAACTAACTAACTAACTAACTTACTAACTAACTAACTAACTAACTAACTAACTAACTAACTAATTAACTAACTAACTATTTAACTAACTAACTAACTAACTAACTAACTAACTACCTAACTAACTAACTAACTAACTAACTAACTAACTAACTAACTAACTAACTAACTAACTAACTAACTAACTAACTAACTAACTAACTAACTAACTTACTAACTAACTAGCTATCTAACTAACTAAATAACCAAATAACTTACCAACTAACTAACTAACTAATTAACTACCTACCTAACTAACTAACTAACTAACTAACTAACTAACTAACTAACTTACTTACTTACTTACTAACTAACTAACTAGCTAGCTAGCTAGCTAGCTAGCTAGCTAGCTAACTAACTAACTAACTAAATAACCAAATAACTAACCAACTAACTAACTAACTAAATAACTAACTTACTAACCAACGAACTAAATAACTAACTACCTAACTTACTAACTAATCAACTAACTGACTAACTGTAAAACTAACTAAAATTTAGTACATATAATACTCTTCGTTTGAGTGGTATTCCAGCAGGAAAGTGGACGCCCTATTACACATACATATGAACATATTAACGTAAATCTAAAGTAATATTTGGCAATAAGGATTTGCTACAAAAAAAATCCAACGTAAATAACATACGAAAATATGAAAAGTAATTAAATTTACTACTACAACTATAATCATATATGTATATATGTATACATTTGCTTCAGGATTGTATCGTATGCTATTAATAGGATATATACACATAAATACATACAAATTAATATCCAACTATATAAACGTACATTTATGCACACGAATGTATATGAATGAGTTCATCATTGAAAATTGTATTAAATCCATTTACTATATGGAACAACTAAAATATACAAATGAACATGAATATCAACATAAATAGTATGTGTTTTCTGGAAAACGAGTACCATTATGATTATACAGATTTATGTTTTAATAACATTTTGGTTGATTCCATTGTATAAATACGATGGCAAAACCATTTCTATTTGAATGTTTATACAATCATTTATTCTCTACATATTAGAGTTAAAGTATGAATCTAATTATTACTGCTATACAGATATACATTCAAAATAATATTTAGGATTAGGTTGGTGCCAATAACAATAAAATTTTAAATGATTTGAAAACAGTGATAATTGTAAAATTTTCATTGTTGCAGCAAAAATTTTATTTAATTAACTAAGTATTGAGAATTTTGTAGTGTTTTTTTTTTTTGATATCCTTTTAGAACTCCCTAATATGTATTATGTTTATAAGTAATTACTGCATGTCCTTGTATATTTGTACATTAATACGTATATATTTACTAATTCAATCTACTTACATAAATAATAAATACATACGATAATAAATATACATAAGTATTTGTGTATATAGAAATTAAGTTATGTATTATTTAAAATTATTTCAAAATGCTTTTAACGTATAATTACAATTCCGCGAAAAGGGAGAACAAAAGTTAACAATATTCTAACAATATGGCAATATGTCCGATTACAATTAGTTTTGCGGATGTGGCTGCAAAACATACAAACATATACACATACATTTCAATGTGTATCCACCGGATATAATTACATTTTGTTTGAGTTTATATGATTGTATTGGACTTATTATGTTAAACTTATTGGTTATTACTTTTTTTCCTGTGTCCCCTTGGCGTTCTTCACCTCTCTCTCTTTTTCTCTTGTACTAGTATACACTACATGCTTTTCTAGCTGGTTTTTTGTTGTGTTAATAAAAAGAATGATTTAGGTGTAAAATACTTATTGTACTGAAAAATGGGAATAGAAAATTTAGTACTATTTTAGATATGTTTGTAATTTCGTTGAAAAGGTGTATTAAATGTTGTAATCTTGTTTTTAAGAAGATCAGGTCGACCTAGCTATTTCAAACTATGATGTTTCTAACGGAAAGATCAGTGACAGGATCAACTAAAAAAAAGTGAAATAGATATATGTAAGTCGAAGTGATTTACAAGAACTTCTGCCATGTTAGACCCAGTTTTCGGTAGTACTAATGCAAACACTGGGTGAGCTATTAGACGACTCATCACAACCCCTTTTTAGCATAAAAAACATGCAGGTGTCATATTTCGTATATTGATTAGAGATAAAAAATTTCACTTCCATTTACGACCACATAGATAGATTGGTCACTTTTGATTCGGCTATTCTTCTTATAGTCGTATTCCGTTGATCACAATACGAATCCATCAAATAACCTCAAAAAAATTCTTGCTCACAAAGAAGATACTGTGGTATAACTGCTCCCCCCGGGGGCATGTTACCTTGGCGAGACCTCCGCCTTGGTGCTATTGCAGGCCCGGGGTATAAAGAAGTGGCCAATACCTCCAATCTGACTGGGATTGAAAAATTGGTTACAGTCTACTGTTTGGCTTAGTCCTTGCATAGATTGCCGCAAAATCTGGTACTACGGGTGGCCAGTTGCCTGCAGGACTATGTCCTAGCCGGTCAGTTGATTGAGGTTCCTTCGGGATCCACGTAGTGGCTGTGGTTTAAACCCAAATTCGCGGGGAGAGTAAGTGGCGGTTAATATTTCGAGATAAGTTCGGTGCTATTGCCGAGAACAACAGACACCCCGCAGTAGAGACCCACCCGTCTACCTAATGAATGTGTGGTATGTTTTTCTCCTGTGGTATCACTGCTATGAAAAGTGTAAACTCTGAACTTACACCAACAAGGAAGTACATTTCAGTGACATTACTTGTACAAGATACCCTAAATTCATCAGCATTCAATCCAGCAAACTTCTCATTATCCAACACATTCACTTCCATCTCGTATAATATACAATTGACACTAACTATACTCGACAATATCGCAATATATAAATGACAGTCATAATGTGCATCCCGAAGGGACCCATTCAATAATCCAGAAAAGACAAAGTCTATAACTTTGCACTGTGGGCTACCGGTTCCCGTGGTAGCTGGTTATATAAGTCTCTGTGGATAAATCACCGAGGATATATTTAATACTACAAGTTTATAATCCTCGCAGACTAGAGGTACTGACAGCTTCTCTTTTCTCCTGGATTACAATCACAATTACAGATTGGTGAAGTTCATCAAGGTAACATGCCCTGGGGAACCGAGGACTTTTTCGGAGAAATTCTTGTTGTCTGTACAATTGTAACCCGAAACAAAGATTAAAGCCATATATTCTGAAGGGTGGATATCTGCTTAGAGTTCTATAATGTTGGTCCAAAAGCTAACGTGTCGTCACCAGAATTATATTAGACGATGATATACATCTGGTACTTGGGGACTTTAAAGACCGATCTCTTGAAGATCTATATGAATGGAAACCGGTTTATAGCTTTATAATCCTATATTCAACAAGTATACATTTATCTATTCTTAGGAAACTTTGATTAGTTTAAACAATGTAGAAACATTTTTCTTTCGGAATGTATTGTTAATGTTCCCCCGCGGGCTCAGTTCGGCTCAGATTAACTTCGTAATTTGGCGATCATTATAAAAAGTTTTTCTCCTTTGAGAGAATTAAACATATTTTCTTTCTGAATGCATTGTTAATGTTTCCTCACGTGGTATGGATATGTGTGTAAGCTTCACAAATATCATAATACAAAGTTCGGGTACGATCAACTACATAACTTGGCGAACGTTATTGAAAGTTTGTCTCCTTTGAGGGAATTCAGTGATCTGAGTATCGCTTATCAACTAATGATATAATGTCATTTATTCTTAATTCAAATTAAGTTAAAAAGTTGTTAAGTATAAGTTGTAGTCTACAGTTCGATCTCACATTAACTCCATGATAAACGATGATAGAGGTAGTATCTCAAATCGAAACAAAGTGTTGTTCTAACAACAACATTTTTTTTTTCACGGATAAACCACAAAAGCTTTCATCAGAGGCAGATATCTAAAAACCAAAAGTTTTTAACGTGTCACAAACTAGTGAACCAATTCTTGGTAAACGATAGAAAAGGTTTGGCCATTAAAGTCCCTTTTTAACTCTCATAGTACTAAAAAGTATAATTTGTACTATCGTTATTTATCAAGTAATATTGTAAAATCTAGTTTCTATAATAATTTTAATAATGACGATGAATTACATAGCAAATTTGTTGTTAGAAAATCCACAAAATTTCCGTATGTATAATTAAACAATATAAATGAAAATATTATACTCAATACAACTGGGTATGTAAATAAAAACGACATAAGTATTAAAATCAGCATATATGTATGTATGTACAATGTAGACGTAAATACTTACTTATGCTTTATGCTTGTTAGTATAGATGTACATATATACATACATTGTAATATTAGATATTCAGACTAATTTATTTTAAGCATATGACTACATAGATGATGCTATTGATTAATATTATTACATGGAATACATACATAAATACTTACTAATATATGTTTATGGAATTAATTTGAGAATATGTGTGTTTCCTTTACAATGGAAATATTTAATGAGATTGACAATTGTAATTAAGTCTTGTATAACTTAATGATGTACATATGTAATGTGCGAATGGGAAGTCATTTTGTCACGATGCGAGGGCTTATGTTTAGAACTGAGCTGACAAGGTCTATACCGATAGGGCCACAGATGTCAGAGAGATCTAAACTGAGCACGAACTAAGAACTTTAATCCCCACTTTTAATTAGCGCCTGTTTCTTCTAGTTGGAGCGGCTAATAAACGGACTGTCCGTTGGTCGGAAGTAGCCCGTTTACCTGTCCAATGAAGCCGTCGGTCCGTAATAACAAATTCATCATCGTCTGTGAGCGGCTGATGGTATGTGTCTGTCTCCTGTGGGGCGTACTTGAAATTCGTCCTAGACAATCCAGGACCACTGCCCAGTGTGAAGATCTAACTCACTGCTTATAGAGCGTTAAGTGTAGCTGTACAATGCAGTCTTTTGGGGAAGTTTGGCCTGGCGCGTCTCGAAGCAATACGGAGATTCTGGAAATTATACTGTTCAGCAACCCTCAGCTACCCACAAAGGACTGGAAAGTAACAAAAATTGCTGACCCTGTTGACGTATCCAGGAAGGCCACTGATCGGCAAAGAGCTTTGTAAGAGCTTTCTTGTACTCTTAATTTCACACATGTATAAAAACGATGAATAACAGTACCTCTACAATGCTAACTTAAAGAATTTTTGGTGTTATTTCAATCCGGGGGAAAATCTACCTATAGTCTGCCTGAACTATACAATGTTAGTGTCTAACAGGGTTTTCCTGCTTTTCAACACTAATAACTTACCATATCTGATTTCACGACAACCAGGAGCGAGCAAGGCAGATTCTCGAACTCTGTCTTGTTTCAGTGTTTTTGGAGAGGACCCTTCGGTATGCATGTGGTCGCGGTGTTTGATATGTTCCGAGCTGCTACCCTCAGAGAAGTGATGTGAGGCTGGTAACGGATTGGTTTCAAATGAATAAGATACTTAATCGTTGAAGGGATATGAGGGTTTCCTTGAACCCGTATATCTAGACTTAATGTATCGGATGATTTTCCCAATGAATGTAGAAGAAGTGTGTTGCGTTGAATGGTTATGTATGTACGGTATCTTATATAAGTGACAACATTGAAATTCCCTTTTTGGTGAGGACACGTTTAGGGTTTACTCTGTTCCTTTTTGATGTATTCGTATTTCGATCTACCGAATACGTCCAGCAAAGGTCAGATTTTAGATATATCGAGTATTTGAGTAAAGTGCTTGCATATGGTGGTGAGATGTCAAAAAAGTTTTTCTTGTTAATGAAAAGGATCACCTTAAAATTAGGTCTTCAAGGCACGGGCTCGCACTCAACATCTTGTGCATATCGACAATTGATCGATTTAGCATATCGATCGAAAAGTAAAGCGTTATGGAAGTACAACCCATTAAGTACCAGGTTTTTGCTTAATTTAAGCGTTATAGTCAATGAAGCTCAATTTGAGACCGTGAACAACATACACATTTTGCGATCATGTTTGAAAGTCTAATTACCCTATCGGCTCATGATCTTCATAGATCGAGTGTATAAACAAGATCCTCGATACGTTTACAGAGTAACATGTCAGTGGTGTATTATGCTAGGTGGTGTATTAAGCTGCTCATGTATTGCCTCCTTCACTGTCAATGTATTGATCTAGGAAGCCCTATGTTATGTTGATTTGTTTTACTGGGCATGATCTCGAAAAAGTTATCCCAAATTAACAACACAAAGTTGTATGCCTTACCTAAAGAAGTCGAAACTAGCTTTGTGAATAAGAAGTAACATACATATGTATGATCCTAGCAGTATAAACAAACAAACGCTTCAAATATCGCGGTTGTAGTTAACAGAGCATGAATGTCGTATTTGGTGGTCGATTATAACAGAAATTGAGGAAAAATGGGATAAGGTTATAAGTTACACTTGTTTCAACTGAAGCAAGGAAATAATACAAAACTTGTATAAATAATTTTCAGTATTTTCCAGCAATTAAATCATTTACCCAATTTACCATGCAGTAAACCAAATAATTTCTACGCTTTAACAGATAATCGATTGTGGCAAATAAAAAAATATATATATTGCGATTTAAATATGAACAAAAAATTTTACACAAACCATTTATAATTAGAGCAAAAACGATATAAATTATGCATTAAAGTGGAAGTTTTTTTTTAAATATTCTATAAAACAAATCAAGTGGAAAAAATTGTTTGATTTGTTTGCAATTTTTACACTAAAACTACCCAATTTTTTTGGCAAAAAAAGAAGAGCATGGAGAAACAAAAAAAAAAAAATCATAACATCTGCATTTAATCTGCAGGGTTAGTGCATGGATTTCAATAACTGTGTACCGAGTATTAACTGCTCATATCAGTAGTGACATTATCTATTTATTGTATTTTTTTTTTCTCAAATTCAATTTTGCAACATAAATGTTTTTTACATGATAAAAAAATTATTAAACTGAAAATCAATTGCAATAGAAAAGTGTGTCTTGGAAAAAAAATATTTAATAGAAATTGTAACAAATTTTAAGGACATTTAATAGTGAGATTATTGAAAAACCACCCTTAAACATCCGTAACAAAAACAACATCAACAGTTGCAAAAATTCGATTTTATTGTATTTTGTGTTAAAACCCGGCAAATAAGGGAATTTTGTTGTAAATCTGTAGCATTTACTTTGAGGTTGCATGTGTGATCCCTTAATATCAATGATAGTTTTTACATTTTATTTATTTCAAAGACCGTTAGTCCAATATGAACATTTTTCAATTTTCTTCTGTCTGTCTGCCGTTCGTCTAACTTTTGCCAACCCATTAAATTAAAAGGCCATAAATTATTTCAATAGCACTATATTGCTCTATTATATCATGCTATTGTTTTCTATTGTATTTCGTTATATTTGTGAGCCCCTTGTTACATTTATAACTTTTTTTTTTAAAGTTGACCATTTAGCAACTTTTTCACCAAAAAAAATCTCTATCACTCTGTCCGTCCTTCCTCATATAATTTAGAAATATTTATGTCATTTTATTCATTTTCTTAGTATTTTGTTAAATATAGTTGTTATTGTTTTAAGCCATCTTTTGGCCACTATGATTTTCTTAACAGATTTTAAGTACTTTTATTTTTTTATTTTTTTGTTTTCTTTTATCTCAAGAGTATTTTTGCTAGAGTTCCGTTTGGTTTTATAAGTTTATTGTTTGTACTTTTATTTTGTACTTTTTTTCATGGCAATAGTTTTGAGTTAATAATTGAACTTTTTAGCAAAAAGATTAACATCTTTTTCATATATATAATTATAATATATAAAACGCAAAAGTTTCTGTAGAAATACGGAGTACATAAATGCACAGAGTGAAAAAGGAAGAAAAATATACACGCCTGGTAACAAATTGACAACAAAGTGTTTATAATTTTTCAATAACATCACTTTGTTAATATTTACATAAAGGATGTGTATAAAATTTAGATTTTGACAACGAGTGTTATCCCACGTACATAAATACGGATATTATTGAAAAATTATAAACACTTTGGTGTCAATTTGGTACCCTCTGAGTGCTAATAAATATTAGTTTTAGAAAAGTTTTGCTAATATTATTCATTAGGATGAGTCACGCATTGTAATTTATCCAAATACAAGTCAAAAATAGGCACATCGACTCAACCGATAGAACCATACGATACTCTCTTTGGTATATTTTTTAAGAAAACCTATAAAATTTCTATCAAGAGTGTCCTAAGAATCTGAACTAGTACTAAGGCCAGCCTGTTATGCAAACGATATTAGAAATCTAGCCCTTCTACACAAGAGAAATCTACTTGTGTAGAAGAATTGAAGAGACTCCAAACTGAAGAGGCTCTTGAACTGACCTTCAATGTTAGTCCGCTGAAGACGGAAATGAACCTTGTTTTCTAAAAAAGAAAATACCGGAAAATACAGACAGAGTTAAGTACATAGATGTAATCCTTGACCGAAATCCTCAAATAGATGATTGGATCATTAAAGTACATCGGCGCTAGGCGCTATGTAGGAGGCCCCATAAAATAGGGCCTTAGTTCTACTACGACGCATTGGTACTTTGGTACAACTGTTGCATAGGTAGTGTCTCTTTGGTATATTTTTGAAGTATATTCTAAGAATCTGAACTAAGACTAAGGGCGGACTTTTATGCAGACGATATTAGAAATACTATGGGGAGAGGATCCAAATTACTTGTGTAGAAGGGCTGAAGAGGCTCATAATATGACGTTCAGCTGATCCTCAATGTTAGTTCGCTTACGACGGAAATGAATCCTGTTTTCTAGCAAAGAAAATACAGATAGAGTTATGTACATAGCTGTAATCCTTGACCGAGGATTGGATCCTCAATGTACATCGGTGCTAAGCGCTGCGTATGCCCCATAAAATAGGCCCCTAGTTATACTATGACACATTGGCTTTATAAAAGTGTAATTAGACAAATTCTTACTTATGCTTCAAGTTAATAATCTTTCGGACTTGTCTAGATAGTTAAGTTTAATATCAATCACTATTACAGAGCGTTCAGAGTAAATGTTGCTGTCAAACTTTGTTGCTCTGGAAACTTTGCTAGATATAAAGGGTATGAACATAATTCTTTAAAGACGTATTTATATAAGATATAAATAAGACGACAATAGTTTAGACAAACTGACTAAAAAGCGTACTCAACATATTTGAAGGGTTTACACATTTATCGGCCTTGTGCTATCGCCTAGCAGATACATAATATTCAGTGATCATTTCAACTCACATTCTCGGTTATAATAGTCAATCGGCTCTAAATGATAAATTAATCCTGCGTTTCTATATTGAAGACCCAGGAAGAGAAATACATGTAACAGTTTATCTCACAACCCTAGCTTCCGGGTCGGCAACTTCAGCCGAACGGCTCATAAAGCTATAACCAAATATAAGGAATATTCGGCAACGAGCGAGTGTAATAGCTTTAACGCTGATTTGAAAAAGCTGGCCGATTACTTCCAGGAAACTGAGTCTCTAAACATTAGACGATAAGACATTCAGTGAATGTATATCAAGAGTTAAGTTTATAAAATTCTTTGTTCGAAGAGTTAAGTAGGAAAGTTGACCATATGTTTTGTTCTCTAGAAACACACTTTGGTATATTATAATGATCCCTTTCTGATACGTGGTTTCATATTAAAAGTGCATAAAAAGTCTGCTAATTTGTTCACTGAAGTCCATAAAGTTTATCACGAATCGAGTGTTAGTTAGACGAAGGTAAAACGACATCAAAAGCGTCTGCAAAAATATTGCCAGGTATCGATTGAACAGTCCTATTGCGTAATGCTTCGCTATGTCCGACGTCCACGAACCAAAAATTCCACTTTTATCCCATAGAATGACTTTAAACAAGTATGAATGTATAGTCGCATATTGCCGACTATATATTACCCTACACCAGTCAGTATGTTAAAAATTGGAATTATTTAAAAAATTAAAGCATTTGATTTGTTTTTTAACTTTATTCCGGAATATTTTCAAAGGGGAGTAGGGTAAAATATGGGCCTATACTTATAAATGTTGGTAGAGGAATTCACGTTTACTTCAAAGATATTTATGTAGAATTTAAAAGTTTTATTAATGTTTATATTTGAATTTTGACCTTCAAGTCATTTTCTAAAGGGAGTTTGTATGGAAGATCATTACAAAAAACGGTAATGTCATTTAAAGTTCAATAAAATAAAGTTTTGCCGACTTTTGTTGAGCCCAAAGGCTCTTGACATTCGGGGGACACGGTTGTATGGGGGGTAGGCGAAATAATGGACCGAATTTATCCATTTTTAATGAGCTTCATCCTTGTGCCAAAAAACAGTGTGTTTCATCAAATTACCTTAAAAATTGACTGTACCTTGCGCACAAGTTTTACATGGACAGTCAGCTAGACGGATGGGCGGGCGGATTCTAAGCCGATCGATATACTTTAAGGTGGGTATAGGACGAATATTTTTGTATGTTACAAACATCAGCACAAACCTAATATACCCTCCCCATTAAAGTAGTGTAGGGTATAAAAACTATTCAATTTGCAGTCCGTTCAGCTTAGGAAAGTTTAAAAAAGCTTTTGTCCCAGCTTCTACAATACATTATTTTAGAACCATTAGGGTAAATCTTGTACTATTATCTGGAGCGACAAGAAGAAGCTTTTGTCAATTAGTAAACTATTTCTAGAATTCCCTCAAAAAAATTGAGTAGAATTCGAATCTAATTATTGGATCATGAAGAATGTTTCAGTATCAACAGCTGACCATACAAAAGTGAATCATAGATTACAAAAGCTCTAATGACTGATGTCTTCATTAAATGTTAAAGGCATTCGCTTTACTCCTATTGCATTTCCAGGAGGCAAAATATTTGTATTTCCAGTATGTTTTGCTCGCCCATGATGAAAGTTCGACTAGGTATGATTTCATGGGAACACTGGTAAGTAATTTACAAAAGAAGAATATATATATGGGACTTAAATCAAGGATTATAAAAAGCCTTTGTATTACCTTGACAAAATAGACAGAGTGAGAGTATTTCTAATATGATCATGTTTATTCAAATGAACATCAACAATTCATTTCTCAAATAATTGACCGTAATCGTCTTAGCCTAGGATCCATTAAAATTTTCTGATTTTTTCTACAATTGATGCTGCCTACATGAGGTACAACAAGCGCCTTTTAGAGTCCAAGTTGGAATGATCACGAAATTGGGAGAGATCATTAATCATTCTATTTTAGATCAATATTTTAGATCAATATTTTTGATCAATAAATTTGGGCATAGAAGTAATCGTCTTAGCCTATGATCCATTAAAATTTTCTGATTTTTTCTACAATTGATGCTGCCTACTTGAGGTATAACAAGCGCCTTTTAGAAATTGGGAGAGATCAGTGATCATTTTATTTTAGACTGTTCAATAAATTTGGGCATTGAAGTAATCGTTCCATCTTGGACTTTAAATATAAATTCCTAAAATATTTAAAAATATATTTTTTCATATGTTAACTTTTGGCGAGAATTATCGGAGTGAAAGAAATATTTCCGTTTCTATAGTATATGTATAAAAACCATCTCTAACTCTTAGATCGCGCAGATAAGCCCACATACATATGTATGTATGTCGTTTTATTTCATCTGTTTATTAAATATAATTTCATAAATATTATCATTTTATTATATTGTATGAAACCATTCACATTCATTTCATTATAAAATCTGTATCCTTTCTCATGCTCGCCCAAAATTTCACAATTACTATCAATATACACTTTCATATATCTACACGTATGTATGTGTGTTGTATAATTGTATGTGTACAAATTAGTTTTCAGTCACTGTCAGTCAGTCCCTCATCAAATTTGTCACAAACAAGGTAAGAAAACGATATCAATGATCTGCAGTGATACTCGTACACGCATACCATTCACCCTATTATAAAAAAATAAATTAATTTTCCAATTGACTTAAATAAGTCAAAGTCATTCATTCATACATTCAAGTCACTTAAATGTACAAAAACATAACTGCTGTCCTTTTGTTTAACGAATTATGTTTTTGCTGCTTTGTGTTATCGTGAATGAATGGATGAATGAATGAAAGAATAACTGACTGTTTGACTAAAGTATTATATTTGAAAATATCATTAACTACTACTGATCACAAGGGTATCACAATTAATTAGGGGTTGATTATTTCTTTCTTACTTCAACTCTCCCTTTTTCGTTTAAGCTGAAGTGGCAAAAACTACGTTGGCTGTGATCCCTTTTGTATTTCGTTTTTATTCAGTTGTTTTGCATTAAAATGATCGGTATTTTTGTTGAGAGATAATTAGTTTTAATTATACGCCATTTGTGGCTGAAAATTAGGATAATGGTGTTAAACATACTAATCGGCTTATTAAGATAAATTAAAAAGATTAGAATATAAAGGCATTTTTTTCGGGAAATTGTTGCAGCGAAAAGGGGTTTTGAAGGATCGACAATAAGGTTCTAAGATTTTGTATCTCAAACTATTTAAAAAATCTAAATACATTTTTGTTTTACTGATTAAAAAAGTGTCCATACACCAAGAATGAAAGGGAATTTCTATTACAGCGAGAATAGACCATAATCGGTGTACTTTCTTTTCTTATTTCTAATGATTTTTAATAATATTTAACACAATAACCAGAAGTATATAATCTGACTACATCAAAGCAAATTATTCTCATTTTATCTCTAAGAAATTGTTAAAATATCTATGGCTCCAAAAAGTAATGACTGCTCTTGTTAAACATCATACATACACAAGTGCAGTCTCTCCATACATTGATTTCCCATTTAACACAACTCAAAAATGCACAAATGTTGCAGTAAAACCATGCAACACCTCAACCCACGTATACAAAATCATCTAATAGCAAATGTTCAAGAACAAAGTGCTTTAAAGGTTATGATGTGGAATTACAACAAAAAGTATATAGAATAGAAACAACAACATTTGCATTACATATTATTAGATTAGATAATGATGCCGATGTAGATTATTCAGTGCTACCGGATATTGTCAAGAATAGTTATATAAAATACAGAATATGTTTTATTAGAAAGTTCTCTTAATAACAATAAAATATGTGTAAGAGAATCACTTAAGATTACTTGGAATAATGGAACAAAGGGTTGAACAACTAAAATCTTATGGGATAGGACGGTATAAAGCTTTTCCCTAATAAATATGTTTGAAGTTAGCAGGATGGTACGTATTCTTCGTAAATCCAGATAGATAGATAGATAGATAGATAGATAGATAGATAGATAGATAGATAGATAGATAGATAGATAGATAGATAGATAGATAGATAGATAGATAGATAGATAGATA
>NC_060953.1:16527860-16673948 GCF_022045245.1 Lucilia cuprina | reverse complement strand
GTTAGATAGTTAGATAGTTAGATAGTTAGATAGTTAGATAGATAGTTAGATAGTTAGTTAGTTAGTTAGTTAGTTAGTTAGTTAGTTAGTTAGTTAGTTAGTTAGTTATTTAGTTAGTTAGTTAATTAGTTAGTCAGTTAGTTAGTTAGTTAGTTAGTTAGTTAGTTAGTTAGGTAGTTAGTTAGTTAGTTAGTTAGTTGGTTAGTTAATGGGTGGATAGTGGTTTCAGTGGGGTTTCCCCTTTGGACCCTTAGTTCAGGATCATTACCTAAGCGTATAATATTATAAGTTCTTTAGCGCTATTCTGAAGATTATTTGATTTATATATTTTTGCCAACAGCAAGAAATAAAGGTATCCATTGAAGGACGACTCGTTAGTAGTCATAAGTCAGTTATGCTCCAGAAAAATACGTTCTATGGCTTTTTTGTCAATGTGATAGACTTTTTTTAAGTCCTAATGCTTTCTCATAAGTTACATTTTATACATATAACTCCATAAAGCGAAAGGATATAGCCTTTTTGATTTGCCATAAATATCTAAAGGATATGACCCTAATGGGCACGCTACATACTTAAGAAAAAAGCCAAAAGCTCCTCCCTAATGATATTATAATACAATTACACTTCTTATATTATTATTTCAAAACAATATGCATAACTTTCATTTAATATTCCAAAAAAAAAACATCATAGAAAATTACAAAATTTATCGCTACAGAATAAAAAAACTTCAATTCTATTGACTGAATGATGAGCAGACAACACTATTCAACAAATTCCATCCAATATTATGTCTCGTTTTGTCTCATCTCTGTAATAAATACAATAGTAGAACAAGCAAAAAGTAGAAAACTACAACATACATTATAGGATTAGATACAATTGAGCAACAAAATCGCAATAAATGAGAACTAGACTGAGGTCTACTAAAAAATCGAAATATTGAGCTTAAAGGATACTCTCTACAATAAATACACATTCACAATACATTGATGTGAACATGAAAATCCACCAAATGTTACGAAAAAGATATAACTAAACTATGAGAATCTGTAACTAAATGATGTGCATGAATTTAGGGATAAATGTTAAGGAGACTGAACTCGTCTATACATGTAACGGTATGAGTGTGTGTGTGTTATTTATCGAATTTTAAAACATGTTTTAGAGTATTAGAGTCTGAAAATGGCAAATATTTAGTGTTTGTAGTTATTTTTCGCCAGTTATTCAGCCTGCTATGGGGTGAATAAATTACAAAAACATCATTGAAATTTGAAAAGTAATAGAACCTCATCAATATGGGCAACAAACGAAAAAGAGCTTTAGCAGCGTATTCAAAATAGTAGAGACACAATATTATTTACAATATTCAAATATTTAACAAATGTCATTTGAATTGTCATTGTAAGAGATTTTTATTCAAAATATATAGTTGAGATATACATATATGAAAAGTCTTTATTGTATGAAAATGTGTATATATCTATGTATGAGGTATATATGTATGTGTGTATTTGGGAGAGATTTGTTGTGGAAATAATGACTACAGATTTTTAAGTGTTTTATTTTGGAGTTCAAAATAATGGCATTACAAACATTAATATCAATAATTATTAACAGAACAAAAATTAGAGATTTTTGAATAGATCTTGAGCAAAAAAATCAAAATCGATTAAATAACCCAGAGATACTTGGATCCGATCACATACCATGATCGGTTGCTTAGCGCTGATTTCAAGTACTTTTTCATCTTCATATTTTTGACAATAGCAAGAGACCAAAGTATAAAACCCGTATTGGTCATATGCCCACAATCACAGAACTATATGCTTTGATAATGTCTCCATAAGCCACTGTACGGACATCAACGGTTCAACGATAATTAACTTATCTCGTCGAAACCACCCGAGTTATCTTCGGATAAAAATTGTCAACCCAGCGATAGCTATACCTAACGACATCAGTGTTATCATATCGACATTAAAAATGCAAAAATTGCACATAGAAAGAACTATGGACCGCAGTTGTATTGTTACATCATCCCTCATTATGTTGTTGTTAAAATTCGGGAAAAAGAAGCGCTACAAGAAACCCTAGTATGCCGAGATCCGTGACGGTTAAATGTAATCCAAGCTTTTCTTGAAATGATTTGGCACGGGGCAGAGTTCGATACCATGTACCATGAAATTTCATAACATAAAGCAAAACTAATCAAAATCAATAAATGATAAAAATCATTCTTAAATTGCTCTAAAAATATATTTTTAACATACAAATCGAT
This sequence comes from Lucilia cuprina, assembly GCF_022045245.1. Classification (NCBI taxonomy): domain Eukaryota; kingdom Metazoa; phylum Arthropoda; class Insecta; order Diptera; family Calliphoridae; genus Lucilia; species Lucilia cuprina. Next base: position 16,671,667 of record NC_060953.1, on the reverse strand, counting down.
ATAAATACATAAACATAGAAATATTTATAAACACTCATGCAGATACATCATAAATCCCAAAAACAAACGGTCCAATAGGATATAAACGAGCTTTTTGTCTGTATAACTACTAACTATTCCACTCACTTTGCACAAATCCCTTTTCTCTGGTTGTCATAAATTTTCAAATGTTGTTCTACCGAAAAGAAGTACATTTTGTTATTTTTTCTTTGCAACATGACCGGAGTGATACAATATAGAACTTTATACGCAACTAGCATCATAGATATGTAGACCTTACGACCGACACATTAATATATTCTTATTATGCAGTTTTAATGTCATTCGTATGGGCACAATCTCTTTCCGTGCGCTATGAACTCTACTCTAGTTGTTTAGTTGGTGAGATTTTGACGACATTTTTAGACAATTTGTGCCTTTGTTTTTAACTTTCTATGTTTGATTTTGTAAATTTATACCAATATTCTACTACACTGGATTCAGTTCATGAAGAAACCATTTTGGTTTGGTACCTTTAGGTTAGGTTTGTAATATTAGTTAGATAGACAGATAGATAGATAAATAGATAGATAGATAGATAGATAGATAGATAGATAGATAGATAGATAGATAGATAGATAGATAGATAGATAGATAGATAGATAGATAGATAGATAGATAGATAGATAGATAGATAGATAGATAGATAGATAGATAGATAGATAGATAGATAGATAGATAGATAGATAGATAGATAGATAGATAGATAGATAGATAGATAGATAGATAGATAGATAGATAGATAGATAGATAGATACAATCTTTCTGGTAGTAGAAATTTAAATAAACATCTCTGATAACAAATTTCTATGTACATATCTGTAGCATATTTTTGTTGTTGTTTTAATAGTGTCAAGTCTATGATTATTGTTATTATCATTGTCTATGTTTTATCATTAAATTCATAAAACTCATACATAAGCATTTTCAAACATAGACACAATATTCTCATTCAACCATCTAAGCATCCATCTATCTATCTCTCCATGTATTTATTGGATACAGTTTTTCAAAGTTCCCTTTCGCACTGACTATCATTTGTCGTCTGTGTGCGTAAATGTCTAATGTCAGTCTGTCTGTCCAAGTGGGTGGGAAACAGTTATCCTTGTATTAGTGTATATTTATGATGACTATGAAAATCGTATCATTTTCAATAGCAGAGTCTATATTATAGAAAAAAAAGTTTGAATTTAATAGAACAACACAACAACAAGAAGAAACATAGAATTTACGTGCTTACAAATCAATTTTGATTGGTATTTAATGAGTATGTATTTGTTTAATATTAAGTAATGTTTTATGTATCTAAAATTGTACTAAATATAGATGAATTCTAGAGACAAATTGTAAATACAAACATTGGTTTTAATGGAATATATAATGAAGCAAAAAATGAATATCGATTATTTCTATTTAGAATTGGAAATTAATGTTTATGAATTTTAAATAAATTTTGCTATTTGAAATTGTTATATTTTTCACAGGAAATAAGGTTCACAGGAGTTAATATTATTATTTTCGTTACTGTTACAAAAAATGGAGCTTTTCATACTAATTTTATCTTTTTTGCAAAAATGCGGTTAGAACTGAGCAGGTTGCATGGACTTGTTTGTGTCAGTTACCGGCAAGGTAGTTCAGATTCACTCTACCAAACCGATTAACCTCACGACTGAACTGTAACGAGCTTAAGAATTATTGGAGAATTCTTGGACTCAGTTATTAAAAAAAGTAATTGATTAAATTACGGAGATGTCAAGAATTACTTAAAATATATAGATTGGAATTAAGAACAAAATCAGATGTCGATTTTGTCTAATCAGTTCACGAATATGTCAAGTATACATAAATATTTAATACATTTTCTTCAATGCAAACAAAATTTTAACAGTTTTATTTAATTAATCATGTAATTGATTCAATGAAATATTTTACTAATAATAAATACCTAGTCTAACAAACATTGACACATCGTTTTCAATCTTTGAAATGGAACATTAAAATCTCTTAATTCACATGTCATTTCTTGAAATAATTTGTAAACAGAAATCAATTTCTCCTACTTGCCAAACTAAATACAAGTAAAGAATATAATAATAGAGAATAATCATTTAAGCCCTTAAAAATAGGTTTCATGCCTGTTAAAACCGGAAGTAGGATTATGATTGAAAAGTCACAAGGATTAAAAATCAAACACCAAACAACCATTCATTCATACAGTGAAAATACAACAAAGTAAAACCAATAAATGAAATGAAGTGAAAAGAGCAATAGAAAATTCATTCATGTCAAAAGAAAAAGCAGAAAGAAGTAAGAACAACAAGTGAAATGAGTTGAAAACTATGAATGAAACCTAAATGACCAATTGAATGAAAATGATTGACGAACTGTCAATCATTGAAATCCAATAAAAATCAGAATGTATGAAAATAAATAAAGTAACAATTTTGATTTGAAGCCTATGTGAATTAAGAAAAGGTGATATTTTGTACCCTTCCCAACATTTGCTGGTTTTTTTGTTAATAATAATGTTAATTAATTTGTAAGAAAATTTACGCTTTTAGGGTGACCAGACTTAAAAAAAAATAAATTTTTGTTCAAAATGTTGAAATCATTGTCAAAATGTTAAGAGTATTTTTTAGATCAGTATTTTGAAATGTTTAAAAAAAAATAGTTTCTTTTTAATCTGGCCACCTCACAACAACTATTGTTAATGATCCATCAACTCTTATAATGCGACGTTACGATTGCCTTTATAAAGTGTAAATGTATGCCTTTTAGCCATTGTTAATGTATAGATTGATGGACATTAATCATACTTTAAATATACAGACATTGGAACGGATCGAAGAATACCTTACAGACGTACAATATAAAAAGAATAAGAAATCATAATAAAATACGATAAAATCCAAATGAAAAGAATCAAAGCGCGGGTGCTCATACAACACGTAAATGAAAATTAAATTAAAAGTAATTAAAGTTTCAAAAGAAATTTTTCTATATAGAAATTCGTATAAAAGATGATGATCATCAGCGTTGAAATATTATAACATGTCTTTTACATCTAACCCCCCGATGGCAAATTATACACCAAAAGTTATATACTAAAACTGCCAAATCAGAAAATCGGAAAGGTTTTTAAAAAGTCAGCTTGAAGTCGAACTGGACTTTAGGGTATCAGATTTTGTACATTAGAATATAGTCAATCTATAACGAAACTTGAATGTTAAGGTGCTTTACATGAGCACCAGCTATGTTATCGTAATTCACTGTAGTCTAGTCTACCCCTGCACCATTGTACCTCTTAAAAGCCGGTGGCAATTTATGTTTACAGATTTTACGATCCAGTATACGTGCTCTTTGCTTTGCTAATCTAACCCCGACAAAGGAGAAGGAAATCACTGATTAGAGCCAATAGATGGCGAGGATTCAATATCAGGTGAAATTATCCTATTGATGAAATGAGGAATGTCTTGTCGGTAGAAAAATCCTCATCATTTCTACACTACTGCGCGGGCTTTTGCTGTTTCGGCAACATCACATAGGGTACGTATTGTGATTTGAAAAACACAGATCTATACTTATTTCAGTGGCTCCTAAAAAACTAGAAGCGGCAACTAAAACTTAACCCGAAAATTTATATTTCACCGAATTAGGTTCAAACCACAGCCACTACGTCCATCTCGAAGAAACCTTAACCAAAGTTTTACGGGCAACTGGCCACTTGTAGTACCAGATTATGAGGTACTCAGGTCCGACCCCACGTCTAATCTTTCCAAGAAAAGGGCGAGTACCAGCAGACCGGCAGGGTTGCAATACACCAAGATGTAAACCATTCATCAAGGAAACATGACACAGGGGAGTCTTAAACGAGACCATATGTCAGACATTAAATAGACTATTGTCTGGACTATAAACCAAATTAAAGACTAGACAATAGTCTATACTAGGTATCAGACTATACGCCAGTCTATGGATTGTACAAGAGTGCCGATTATATTTCAGACTAAAGTCCAAACTATAGACCTACAGTTTTAAACAGATACTTAGAGATTGAACGAAGAATATCAAACTCTTCTGATAATAAGCTATATATAATTTCCATTAATTTCATATCGGAAGATAACTGCCTTCTTATGGAACCACGTGGAAAATAGAATACCTTTAAGGTATACATATATAATGTAATCGGTCTTTGAACTATGATGATATTAGACTGTCTTGTCCTATTCCCCCGGGGGCATGTTGGTGTTATTGTAATCCCGGGGAAAAGACGTGTTTTCCAATTCGTCAGTCTGGTAGGGACTATAAATTGGTACAGTCTACTGCCTGGCTTAGATATGCTAGAGAATTGTCAGGTTAGTATTTAATGGTTGCCTGTCATCCCGTAGATTGATCTTTATGATCATGAGAATGGAACTAAGCTGTTGCCATCTCAACATGATATATTGATACATGCAACGCGACTATTTGTCGTGGCAATTATTGAAATTATTGACTTTGGAATTCCTATTTTCTTTGTCACATTATCGGGTCATAAAAGAGGGACTCTGATCCATTTGTTGGGTATTTCGGTCTATTAAATACGTCTCTAGGTGTTGCCGAATCAACAGAGGACATCCCATCTGCGTGGTTGTAAACGGGAGTGATGTTTTACATCTCGGAAGTTAAGCAACGGGGCAGCAATGTTCAGAAATTAGATAGCTCGAGTACTCAGCAAAGTGCTTGTGCATGGACAGGCCCAATCCATGTATAAAAATTTGCCATTGAAGGATTCGGGGGCTATGGTAGACCGTTGTTCAAGTCTACCCAGTGGACGAAAAGGACCACCGTGAAATAAGACCGTCAAGGCAGGTTTTTAGGTAAAGCACTCCGATATTCGTGTCTTGTCTTATTAGTGTTAGCTCTTTTTCAAATTTTTAACAATCCGTTATGCAGCGTAAACATAGGGAAAGGTGCAGAATTTCAATTCAACAAAAACTAATCAATGTTATTGTTTACCTTAACGCTTTGTTCGCACATCATGTAATATTTCGGCTACTGACTGATGAACGATCGATGATACACTAGCTACCAAATTGAATGGAGTTTACTTTAGAAAATAAAAAAACACATACATACAAACAAACATTAGCGTATCTTTGATAATTGTAATCATTCTTCAATGATCATGTCGATCTTGAAGCCACCACTGTGTTACTCAAAATTAATAGTGAATAAGAAATAAATAAAATCTTAATGAATCACGCAAATGCCCCTACAGCTTAAGATTTATTTATTTGATTTCAATTAATTTCTAATAGTTTTAATGATTGTTTTTAGTCATCAATATCGTATCAACTCTCGAAAAAACACGTCCGTATGTTAAAAGGAATTTTTGTAAACAAGTGTTTGCACAAAAGCAAATATCAGACCCAAGAAGAGACAGACCGAATGACAGACTTTTCTTTAGGATTTTTTAATGAAGTTTCTTGTTTTAATAGGAATTGAGTTAAAATTTCTTTTTTTTTTTGATTTAGTTCCTTTATGACTTATTTTCAATAAACCTCCTTTTTCCGGTTGTCTCCTGCCGTCAGCCAGTGTAAACATTACATCTTTACTCAACACATCTTTCCTTTTCCCAAACTCATAGATCATACAACACGTTCATTATTTATACGAAATTTTAACCAGAACTAGATACAATAATAAACATTCAAATGCTTGCAACAACAACATTCTGGCAAATAATTCACAATTGTATGTGAATTACTGGAAAATTGGCAACCAGCTGTGTAGATGTGTGCGAGTTGTGTGTGTATGCATTCTTCGTGAACGTGTGTCTCTGGGGAGTTTTTGTTTGAATGATAAATTGCATTCATGCAATTAATTTTTTGGTTAAAGGTTTTAGCACCTCTAAAGTCAATAAGTCGTAGTTTGTTTTGTTCCATAATATTTTTTTTTTGCACATTTCTACCTGATCTCTCTTATAAATTTCCATTTCTTACAGTTCTCTTCATTCGTCTATAATCCTGGATTTTATAAAATCCTGTTGTTCTTTTCAATTTTTTTAGATTTACAAGGAATTTATGTGCCTGTGATTAATTAGTAAAATTGCTTTATTGTTTCGATAAGTTACATCAGGAAATTCCTAAGCAAGTGTAATCCGATTAGTAAATTAGAATATGGGATCTGGGATTTTGTTTTTAGACAGTAGATTTTTTGTATTAAAGTCAAAAAATTTTTACGATTTGGGTTTTTGGGAAATTTGGTGGATTATAAGAAATATTTGTGTTGCCTTTTTTAAGATATAAGTTCCTAATCTTAACTTTTTAAGAAATCGTGTAAAATGTTGGAAGATCTATCTATCTTGATGACAACCATCATCAAGATAGACAGATAGACAGAAGAGAAAGTTGGCTGGATTTGGAAATATGATTACGAATGATAGACTTAACAAATTTTGACTTTTAAAAATCCGAATAAAAGGATATAATCTGCAACAAACTCGCGGCAAAACTCGATATTATATTGTGCATACAGAACTAATTACTTTTCAATGTGGTCTCCAGTGGGTTAGTTAGTGTTCTAGCCTGTACACCGGTGAAGGCCTATGGAGGCCTACGTAGATTTCTTCGGATGTAATGGATATACATCCGAGCACAGTTAAATAGGCCTAAGTGAGCCGCTTATGAAATGGCTGCACTTCTTATATCCGTTGGTTACGACCTCGACATGCATAGCAATCACATCAGTATTTCGACCGCAGGATATCGCATAAGGTTAGAATAGATCAACTTACTAATCTCATGTAGACTTTGCTATCAGTAATGAATCAACAGAAAGCAGTTATGGTATCCAATACTTACACATCTGATATCGGGATTGACCAATAGGTTTAATGACTACTGGTTCTATAAAGACCATCTCATCTTTAACGAATCATCAAAATGTGATCAGTGTTCTCATTATATGTTGTCAGTGTCCACATTTTACTACCTGACTTTGTGCAAAAGATTTATGGACAAATTTTAGACCTTGACCTCGTTATCGAACTGCCGAACAGAATTCGTATAGTAGTAGCAGAATTTTTAAATCTAGGCTTCTATGCAGAACCCCAGGATGAGAAAATTAATTTTGACCACTTAGCTTTTATATTGATATAACTCTAAATTGTATAATTTTTAATAAATTCCAAAATCTAATCAAAAAAAAATTAAGTATAATAGGACATCGGTTAGAAAGATCATTACTTACTGATAGCAAAGCGTTCATAAGAGCCCCTGAGGAGATAACGAAATATTCCTTGGTAATTCTTAGTTGTATTCCTGGATGTGATATAAATGCAACCATCATACGGATGCTCCTGCTAAGGTCGCCATTTTGCTAAACCTAAATAGACTGCAGCACAGAAACCTTACAGTGTTACAGCGATATACATACACACATTTTTTAAATCATCGAAATAGCTAGACTATAACTTTGACTCGATTAATTAGACAAAATGAGTGCATAAAGACAAAGCGGCACTACAACGGGACCCTGTTTGGACTCAAGTGTGCTATGCTAAAGACTGCTACCACAATAATCTAACCTAACATGGGTAATTTGACCTATACAAACTAGAGACATCAAATGATATTTATAATAAAATTACGGTCAAAACAGCGATGAACTCATTTAAACAGCACTAGATCAAAAACTGTCTGATATTGACTATTGGCCGATAACAGAATTAGACTTAAAGAATAACAAAAGTTATTTGACACAACAACATAACTTCACCTTCGTAAAAAGATCGTAAAGATCCTTAACAATATGTTGGAATGTAATCTTTTTCCCGATGTTAATTTTTTGGACGAAAATTTATAAGGGAACCTGTTATTCTCGATATATTGATGGTAGATCTAATAAAGTGTTTATATTCGGTATCCTTATTAGTTTCAAGATATTACTTTGTTATTTTCAACAAGATTATACAGAATCACTTGGATTCACTTTAGCAATAATTTGAACATGTTTGAGAGCAACAGAAAAGCAGGAAAATTGTGTATAATAAAAACTGAAGCTGAGAGACATTAAAAGATGATTTTGCAAGTCCGAAATGCTGCCGAAACGTAAAAAATGAAAATCAGTTTTGCAATGAATAATTGCTTAAAAAATGTATCCATTTCAAGAGCTCGAACTAGTCAAATCGCCATCAAAGACAAATATTATTTGAACTTATGCAATGCTTTTCAAATAACTCCTATCTATTCAAACAACTCCTATCTATTATGATCTGCTAAAATCTGATAAGATCATTACAGGGAACCTGTAGGGAATGAAAACGATTTATAGTCGAACAAGTAAGAAATATTAACATTTCATATGATGGTACGCAGACGTAATTAATTGTTCTTCAAATGACCATAAAAATATTTCACTGTGCGATTGAAAAAATATATTAGTTATTTATAGGATGTTAATAACAGTTGTCAATATGAGATAATAGTTTTTTTTTCGACATCATAATTTGAATCACGATAAAACAAAAATTAAAGACCGAATGGCCGCTGGGGCACATGCGGGGGCACATGTGCCGTTTTTGGTCAGTGCGGAAAAAGTTAAAAAAATATTTACATTAAAATGACATGAATGATTGAATCGTAAACTGAAGCCAACTAAGTTTTACTAATCTTTGTTGAAATACTATATCATTTAACATAATTATGAAACCAGACGCCGTATTGGGGTTCCGGCTAGGTGAAATAATTGACCAATTCAACCATTTTCAATTTCATTTTATTAAATTTTTTCTTATCTTAAAAACTACTACCAGTAGGGTGCGTACAATGTTTACATATACACATTTACAGGCAGACAAACGGAGGGACATAGCTAAATCGTCTTAGTATGTGATTCTGAGCATAGTGAGGTGCTTCAGAATCAGCGGCATATAACTGCTAGAATATGCGGTCATACAAGGAAGCATAATGCGCATTACATAAACTAAACATTCTTGGTTAAAAACTATTGAGAAAGAAATGATTGCAAGGTCTAGCACCTCCCTAATATTATTCGTTGATCAATAGAGAATGCTCTCTCTGAGAGATACTATTCACTTCACAATGGGTTATACGAAATAGTCTTGATGCATACGTTGCCAGAAAGTTGACCCACAAGATTCAGCCAAATGTCTTTAAGTTTGTCTTATTGCAATCCAAGAATGGCCTATTATTAAAAGCAAAACCAATTTTAAGTAATTCTTAAATTAAGATAATTTTATTTCTTTGTTTTAATTTTTTTAATTCAAATAATTTTTAATTACATTATCATCGTTTTTATTATAACATTTCATTGTCTTTATAAAATGTAGACAATTTGAGTACAAGTTTTTCCATTTTTATTTTGAATTATTAAATAAATTTACTTTAAGTATGTTTTCTTTTTTTCCTCTTATTTTTTTCTTGTTACTTAGAATAATTAATAATAAAAACATAATTAAAAAACTTAATTACTAAACTATTCAAATTAAAGAAAAAGAAATTAATATTAAAAAATTCGTTAGTTGTAAAAAAATTTGTTTGATTTTTTTTAGGCAAGAAATTAAAAGCTTTTTTTATGTCATAAAAGGAATGTAATAAAATTTAAACTTAAAATTAAATTTAATTATATATTTTTGTTTTTTTCCTATTAGTAATAATATAATACAATAATTTAAGTTTTAAATAAGCTAGGAAGAGTTGTTATATTAAATTTAATAATTATTTTAATATTTTAATTTTTTTTTATTAAAGTAAATATGATTTTCATGTGGGTTTTTTAAAAGAAGTTTTTTTTTTACAATTGCAATTTTTATATTAATTATTTAATTTATAGTTAAATATTTACAATTTAGGTTTATTTTTTTTAGTATTTTGTTTTTTGTGGATAAAAAAATTAATTTCAAATATTGAAATTTTTAGAGAAAAAAACTATTTTGTCTTCAAAAGACTTTTTTTAAGTAAAAACAGAAATTAAAATTATTAAAAAAAATTTCATAATATAATTTAACAAAATCGTTGAAGTAATTTAACATTTAAAATGTTTATTTTATGAAGATTTTTTTCAAAAGAAAATTTAATAAAGATTATAAGAAAAAGTGTGTTTTTTTAATTGCCTTTAATATCGACAAATATTTTGCCCTTTTGCGATAATTTTCATTATGTGCAAAGAATGTTGCAATTTTTTGCGCTAATTTCCATAAAGAATGGGAAGAATAAGAAATTAACATAATTAAAAAAGTGTAACTTAATTAATGCTATCTTCACTATGGGTAAAAAAGGTTGCCCTTTCATTACGTACAAAAAATGTTGCACTTTCTTGCGCTAATTTGCATTATGGGCAAATCGTTGCACTTTTGCGCTATTTTTTATGAAGAATATTAAGAATGTGTAACAAACATAATTAGAAATGGTGTAACTTAATTAAGGTTGCCCTTTTGCGCTATTTTTCATTATTGGCAAAAATTTTTGCACTTTTTGCGTTATTTTTCATAAAAAAGTGGTAAGAATATGTAATTTGCACAATTAAAAAAGTGTTGCTTCACTATGGGCAAATACAGTTGCCCTTTTACGTTTATTTTTATTACGTACAAAAAATATTGTACTTTCTTGCGCACATTTGCATTATGGGCAAAAAATGTTGCACATTTTTGGGCTACTTTTTTATAAAGAATAGGAAGAATGTGTAACAAACATAATTAGAAATAGTGTAACTTAAGTAATGTTGCCTTCACTATGGGTAAAAAAGGTTGCCCTTTTACGCTTTTTCCATTACGTGCAACAAATGTTGCACTTTTTTGCGCTAATTTTTATGAAGAATGTAAAGAATTTGTAACAAACATAATTAGAAAGAGTGTAACTTAATTAATGTTGCCTTTAATATGATCCAAAAAGTAACCCTTTTGCTTTAGTTATCAATACGTTCAAAAAATGTTGCCCTTTTGCGCTATTTTCCGTTATGAACAAAAAAATGCACTTTTTGCACAAATTTTCATCAAGAATGGGTAGAATATGTAATAAATATAATTAGAAAAAGTGTAACTTTATTAATATTGCCTTCACTATGGTCAAAAAAGGTTGCCCTTTTGCGTTAGTTATTATTACGTGGAAAAAAAGCTGCCCTTTTGCGCTTTTTTCATTATGGACAAAATAATGTTGCTTATTTTTGCGCTGTTAATCATTACGGACAAAAAGTGTTCCTCTTTTTTTGCACTATTTTTCATTGCGGGCAAATTTATATCGCCCTTTTTTACAACAATTAAAACAACATATGTCAACACAATTAAAACAACATATGTCAACACTTTTTCTTTACATAAATATTTTCTTAAAATTTAGTGAAAAAAATAGTTTAATAACTTTTGTTTAAATATATAAATTTAAATTAAATTCGTGTGACTGTATTTTCTATTTCTATTTTATTTCAAACATTTAAACATAAAATTAATGTCTATAATTATCCTCCATACGATTACGTTTTCTTTGCACTGGATTTTCACCAATATCTAGACTTTCATTATCACTATCCATGGGTTCACTGCAATCGTCACCATTATCACCGCCCATATCATCCTGTTTACGTTTAGCGGTGGCCATTTCAGCAGCATGACGTTTACGCCATTTGGTGCGGCGATTTTGAAACCAAACCTGTAATTAAAAACATCAAAATAATAAAGAAATTTAATATATAAAAATCTAAAAAATTTAATTGTTTTATAAAGTAATTAAGTAATATTGTAAAAGGAAAGAATTGTTAAGTGAAAAACTAAAAATACACATGTTACTTTCTAAGGACGTGTGTTATGGTCAGAGAAGTGTGACAAATCCTTTGCAAATGACTTGAAACCTCATCAACGCCGGTTAACCCTCAATTAAGAGCATATAAAATAATTTTAGTCTTTTTCTATACACTTCCCACAAAAAATTTTTTTTGCCACTACTGTTGGCCATGACTAATAGGGTTTGCTAAGCTTTTGTTATTCCTTTTATCAAATATTGTAACAAAAATCAGGCTTTTTAGCTGTGGTAACACATGTTGCCAGCAACACTAACAAGCTGTTATAGTTCTCCGTTCCAAAACAAAAAAGTTAAGCACGTTTTTTTTTTGTGTGTTTTTTGTTAAATCACAACAACAAATGAAAGCTTATAGGCTTTATACATACTATGTATGAAACAATTCATTCAATCTTTATAAAATCTTCCAAGAGTTTTACATGAGTCATGTACATACATCTGTATGTATGTACGTTGAATTCATGTTTTCATTCATCTATTCAACATCATCAATTTGTTGGGGATTTATATATGTATATGTAAGTCGTGTTGTTGTTGTAGCTGTTTGGTCATTAACACACTTTTCCTTACAAATGACTACAATGATGACGATGATGATGATGATTTAAATCTTCCTTTTCTTTTTTTTAGTCAAATTTAAAGACTTTTTGTGAAAGAATAAAATAAATTTTAAATTAAAATTAAATTTACTTCAATAAACTAATGATCATAAATGTAATTATTCTCATAAATGTCTTATTCGTTAAACTAAGTTTTAGGTAAACTAAGTTTTACTAAACTATTGGTTATATATAATTTGAAATTTGTAAACTATAACTTTTACATCTTGAATTAGTTTAAGAAAGCTGTTTAATTTCTTAAACTGAGTTTAATTTAACAGCACTAAGATTAAACTAAGTTTATCTAAAGCTTTAAACTGATTCTTAGTTAAACTATTAAACAAATGATCGACTTATAAATTAAAGATCCAGCCAGCCATAAACGCATAATCTTCCTTTGATGATTGCTGTCTGGCCACTCGTGGATAATCGTCAATGAAAGAGCTAATGTACTTGCTATTAAGAAAAGGATTCACGAAGAAGTTAAACTTGAAGAATGCAAAATTTTTTATGGCAACTAATTGAAAATATGGGCGAAGAAATCCATAGGGTCTCATGGTAAAATGGAACTTTGTATCACTAAAATACTATAGACTGAACCAATAACTGGAGAACGGGAATGAATAAGTTCGATATTAGTATGCTGCTACACATTCCTAGAGGAAAAACAATATAAAATTGGACAAAAGGATTTATTTCTACTTTGTAGACCGGATCCAAAGACTTTAGGATAAAAAGGCTTCTAAGAAAAGGTTTACTATACAAATTTGAGAGAAGAGATTCTAATTTATGTCTCAATTTTAATTAAAATTCCATCGACTTCGGGCCTATTCAAAGGTTAATATCTTAAAACGAATGATTTGAGAATGATATATATTTCATGTCACTTTTGAGATCTCGGTTCAAGGTCAATTTCCGCGTCGTCGTCGATAACTCTTAAGATCGGTTTGGGAGATTACCGTTGCTAATTTTCGACAGTGTGTCTTTTCACTTGCACTGGTGAGATGTATTACTTTGTATTAGTTACTTCGCAAAGGGCTTTCGTTTTACCTCAAAGTAAGATTAAGTTTTAACTAGTAGAGACCACTTAAACTCAAATTTTATCTAAGTATTGAAAGTTTTGAGATTCACTTTTGAAGACATAGGGCTAATAAGGGACTTTTAGCTATCAATTTTAATAGCTATCAATTTTAATTGCGAAATTTTGATATGCGTTATAAGTGCCAATTCTATATAAATCAAATTTTTCATAAATGGATTTCTCTTAGACCTATTAATACATTCGGAAAAATACAGACTTCGAATCCCGCCATTGACTGTTTAAAGCTAGCTAACAATAGGATTATATGCTTGATATATTCGATAACTGTCGTTATTAGGTCAGAGTTGAGAAACAACTCTCGCGTCATGGCGATTATTTTCTAAACGCGTTCAGGCTTGTGTTTGTTGCCTAGCTTTCGACGATTTTGCGCTTGCGCAGATGCAAAATGTCGAAAGCCAGTTTTTGTGTTGGATACCATTTAATCTCAACTGTTTGAACCCTGGAAGAGACCATTAGGTAATTTTGACGACTATATACTTTCAAAATGGTAAACATGTTCCGTTCAACAAATTAACCAAGTGGGTGTTAAGTTTTTTAAATCGCCTATTTACAATAAGCTCAAAAGATTGCAAAATTAGCGAAGTGACTAAAAGAAGGTTAATGGATCTTATAAGGATAGAAGATTACATAACGTTTTCCGACATATTCGATTACATCTATAAAGTCACTTAAATGATGATTAACTTCTCGCTTGATTACCTGTGTACTGTGTGGTAAAGAATTGACTTCTCTTAGCCTTATAAAAAGTGTACAAAAATGTCAAATATTTATTCCAAAAAAGGGAAAACTTTCTTAAAAGGATTTTATATTAGATTACTTAGAGCAACTAAAACAACAATTGGTTACACGCTAGATTACCTGGCTCCTATATGGTAAACCATGTACTATAGTAAGTGTATACACTTAGCCTTATTTAAAGTATATAAGTGTCAATTAATTTGAAAAAAGGAATAAACTGGCAACATGTTCCTGTAAACAAATGAACTAAGTGGGTGTTAAGCTTTTTTTTACTCGCCTCACAACAATACACTTCAACTTATGAACAAATTAAACAAATACATTTTGCTCTTGCAACATTATTATGCTACATTTGTTGGCCTTGTTAGGCAAATGCTGTCTCATGATATGCTGATACACTACACAACTTCCTCCACCGACCTCGCTAGCAAAACTCTAGACAAAAGTTAGACACAGCTGTTGCCTTAAAATAATGACCATGAAAAGCATCCTTAATGATGCCAAGTAATGGTCTTTATAATGAATCTCTTTTGCCACTTTATATTGTATAAATATATATTGTTTTTTTCCTCACAGATAACGAGATGTTGTGCGAGTGAGTACTGTTTCGTATTTTTTTTTGCATAGAAAACATATTTTGGGTAAATATTTAAACAGGCTTAAACATGTTGTAAATGAGTTTAGTTAAAAGGTTGGGAGACAAAAGAAACATAGACATAGAAAAGTTAAAGGAAGATGTTATTGTGAAGAGAGAGATAGAGAGAGAATAATGATTTTACTGAGATATTTTGTTCATCTGAATTGGTCAAAAGAACTACGTTTATGGTCAAAGTTTTATGTTTAACAGACATTAAAACATGTTTTAATTGTATTTTTATGAGACATTATGTTTGGTGTATGTAAACGGGTTTTGTTTTATAAACAAATACTCAGACTTAAGTACCTCAGTCTTTTATAAAAAATAAGGACACAGTTTAAACATGTGTTCTAAAAGGGTATCCCTTTAAAGAGAATTCTTAAACCCTAATGTATACGAAATGCATTTGGGCTTAAGAATCTGTTTCTAGTTATGAAACTTCTAAAAAATTTGAAGCTTTTAAAGTTGAATTTTTGTAATTATTGCATTTTAAGGGACACCCTTTTCTGTAGTTGTCATTATAGTTACACAAATGTGCAAATGAAGTTGTAAATTATGCTTAATTTTCATATGGTAATTAGTAACAAACAAATAAAATATTTTAAGCAAAAAACTCTACATACAGATTTTATTAAAATAACAACAATTATTTTAAATATTTACTAACACACATACACACTAACACATGAAATCCTTTATTCTAAGAACAATTATTTAAAAAACTATAATTTGTTTTCACAAATTCTACTTTAAGTAAATTTTATAATGAAATTTAATAGTTATAGTTAAAATTTTAAGATTTCAAAAAATTAGTTTTTAATTCTCTCTGTATTGACCACAAAACGGAATTTTTGTTAGACACATTTCACCATAAAAATCTCATAAATCATGTTGAAAATATAGTTGAAGAAAAAAAAGAAACGTTTAACTGTTTAAATACCACAAAAAAAAAACCCTGAATATAAACCGATAAGAAACCATCAAATAATGCTATAAATTTAATTTATGGTTTGAAATTTAACACACAAAAATATATTTTTTATAAAAGAAATCATCTAACCCAGTAAACAATAAGACAGGCGTTAGAGAAACAAGTTGGGTCCTTAATTTTGTTTAGGATATTGCGTATTTCAAGTTCCTGCTGATCAAATCAAGTAAAAGTTAAAATAATATGAAAAATATATACAATATCATCACCATTCCTATTCTGCTTTAACAGTATTAATTAAGTTGCTTACCACAAAGGGATGAAATACTGAACGCAAGTGTGTCCCCAGCGATGATATCACGAGGACGACCTGACTAAGTTGCTTACGAAACAGATGAAAGAATGAAGGAACTCTTATTAATTGCAGAATTAACTAAAGCCAGTTATAGGTCACGATATCATTGTATACTGGCCATAATGGTGGGTAAAACAGAAATATCTGTTGTCCCTATATAATGCCGTGGACTGAGACATTGATCGCTAGACTAGAGAATCATGGAACATTAAAGCTAACATTCGAGAGGATATTATGCTACATAAACGGCTCTTTACTCGAAGAAAGAATGAGCACATTGATCTTTATTGGAGATCCGAAATAAGATATCATCTTGCAAATAACATCAAAAGCCTCTATCTAGGCTAAAAGCTTCTTCCTTGGGGAAGCTTTTTCCCCAAGGAAGAACATCTAGTTACAGCCATCCTGTTACAACAACAACTGAACTTTATTTGGTGAAAAGCTCTGTTCGAGGTTAGTCGAACTACGGTGGAGATAGTGAAACATTGGAACCCTTCCTTTGACAACAAAAAGGCAAAAACTTTCGGATCTATGTTATTCCGAATGTAACTTTCCTAAAGAGCGAAATGTAATGAATGCAGAGCATGTGATGATAGTAAACACGGAATACAACTCTGATAACGTTAGATCCAAACACACAAACACAGACAGAATTTCTAAAATAAGAGATGGCAGCTTTACTTTAAGAGTGATTAACTCATCAAAGAAGATAAGGCCCCGTAGTGGCCTTAATACACACATACATCTTTAATTATGCTGTTTATATTATCTTCAGCATAATCTACAATTGTTAGTCCACATAAAACGGAACATTTATATACGTGTGCTTCTACATGTTTGGATCTATGGGAACATGAAGAAGTTTCCATAGATCCTCAGATTCAATGAGCGGAAGTGACGAATGCAGATCATGTACTGAAGTTAGTGAAAAACTGGAAACACATTCTCCAACAACATTAGATCCAAAAACTTTTAGTGTGTCTGAAACATCAGACGACAATTTCATTTTAAGAGAATTCTCTTTTAAAAGAAAAATTGGATATAAAGAAGGACACATCAGGTCCTGTTGTAGTTCAGTTATGTTGACGATATAACGTTTATATCATCCTACTCCTTAATATAATCTAAATTTATTAGAACCAGTCAGTCCTGTTATCTACAGATTACCAATACTTATTACGTATTCCTAGTCTATATAGAGAAATAGACTTATTCCTCAAATATTTGGTTATGAATCACCGATCTTGATCTATCAAGAAGTAGATATATGTACATATTATCATAACAATATAGGATCCAAGATGGCCTATTAATGTTATTATGTTATTATAAGAGCTGTGTCGGATATTTGAGTTTCAAATACGTGAACAAGTTCTCAAGATCTACAGTGAATATGAAGTAATTATCGAGTCTTGCGTTAGACATGTTAAATTGGATGTTTCGGATTGTCTTTCACGTCTCAGTTGAATAAGCCTAAATAGGTTCTGTTGAGTTCCAAGACGTTTTTTTGTAGTGAATGTCAAAAAGCAAGCAAAAGTTCAAGTTTTAGAATTTGCGAATATCTGGAACCTTCGGAAAATTGACAAGGTAAAAACGACTTAGACACTAATATGAAGTCATTATTGGATCTAAAAATGATATCATGGAAATTACAAACTGAAGAACAAATATATCTTTGTCAAGATGGTGTAGGGTATAATAATGAAGTATTTCAGAAAATATAACATATATTATAAACTGTCTGCTAAGAAAACAAATAAATGTTTGGACCTTAAAACCAACCAAATAAAATCGTTATGTCAAAAAGTGTGTATTTGTGTGATTTGAATATATGTATATGTATGTACATAAATCTGCATAAAATTCTCAATAAAATAAAATTTACATGCGCATTTGACGTATAGGTACTGCTTCTGACTCTTTTTTTTTATAATCTTGAGTATATCTGGTTTTATTACGTTCTTTTTTTCCACAAGTTTAAAAGGGAATTTCCCTTTAAACTAATTCCTGTATGTGGACCACATTTATTTAAATACGTTGTAGATTTGGTTTTTGTTTTTGTTGTTATTGTTATCTGTCTTGTAAAACCATATAAAAATGTTCAGTTGGAGATCTGCCCTACCACCTGACGTTTTTGTTGGCGTCCCAAAACTGAATAACAAATAAAAGGAAAGCGAACACAACCGCTCAAACATGGAATTCGTTACGGCCATATTGTAACGACAGGGCTCTATTTAAATTATTTATGAGTATGTGTGCTAGTGTATGTACATATGTATGTATGGTGGTGTGGTAATAAATGTTGTATGTTTGTGTTACATGTAGTATGTAAATATAACACTTGATTGCAGATTTTAATTTAAACTTCTTTTTCATTGGAGTTTTTTTATCTTCTTCTCTTGTGTTGGCTGCTCTATTTTTATTACATTTTATTTTTTAAAACTAAAAGGCCTCATGTAGTGAATTATATAGTTTTTTCTCCATTCTTTTCCTTTATACCGGTCATATATTTTGGCCATCATATATATAAGGTTTTGTTGTCTCTCAGGTGACTGTCATGAGTGTCAGTTAGTGTGTAAGTGTTTGTTTGCTGTGGCTATTGGTGGTATCATGTGTGTGGCTCTTTTGGGTTCCTTTTGTGTGTTTGTGTGTGGATCTGTGTTGCTATCATAAATTCTGTTCTGTTCAAAGTATATTGATGGGAGGTTTCCAATCTTGTTCGATTGATTGACTTTGACATATTGTTGTCATAAATTCGTTAGAGTTTTCTTTTGTATAATTTACTGTTTCAATGGGTGGCAGAATTATATTTTGATTATTTACAATATTTGAATGTTATTTGATGGGAATTTTGTATAATTTCTTTAGTTTCTTGAAAAACATTGAAATATTTGAAGATTTATATGAAGGTCTAAGGATTAAAGATATTTTCAAATACTTGATCTTTCACCCTTTAAGGGAAAGGGTCAGGTTTGCTCTATTTTGTTCATATGTTTAGATTATGGTTCTTTGTTTTAAAAGATAATGTATAAACATCAAATCAGAAAAAAACTAGGTTCTGTTCGGGACTATTGTGTACTTCTTAATCAGTGGGAAACAAACCTACCAGCTCCTGTCTATCAGACCAAAATACAAACCTGTCTTTCAGACCAAAATACAAAATACCAGAGGCCTTACTTCAACAGTTTGAAATATTCATGAACTTTGACATTTTAAAAGCAAGCTTAAGACTTGTCCGATTGTGTTACAATCTTCCAAACTTAATCAGTGATTTAGATGGGAAATGAACACACTAGCTCCATTCTATCAGACCAGAATACTAACCACTAATCTACCGGTAGCCTCAACTCAAAAGTTTGAAATTCTCATGAACTTTAACCTTCTTAAGAGCAAGCTTAAGATTTGCCCGATGGTGTTCAGAATATTTGTATAGTATCTCTAAACTAATAGTCTAAGTTATTTTGAAATTTGTTTAATAAATACTTTATAAATCATTTGATTTTTGAGTTAATCCCAAATATTTAGAGTTTTGACCTTTGACCCTTTAAAAAAATAGTCAAACTTAACCGTTATTATGATTCAAAATTTTGTTGCTTAGTATGCCTAACTGACTTATTAATCTAAACTGGATTTAAAATTGCTTAACAAATACTTTATAAATCAAAAAAATTTTGCTTAAAACTCAATCATTTGACCTTTGACCTTATAAGGTAAAAGATTAGACTTCGCTATAGGTTTCTTTGTTTGCCTGACTTGTTAGTCGAAACTAGTTTTTAACATAGCTTAACAATTGACCTTTGACCCGTTAAGGGATCAATACTATCCAATGTGATGCAAATATTTAGAGTTCAGCTATTACCTTAAGTGCGACTGATGGACTTCTCAAAATCTCATGCAATACACTTACAACAAGCCTCCTTTTTCGCTCTTAAACAGACATATTTCTAACATTTATTAGATCAAAAAGATACGGCAATAATCTAGTGCATTTCCAAATTAAAAACTATAAAACTACAAGACAAATGGTAAATTCGAGAAAAAAAAGATCACAAACAAAATATTATGATGTAAAACCTAATGTGTCTAACTAACTAATTGAATATGTATGAAGCTGCGAAAGATATCAAGAGAAAAACCTAAAATGCATAAAGTTAAATAAAAATTACAGCTTTATTATTTGCCAAACAAAATTTGTAACTAAAATAAGGACATGGAATGCTTGGTCAGCTACAACAAAGTGAGTTAGTAAGTATTTGTCTACGATTCAAGTTTTATTTGTGATTTTATATGATTTTTATACACACAGCATACGTACACAGATGCACAGTGTATACAAATGTGTGTAAGGATACATTGAGTGCTGGAGCACTGATTTTATAAACAACTACAAAAACAACAACAAAATTTGTGTTGCTCATTCTTTGGTAATTAATCATTTTACAAAACAAGAAAGTGTGTGTGTGTGTGTATTTAATTTATGCACAAAAGCTAAAGAGAGAAAGCCACATAGAACGAGAGACAAAGAGCTTGTGTTCTGTTCATCATAAACGTAAATTATATTGCGTAAAAACAACAACAACAACATTAAATTACATGTCAGTAATGTACATTTTATCATATTTTACACACTGTAGTTTGTAAATGATTTAAATAGACACAACAAATGCTATGTATGTTCTTCCGTCTGACTGTCCATTTGTAGCGATGGACAGACAAATAGAAATTTGCAACAGCTTTTCAAATACACAGACACTTGTCGCTCAACAACAAAAAAACATTAGCAGTTGTTGGTTGTTCATTTATTCATCTAACCATCCATCCATCTATCCATTCATTCATCCTTACACTCATTTAGTCCTTCATTCATTTACTAAATGTGAACTTATGGTAATGAAGGACTGACTATTTAAGTGTGAGTTCATGTTTTTCTCTTAAATTTTTTTCTGTTTGTGGTGATTGCATGAGTATTTGTGTAATTTATATTACATAGAGTGTAGCATACTATTTAGGCGTCAATTGGTAATTTGTATTGTTTTTGTGTGTGTCAGCATTTGTTGTGTGTGTTTATAAAATTCATCAAATAGAAAAATGATTAAATATCAGTTCAGTTGTCAATTTTTGTTTTTGTTTTGTTTCGTGAAAAAGTGGAGAGTTGAGAAATGTCATTAGCAGTTTTTTGTTGAAGGTTTCTAGAAACAAAAGTAACATTTGTTTATAACAAAAAACTGTTAGAAATTAAAAAAAAATAATTCAAGATTTAAATTGGAATTGATTTTTTATTAAATACAAGTTTACCTACAGCTTTTTGTATTTAAAGTTATGGTCCTTCGAGTCCATTGACTTATTTCATAAATGAATATAAAAACAGGGTTAGGAAATTTTTAAACGTTTTTAAGGTCCTTTAAACTTAAGTAGAGGTATTCGATTGAAAACGAAAACCAAAAATATATGAAAATTTTTAAGTTTTAGATATGAATTGCACTTTTCGTGCTACTTTTTGTAATCAAAGTTATGGTCCTTCGAACCTAGTTGACGTAATTATAAATAAATTGTAAGAAATTCTTAAATGGTCGTTCGAACCCAGTTTAAGGTGTCAAAGAAAATCTATGATAGGTTCATTTAAAGTATTCTGCCAAATACATATGCATTCATTTAATTTTCGCGCCATTTTCAAAAACCTAATTTACCTTAAAACTAATTTATTCAAATTGTCCTCTCCACAAAGTATTACAAGTACAATATAACAGCTAATGAAAGGATTACAACTAATTTAAATGAGGGTTTAGGCCACAAGCTCCAAAACCCCTGAAAAAAAAACTGAACACAATATAACAAATCATACCAACGCCAAGGTAACAACAAAAAAGCAACAAACAACAACAACAACAACAACAACTAAATCTCCCACATGAGACACGACACAGTATTCTTTTTGGGATTTAATATTGCGTGGATTTTATTTAACACCACAGCAGCACGTGCGTACTTGATGATTACAATGATGCGGCTGGATTTGTAAAACATTTTCAATGACTTTTGTTTAGAGGGTGTTTTCAACTGGGGGAGACCAAAAAGGATCTATTACTAAGTCAAAATAAAAAAAAACAAATTATTGTACAAATTTGATGACAAAAGGATTTGTGTTTCTTTTTTTTCTCTGACAAACGATAACAATTTAAAATATTGGGATTTAAAAAAAATTTTTAAAATGTAAAGTCTATTTCCGGTAATCCTACACACACTTTTAGCTTAAAGGTTTTTCTTATATTTTTTGGTAACTCATAAAAATGTTAATTTTTGTTTTAGATTAAAAAAAAGATAATTTATATTTTTCGTTTAAAACTTACCTTAACTTGTGATTCAGTCATTCCTAAGGCATACGCTAGTTTAGCTCTTTCTGGTCCAGCCAGATATTTGGTCTGTTCAAAGGTTTTTTCCAAGGCAAAGATCTGTTGACCACTAAATGTTGGGCGGGTGTGTTTTTTCTTACCATCCTTATCATTGGATGAATGATGCTGGTGTGATTGTGATAAATTGGCGGTCACTGGAAGAGAAATTTTAAAAAATATAAGTAAAGGATTGGAAAATATTTGAAATATTTGATAATTTGAAAAAAATATTAAATTATGCTAGAAAATTGTCATAGACCACTTGGGTCTAAGATATATATTTTTTGAGAATTAAGTTTAACAAACATTGAAAGATAAAGATGTGATTAATGCGGAATCGGAAAAACAAGATATAAATGTAATTTTAAAATCATAAGATTTCGATAAAAACCAAACAAGTCGATCTTATGAATGTTTGTTCTGCGTTCACATTTAATAGATAATTGAGAACAATAACAGAATTTTCCACAGCAAAGTCCTTCTGAATAAGTAAAATTTTGAGATATAAGATTTGCAATAGAGAAAGAGTAACTCGACGGCAAGGATCAATATCAGAAGAACTAACAGCTATACCATCATATTAAAAATATCATTAGAATCATTAAATAAAGGTTAAACCAAACAAGTGAAGACCATAAGGATAACTGCAATATACTCTCCATGGCGAGGATCAATATCAGAAGAAATACCAAACAGTTATACGATCACATTAAAGAGATCATTAGGAACATAAAAGGAAGATTAAGTCAAGCAAGTTTAGACCAAAAGGATTTCGGCAAAAGGGACTGCACTAAAAGGATCCATATTAGAAGAAATATCAAAAAGTTATACCATCATGTTAAAAAGATTTTTAAGATCATGAAAGGAAGATTAAGCCAAGCATGTTTAGACCAAAAGGACGTCGACAAGAGAAAATTCTGGGAAGGACTCAATATCAGAAAAAAACACAAAACAGTTAGACGATCATATCAAATAGATCATAAGGATCATGAAAGGAAGATTAAGCCAAGCAAGTTTTGCGCACAAGGACGTCGACAAGAGAGACTGCGCTGAAAGGATAAATATCAGTAAAAATACTACAAACAGATACCATCAAAAGATCATTAGTAACATGGAAGGAATAATGACCAAAACATGTTTACGGCACAAGGACTTTGGCAATAGGGAGATCCCACGAAAAGTATCAATATCAGAATAACTACCAAAAAGTTATCCGATCATATGAAATGGATCATTGAAAACATGAGGATCAATACCACAAACAGTTATACGATCATATTAAAAATATCATTACGAACATGGAAGGAAGAATGACCAAAACATGTTAAGGGCACAAAGACTTTGGCAATAGAGAGAACCCACATAAAGTATCAATATCAGAAAAATTACCAAACAGTTGTACGATAATATTAAAAAGATCATTACGATCACGAAAGAAAGACTAACCCAAACAGGTTTAGGCCGCAATGACGTCGACAGGAGAGTCTTCACGGAAAGCTGTTATACGATCATATCAAATAGATCATTGGGTTCGTGTAAACAAGACTTACCTAAGTAAGTCAACGCTATCATTCAATAAGACTAACTGATCCATTAGTTTTGAACGTGGAAAATATGTAAATCGTTTAGGGAGTTGGGGGAGCAGAATTCTATAGAAAGTGTCTGTATCAGAATCTCCATGCATTAAACCCTTCTAATCAAGAAATGTTTTTATATATGAATATAATTTCCGGAATGGAGCCACTAACACGTACATCGGTAGTTTCCTTTATAGATGTCAAAATAAGGGAACTCACAAAGGAAACTCTTGACCTATCAAGGCAAGCAAGAAAAAACTTTCGAATTATTTGCAAAATTTGTCATGGCAAATGTTTAAGTCATAGACAAAACTACAGAGCTTTACTTTATAGAAAACTGATCTCTGAGTTTTTCACTCTTTTTACTATATGAGTCCAAACCCCTGGTTTTGGTATCACATAGAACATTAATAGCGCAAATAGAACTTTTTTTGTAAAGATATTTGTTATATCATCTAAAAGTCCAAAATTTTGACTTTTAAATAGAGATTAAAGTCCATCTTCTTTTTGATGTTATCTTAAACTAAAACTTGAAACAATTATAAATTGATTATAATTTTAAGAAATGACTTAAGGTTCAGTTATCGTTAAGAAGAAAACAGATATAAAGAAGAAGATTAAATTTATATTTTAAATTCGAAAGATTGAACTTTCAGATAATATAACGGATTTTATAAATAAACATGTTTTTGCACTGTTCTAACCACTCAAATATAGTCAAAGACGTCGTGATATTACAAAAATCTCATGTCTTGTTCAAAATTTCGAATTGTTTCGAAATAAAAATATAACATTTGATTTCTGCTTAAATCAAATAAATTTTTAATAATTTTTTAAGCATATAATTTGCATAAACAATAATATAAATATTTAAACAAATAAATATATATGTTTGTATTGACACATTGTCACAGGGAGCAGTAAAACATTTTGGTCATAAATTCTGAAACAATGGACACAAATGTCAGGCATTGCTGTATAAAAATAACAACAAATAATTAAAATGGCATAATTAAATAACAAATAAAATTGAGCCATAATTGCTGAAACTATAACAAGCAAATAATAAAATGTATATATATTGTATAATAAACACTCACCCACGCACACACACACAAAAACAACTTGCTATAGGCAAAATTTGCCGCATATAAATTTATGATTATTTTTGGGGACAAATTAAAATAATAAAATGAAATTAAACCAAAACTAATTGACCACAAATTAATTTATGTAAAAAAGATCTCCAAAAGCATGCCCCAACATAAACTAATTAAATTGTTGTGCTTATTAAGCAGGCAGAGGAAGACTATTATAAACACAATGTTAACTACAACAACAATGACCTGTATGAGGAAAAAGCGTACAATGAAACCATGCAAATCAATTAAAATGCACCAAGTGTTAGTGATATTATGTTGAAAACCTTTTAGAAACATTTAGCAGACCATTTAAACTGATACTCATTCCATCTTAAAACAAAAATTCTAGCCAACAACACTTAAGAGCCCTGTATTAAGCCAATAAAAGACCATTTGTATAAATAAAACGCCCCCATAGGAAATGAATGCTTAACTAAAGGAAACACAATTTCCTCTCTTTTCCTCTTTTCATTTGTTTAACTTGGGTTTATTTATTAGTAACGGTTATTTAAACCCACAATCGACAACAGCAACATCCTGTAAAACTTACTACATGTTTTGTATATGTATGTGCAAGATAGAGAGAGTGTGGTAAATTTTTAACGATGAGTGAGCAATTAATGTCACCCCATTATTAAAATGAAGGACCCTTAATTATATTTAAAATAATTTTATAAAATCACAAGCTTTATATCACTTGATAGCAAAGGACTTGTTCTCATTTTCGTTAAAGGCAAAAGGTAATTTCCAAAAATTTGTCCTCAACTATGTCGTCAACAGTTTTTAAGGCATTTACAAAGGAAAACAAAAAAAACGTGTTTACGGCCATTTAACCATTATGGATTTTATGTTTTTGTTGTTGGTGTTGTTGTTGTTACTGCTGTTTATATTGGTGGTGTTGTGAATTATTAAGGGTTGTTTTCAATTTGCTGCTGTTTTTTGCGCTTTTTTGTTTACTATGAAGCCTTGAAATTTTTGGCCCATAATATTGTTTTACCCTGAAGTCCCTTAATGACTCTTTGGTTGTTAGGATTTTAAAGGTTTTATTTTGTTTTTGATACAAATTTTATAAAAATATTAATTTAAAATTGTTGTATATTACAATAAAAGGTTTATTTTTTAAGTTTTAATTCGGCATTTTTATTAAGTGGGTTAGTGGATCATATATACAATATTTAAGAGTTCATGGAGTTCATAAATGTTTAAACGAACTTAAAGGATATTCTATATTAAGAAGAGAAAGAGTTGAAAACTTTTAAATATAGAGCTCAAAACAGCCTTTGGTCTCAGCTTATCTCTAATACAGAAAAGTGTAATGGTAGAAAGCTACCTTTAAAAAGCGCAGTTTTAGTTTGGAAATCATTCTCATTAAGATAATCTGTTCCCTTAAATATAGCAAAAATCGGGTGAAATTCATGTTTGTATTCCAAAATAATCTAGAGGAGAATCTTTAGTGCGTCTAAATAATCATTGCTGGGCGAGAGGGCAGAATGTTTATAGGGCGAAAACTAGCGAGAAAAACAGAAAACAATGAATCCTGTTTCCTAAGATACAGGTGACCGAAAGAATTTAGTTTAATCTAGAGGAGAATCAATCTTTTATGCTTTCAATAAATCTTTTTCCTGGGCTTAAGCGAGAGGGTAGAATGTTAAAAGGGCAAATACTGACAAAAATACTAGAGGACGATGAACCCTACCTCCTAAGCAAACTATTTCTAAACTCAAACGAGATGGCAGAATGTTAATACGGTAAAGACTAATGAATATACCTAAAGATAATGATCCCTTCTTACTGGTAAGAAGATACAGGTGAACGAGAGAGGAGACCGATAGAGAATATAAATAGGGCAAAAATTGGTGAAAAACAATGAACCCTACCTCCTAAGTAATCTATTTCTGAACTCCAACGAGAAGGCACAATGTTAATACGGCAAAAACTAATGACAATGAATCCTGTTTACTGGGAAGAAGATACAGGTGAACGAGAGAGGAGACCGAGAGAGTTAAGGTCTTATGTGTAAATCTTGATAAAAAAATTAATATGCAGACACTATATATGGCATAGGATCAACAAAACACATCGGTGCTGGGCGCTAATCTAGCGTGGAATCAACTTTTGGACTGTGTGCGTTATCTAGAGGAAAGACATTGTCTGTAAATTAGAAAGTAATTAATCATTCCTCTAAAGCACAGTTTGTTAAGCAGGCGAAAACAAGATCGACAAGACACATTGGTGATGGTGGCTAATCTAGCACGAAATCAATATTTGGAGAACTACATTGAAACAGGAAAATAGTTATTCTTCCCTCTAGAAGTAAAAATGGCGAAAATATCTGAAAACATCGATTCATGTTTTCAGGACAAGTTAAGAAATGGAGAATATAGAGTATAGTATTAACAAAGCACATCGGTACTGGACAATGATTCACTAGTTTTGTAAAAGTGTGGTTAGAATAACAACAACTTAAGCTACAATAATAAACTAGTTTTTAAGGAAAAGTTTTCACTACATCGACTGAATATGTTGGGAACTTTTAAGGCACTAAACACAAATGATCAAAACCCGGAAACCGATATATAGCATCTACCTAACCACAACACTAGATTCCCTTAAGATATCCGTGCAATAATGAAGTGCGTAACCTGAAGTTAGTATATAGATGGTGCTACATTTTTAACGATTTTAAGTGTATTAATTTGGAGGCGTCCATATAAGGTGATAACATCAAGTCTAACGCGATATTCGAATCCCTTCCAAAGGTAAACTTTGTATCAGAAAAAACTAAATAGAGGAAGTTAATCTAATGAAAATACTCGCTCGAAGCAACACTGGTTGAAATAAAAATAGGAACATAACCCTAACGAGATGAGAACTAGATACTTTGTTAGATTAAGACAGTACGAAGTTAGAATTATCGTACCAATTCTGAATGGATAATTGGATGGACATTCAGACGAATGTAGATCAAGTAGGTGGTATAGTTTAACTCTAGAACACCTCTAGAATCATATAACTTAGGTTCTTGGATGTCCACTAGACAATTTTCGACAACGAAAGAATATATTTCATAAAGAGAAGCGAACTAAAGGAAGTTAACCGGATGAATGCAAAACCGATCGACATATAAGTTGGATCTTAACGACATGAGAACTAGGTGCCTTCTTAAATCAAGGAAGTGTTAGGTTAGTATGATGCTACACAGGATAACGAGTTCAAAATTAAACGAACGAATTCAGATGAGTGTAGAGTATGTAGAGGGGATCAGTTAAACTTTGAAGCACTTTATTTCTCAATGCCAGACAGTCGTCGAAATTATATTCAAACATCTTGGGAGGGATAATATATCCTTTAGAACCACAAAATGAATAAAGAACTACATCAGAAAAAAGCCGATTTTTAACGTATTCTGATAGCAATTTTTAAATATGTATGTAAATGTATCATAAGGCCGTCGCTAATTTTATCCAATTGCAATCTTTTAGGGAATTCCCTTATCAGTTCTCAAAAAGTATTAGAATCCCTAACAAAATGTGTGTGTGTTAGTGTAGTTATAACTGTGATTATATGCTTAAAAGTCCATGAAAATGTCTGAAAAAAACAAACACACCATAAATTGGTACTTATTGCTAGGATGAGGAAAAAAGCACTAAAAATAAGCAACAGTAGACACAAAATTAAAACAAGACATAAGTAAGAAAACAATGGTTACAATTTCTAAATAGGGACGCAAACAAAACACTAAATGCTGCTTGAATTTTAATTAATGGCCAACTTTTGAAGCTTTAAGTAACGGACACCATACTAACACACACATACATACATACATACACACTAAAGTAAAAGAAGGACGTGCTCTTTCATTAACCAAACCATATAGAATGGAAGACATTTTTGTTCAACCAAATTGGTTGTGTTTGTGATTGTTGCTTTCAGCTTTGAGCCGCCTCAGCTACTGATTAGTGCGAGTAGAAATAGTAGTTGGCTTTAGTACTTGTAGATCTCCATACAAAAAAAATCAAACAAACAAAAAATTTTGAGTCTAAGTATAAAAACCAATACTAGTCTGATGGTCCTTTCAGGCAATAATTTTGTTGTTACTTTTTTTTTGCTTTTGTTGATAATGCTTGTCTTCATTAAGTTTAATGATGGTGTCAACTGTTTTTTCCTTGGGGTTTTGTGGAGCTTTCACAAAATAGATTTGTTCTGGGTATTTAATTTCATGTGAAGACAAAATAAAGCAATTAAAACATGTCCTTGTTTTTAAGGATGTTGTCAATTTCAAATGAACATAAGAAATTAAAATGAAATTGTTTAATTGGGTTGAAATTGAGAGACATAAAAACACAAAATTTAGTTGTTATAAAATTAATGAAATTAAAAAAGGGGACAAAGAATACTAAAAGATTAATTTCGATAAGAGTTTTTAACAAAAAGTTTCATGTGAAAAATCGAAAGAAATAATTGTAGGATGGGTTATGACTTGAACTATAAAACGTTTCCAACCACTTTTTCTAAATAGTTTTTAACAGGTATTTCACCAAAGTACTTTCAAAAGCCGCGTTCTTTGCCAAATCCTCGTTTTAAGGGGTACAAGATCCTTATGACGGTCTGCAGCGGCGAATAATAGATAGAACCTTTTTTCTTCCAAATAATACAAAAATATTAATGAACAAAATTCCTAAAATCCAGGAAAATTAAAAAAGTAGTAGTATTTTTCTACTTTTTTCAAAAGCTTAAAAGAAACCTAAATTGTAGGCATTTTAATTAGAAAACTTTTCAAAAAACTATTATAAAACACAATTTCAACACTTTTGAGAAATAGTAGTAGTTTTACTACTTTTCTAGAAAAGTGCCTAAAAATTTAAATAATAACATTTTGGATTAAGAGAATCGAGATATATAATGAAACTATTGATTTTACTTCAGTTGAAAATTAGTAGTATTTTAGCACTATTTTCAAAATCCTTACAAAACCTAAATAAAAAGCAGTTTTATTAAAAAATGATCTCTAAAAGTAAAAAGCAATAAGCATTTTGATAAAGAAAATTTAGAAAAAAAAGTAAATTGGGTGACTTGAAAAATAGTAGTATCTTTAGTACCTTTTTTCAAAAAGTATTCTAAGAAAAAACATTTTAAGTTTTAACAAGGTTTTCTAAAAGTAAAAAACAATAAAAATTTTTATAAAAAAAATTTTAAATATAAAAAATTTAGAAAAATAGTACTATTTTTACTACCTTTTTTAAAAAAGTGCCAAAAGTAAAAAAATAACATTTTAGTTGAAGAAAATTAAGAAATATAATCATATAAGTGATTTTTAGTTATTTAAAAAATAGTAGTATTTTAGTACTATTTTCAAAAATCTTACTAAACCCAAATAAATTAAGTTTTAAAGTAATAATCAAAAAGCATTTTAATAAAGAAAGTCTCCAATAAGTATAAAACATGTAATTTTAGTAGTATTTTTTACTACTTTTTACAAAAAGTGGCAAAAGTTAATTAAATTACATTTGAATTTAGGAAAATCAATAAATTTAATAAAAATAACTGATTTTAGCTGATTTCAAAAATAGTAGTATTTTAGTACTATTTTCAAAAATCTTACTAAACCTAAATAGAAAAAGTTTTAAAGTAATAAGCAAAAAGCATTTTAATAAGGAGGATCTTCAAAAAGTACAAAACATGATTTCTGCAGATTGTGAACAATAGTAGTAATTTTAGTAGTATTTTTACTACTATTTTACAAAAAGTGCCCAATGTCAATGTAATAACATTTTAATTTAAGAAAATCAATAAATATATTAAAAATAACTGGTTTTAGCTGTTTTCAAAAATAGTAGTATTTAAGTACTATTTTCAAAAATCTTACTAAAGCCAATTAAACAAGTTTTAAATTAAAAAGCAATAAGCACTTTAATAAGGAAAATTTTAAAAAAGTTTAAAACATGATTTTTGCAAATTGAGAACAATAGTAGTAATTTTAGTAGTATTTTTACTACTTTTTACAAAAAGGGTTAAAAGTCAATGAAATATTATTTTATTTAAGAAAATAGTAAATATAATAAAAATAACTGATTTTAACTCATTTTAAAAATAGTAGTATTTTAGTACTATTTTCAAAAACTTTATTATTAAACTCAAATAAAAAAAGTTTTATAAAAAAAGCAACAAGCATTTTAATAAAGAAAATCTCCAATAAGTATAAAACATGATTTCTACTGATTGAGAACAATAGTAGTAATTTTAGTAGTATTTTTACTACTTTTTAACAAAAGTGGCAAAAGTCACTGAAATTATATTTTTATTTGAGAAAATCAATAAATATAATAAAAATAAATAGTTTTAGCTTATTTTAAAAAAGTAGTATTTTAGTACTATTTTTCAAAAATCTTACTAAACTCGAATAAAATGAAAGACAGAACTAATGTCTTTGCGTTAAAATCAATATTAAAGAAATTCTCTGTTTTTCATAAGAGAAGTGTTAATTGTTTAGTTATATTATGAATTATTGCTTTTATTTATTATTGATAACCCTGATTAAATATGCATTTATTTTGACAGGATTATTAAATAAATGGCTTAACAATTTTTTTTTTTTCATTATTTCCTTACTTTTTGTCTGCTAAACAAAAATATCATGTGTTAGTGAGGAAAAAAGCGAATAAATTATATAATGATAAAAAAAGATAAATAATCAATCCCTTAAATAAAAAGTAACACGTATTTAATTGTCAGGATATTTTAGGCAGTAATGACAGCATATAAATAACAAAAACAACAACAAAACATAAACAAGGATAAAATAGCATAAATAGAATTTGTATTTTTATGGCAATTATATGAAGGCAATATTTATACACTAATAAACAGGGTGACTTAAGCGATTATAGACAACTGCTGCTGTTGCTGCTGCTACATATAGCATTAATAATGCTAATAATGCAAACACAGACTTTGGCTATTGCTACTGCTGTTGCAAGCAAAAAAAATTCTCTACAAAACAATAGAATCAAAGGCAAATAAGTAGATATTATTTATAACCAAGGGCTTTATTACCTACACATACAACAATTGTTTAGAGTGAGAAAGAGAGTGAAGTATGAAGAAGAATCTAAAACCTTTAATAAACAAACATTTGGTGAAATGTTTGCTGGGTATTAAAAGTTGTCAGTGTCATTATTACCTTTTTACTTTTTTTTGGGTAACTGTGCAAAAAAAAAACAAATACAAAATTATTTGGTAAAGACCTCAGCTGCATAATAAAAAGCAATTTTTCTTATTTTTTTTTACTGCACACAACACCAAAAAAGTTATAGTCCTAAGGGTCCATTTCGAACATTTTGCTTTTTTCAGGATTAGTATTAACATAGGCAATATATATTTTGTATGCTGTTTGTTATAATTTTACGGGCTGCATGACAGTATTGATGAAACTTCGTGTTAATAATGACTTAACACAGGCTCATTGTCATATATTTTTCAAAACATTTTTTAAAGATATTTTTTTCTATTTTCTTTAAAAAAACACAGGGTGCAAAAAAGGCGTTTTTAGAGGCGGATTTGTTGTGTGATTATTGGTAGCCGTTAAGTATTTGTTTATACTTTTTATTGATTTGATAAATATTCGTGATTAATCTCTGGGTTTGTGTAGGTGAAATGGTGATGTAAAGGATTTTAAAATGATAGACATTTTAAATTTGTTTATGTGTGTGTTTATTTTAAAAGAGTATTAAAAATACTAATATTTTTAAAATAATTTGAAATTATTCTATTTTATTAGTTTTATTGACATTCCTTAACGAAAAAAGCTTTTTTGTTTAGTTTAAGGAAAATTAAAAAAAGTAGTAAAAATACTACTATTTTGAAAACGGGTTAAAATATTCTATTTTATTAGTTTTATTGATATTCTTTATGAAAAAAAGCTTTTTTTAGTTTAAGGAAAATTTTGAAAAAAGTAGTAAAAATACTACTATTTTTAAAATGTGTTAAAATTATTCTGTTCTATTAGTTTTATTGATATTCTTTATAGAATAACGTTTTATTTAGTTTTGGTAACATTTTGAAAAAAAGTAGTAAAAATACTACTATTTTTGGAAAGAGTTAAAATTGAGTTTCTTATGTTTTATTTAAGAGATTTATTAATAAAAAACCAAAAAACTAAATATAAAGAGATTTTAGAAAAAAGTACTAAAAATACTACTATTCTTGAAAAGTGTTGAAATTGAGTTTTTAGCCGGTTTATTAATAAAATGCAAAAAAAAAATGGAAATAATGAGGTTTTAGAAAAAAAAATTTGAAGAGTGTTGAAATTCAGTTTTTTTTTTTGGTTTTTATAGAGTTTTATTAATAAAACGCAATATTAAAGAGGTCTTTGAAAAAAAATTCTAAAAATACTACTATTTTTGAAAAGTGTAGAAATTGAGTTTTTTATGGTTTTTGAAGGGTCTTTTTATTAAAACGCAAAAAATTTAGATTTAAAGAGATTTTTGAAAAAAGTACTAAATATACTACTATTTTTGAAAAGTGTTGAAATTAAGTTTTTTAAGGTTTTTAAAGGGTTTTATTAATGAAACGCAAATAGAAATTTCAGTTAAAAAGGTTTTTGATAGAAGTAGTAAAAATACTACTATTTTTGAAAAGTGTAGAAATCGAGTTTTTTATGGTTTTAAACAGTTTTATTAATAAAACGCAAAAAATTACATTTAAAGAAGTTTTTGAAAAAGGTAGTAAAAATGCTACTATTTTTAAAAATTATTGAAATTGAGTTTTTTATGTTTTTTAAAGAGTTTTATTAAAAAAACGCATTAAATTTAGATTTAAAGAGGTTTTTGAAGAAAGTACTAAAAATACTACTATATAAGAAAAGCGTTGAAATTGAGTTTTTTATGGTTTTTGAAGTGTTTTATTAATAAAACGCATTAAATTTAGATTTAAAGATGTTTTTGAAAAAAAGTAGTAAAAATACTACTATTTTTGAACAGTGTTAAAATTGATATTTTTATGGTTTTTTAACGGGTTTTATTAATAAAACGAAAAAAATGTCTATTGTAAAGGTTTTAGGCAGTTTTTGTAAAAAGTAGTAAAAAATACTACTATTTTTCAAAAGTGCTTAAATTGAGTTTTTCGCACTTTTTACAGATTCTTTTCGTAATAAAATGCATGAAATGTGGTTTTTGAAAAGTTAATCAAAAAAGTACTTAAATACTACTTATTTTAAACAAGTTAAAATCAGCTTTTTCAATATTTTTAGAGATTCTATAGTTAAAAAAAAAACTATTTTGTTTCTTTAAGGCACTTTTTGTAAAAAGTAGTAGAAATACTACTTAAATATACTTTAATACTTCTTTTTTAAAACAAGTTTTAATCAACATTTTCAATATTTTTCTTGATTCTACAGCTTACAAACATTTATTTTGTTTGGTTTTAGGCATTTTTTTGTAAAAAGTAGTAAAAATACTACTATTTTTAAAATAATCATTTTATACTTTTTTCTTACAAAAGTGCATAAGAATTGATTTTAAAAACGCTTTTTTTTTAATAAGTATGTACAAAAATACTACTATTTTTTAAAACATGTTTTTGCAATATTTTTATTTGATTTAAAAAAGAAAACTTTGAAAATTTATTAAAATTCTTTTTCATTACAGTTCACCTTTTTTTAAGGTCCTAATTGATTCTTCCTTAATACTTGTTTAAATTAATTAAAAAATTTCATAATTTTATTTTATTAACAGACCCACCTCCCCTCCTCCCTACTTTTCCTTTGCCCATTGCTTTAAAACTCATTTAAATTAATTTTCCCATATGACCCTTTTTATGTGTGTCATAACGCAATTTGTAGATTATTATCAAAATTAATTATTATTATTATGATAATAAAGTTTTTTTTGTTTTACTTGTTGTAAAATAAAACCCTTTTTTTGTGTTCTTACATTCAAAGTACTAATGACACATTTAGAACAACAATGTTTTTAACAGGAAAAACAATAAAATATTTACAAAATTATACCCTAAAGAATTTGCCACAAAAAAGTAATCAAATTATAAGAAAAGTATTAAATATGAGCAAGAAAAGATATGAACTTAATTAAGCTTAAACAAAACTTTTTAAAGGAGAGTATTAAACAAAAAAGACTAACTTAGTTTAGTTTTTATTTTTTAAATTTTAGAATATATTTTGGTGTTAAACTACAATTTGTATTAACAATACAAATTATTGGTCCTTCCAACCGCCACCACCTTAAAGTATGCTAGACAATTAATACAAATCCATAATGTTAAACTTTTCTCATCGACACAAAACTTTTCTTTTATCATCTTGTTTACAATTATAAGCATAATCAAAAGTTTTTATAAATCATAAAAATAAAATATTTTAAATAATTTAATTATCAAATAATGTTTTAACAAACATAAAACAAACTTAACAAATGGGTCGCAGGACAGCAGAATGTAGAAAATATAAATCTTTAATAGAAAACCCACCACCACTAAATCATGCTATTGATATTGAGGCACATGTCCCCACAATGTTGAGAAAAACAACAACAACAAAAATATTTGACATTTATTAATTGTTTATTAATTAATGTCAGACATTAAATTCGTCTTACAGCTGTTAAAAAATAAAAGTTTTTTTGAAAAATTAAATAAATCATATATTTAGGCAAAAGAGGATGGGGCAGGGGGAATATTAAAATAAAAATTTATAGACAAATTTAAAATTTTCATAAAAGGATGTTGTGAAATAATAATTTAGATACAAGTTTTGAAAAGTTCTAAAATAGTACTATTTTCTTTAAAAACCATTTTTTTTATATTTATGAAGTAAAAAAGTACTTAAAATACTACCATTTTTTAAATCAGTTGAAATCATGTTTCGTTGTTGTTTTCAGATATTTTTTTCTCATTAAATAAGTATTCATTTAGGTTTATTAAAGTTTTTTTAGAAAAAAGTACTAAAGTAACTAAAATTCAATTATTTTATTATTTTTAATTGATTATTCTCTGTTAAAAAAGCTTTTGCCTTGGTTTTAGGCAATTTTTGTTAAAAGTAGTAAAAATACTACTATTTTTCAAACGGGCTGATATTAGTAATTTTTTATTATTTTTATATAATATATAATTTTACTTAAAAAAATAAATTTTTATGAAGCTTTTTTTTCAAAAAGTACTAAAAATATATATTTTCATAGTGAAAAAAGGTACTAAAGTACTGCGATTTTTCTAATCTGTTTAAATCATATCTTGTTCTTGTTTTAAGATATTTTTCTTATTAAAATGGTGTCAAATTGAGTTTTTTAAAGGATTTTTTAAAGAAAAAGTACTAAAATACTACTATATTTTAAATTAACTAAAATTCATTTCATTTATTAATTTTATTACTTTTTTCTTTGTTAAAAAACTGTTTTATTGATTTCTAGCAAGTTTTGTTAAAAGTAGTAAAAATACTACTATTTTTCAAAAGAACTGGAATTAGGCATTTTTATTATTTTTGAAAATTTTACTTAATAAAAAGCATTTGCTTAAGGTTTTTTAATTAAGTACTTAAGTACTAAAACTGCTACTATTTTTGTAGTTGCCCAAAATATTATTTAAATCATGTTCATCGGTCTGCCTGTCTGCCCGTCTTTCTATTTGAATCAAAATTTTGAAGACTTTAGATATCTTCGGGATCCAAATCTTTAAAAAAAAGACTAGATCATGATCTAGTCTATATAACAGGTTACGCTCTAGACTATAGATTTATTTACGAACTTGTCTATATTGTAGACTATAGTCTCGATAACGAATTAGTTTATAGTCTAAATCATAAACTGTATCACGAACTGAACTATTGACGAAATCACTAACTAAACTATAGATGAAAGATCTTGAGCTACTTTTTTGGGGTCCCTTATATGTTTATAGACTTGACTAAAGAAAAGTTCAAGAACTTCTCTTTACATAACATCACTTAGCCCCGTTAACTCCACCTCTGGTTATCGCTTAACCGAAAGTTATTCTGCCGATTAAAATATTGTTTGTATGAAAACTGTCAATTTAATCTAAAGATAAAAAATAACTAGACATTGTGTTATTAGGGGTTAGATTAGATTATATACTAATGTACTTGTAAGATCAAAAACTAGTCTAATATGTAACAAACTGGACTATAGACGAGACCACAAATTAGACTGAAGAACTGATCACGAACTAGTCTATATATAAGATCACGAACTCTTGTAAAGACATGATTAGATCACGAACTACATTACAAACTAAGTTTATAGCTTAGATTGAGTATTAGTGGCTATATCATAATCTATATCATATCGATAGACTACACCACAAAGTAGACTGTAGAACTGATCACGAACTAGTTAATATATATAAGACCACGAACTATTGTATAGATAAGATCAGGCATTAGACTAAAGAGTACATCACGAACAGGTCTTTAGACTAGATTACAAACAAGACTATATACTAGATCACGATATAATCTATCAGTAAACTAGATCACAAATAAGTATACTGCGTAGATCACAAACTAGTCTACATCATCACGATAGTCTACCAGTCAATAGATTAGATCATAAACTACACTGTAGCCTAAATCAAGAACTAGACTATAGAATTGATTACGAACTAGTTTATAGATTAGAAAATGAACTATTCTATAGATTAGATCAAGAACTTGTGCGTACAATACATCACGAATATGTTAGTTATCGAACTATACAGTAAAATAGCTATCGAAGTACTCTCTAGACTAAATGAAAAATTATTTTGAAGACATGATCACGAATTAGTTCATATCATTAGTTCATAAGATCTGTCTCTTGAATCATTTTCTATCCTATAAACTTTACACACAGGAAGTTTGCTTCTGTTTAATTTTACACCAGATTTGTCAAAGTTAACCTTTAAACTCAGGGATGGATATAAGTTATATAGGAAGAAAAAAAGTTATTTAAAAAAACATTAAAAAACAAAAAACTTTAAAGGAAACATTAATAAAAACATTTCCGAAAATTTATTTTCAAAATATTTTATAAATTCCGTTTCAACAAAAATAAGTTTTATGTGTTTCTCTTAATTAGTTGTAAAAATTAGCTTTTAATTATAAAATCGGTTTAGTTTTTTAAAAAAATTTTGTCTCTATTAAAAATATTTATATAATTTAAAATATTTCGTCATTTAGCAAATATAACTAATAAAACTTTATTAAAATTGTTTAAACAAAACAAAAACAAAAAAACTTGCTAATTTTTATATTATTAACAACTAATATAAAGAAATTTAAAATCATAAAAAATTATAATAATTTCAAATGAAAAAAAAAAACAATAGAAATTAAGTTATATTTTTTTATGACTAAAAATTGTCTGTTAATTATTAAAAATAGTTTATGCAAATAACATTATAACTATTTATTTTTAATTTAGCAAACTTTATTATCTTATCATTAATAAATTAAATATGTCAGAGTTAATTTTTTTTATATAATGTCACCCCTCTCTATAACATTAAGGAGGAATCACAGTTTGATATGAAATTTTAAATAAACATGAAACATGAACAATATTAATTCCCCCAGTGTGCTTTATCTTATATGTATATCAGGTGTCAATAAAAATTGATTTAATTGTCAATGAAACCTTGCATTATATAACCTCCTTCCCTCCTTTAACCTAATGGTTTTTATATAGCAATTGTTAATAAATGCAATTTGTATTTAAATTTCTCAGCAAAAAAGAAAAGGGTTACTTATTTGGTTTGGTTATTAAATGCTGCTTAACTATTTGCCAATATCAGACTCATTTTTATATTTATGCATAAATAAAAAAGTAAATATACAAAAAAAAATAGCAATGTTATTTTATATTAAATAAATTCCTGAATAAATACAAATAATGGCAATTTATTGCAAATAATGAACCAATATTTAATGAGACACAAACATAATTAAATTTAATTAAATTTTATTATCATATCAGTTTAATCGAATTTTCAGCAAATGACTGCAAATAACAACAACAATAATAATAATCAGTTTAATGCAATAGTAAAAAAATGCAGTGATGGGGAAACAATATTCTATTAAGTGTTAAGCATGTCTATGCACTCATAGTTTAATTTCAAACAAGGTCCTTTATGCTACTTTATGAATTATATTATATTTGTAGTTTTTGTTGTCAGATTTTTATTTTTTATAAATATGTATGAAATTTTGTTTATATTTTATTTCATTTATGATTTATTAAAAAGGACTTGGACATATGTATTTTTTTCGATATATAACCATGACAAATGAATAAATAAATATGTATATGTTATAGAGATAATAACAGTAAAGAGAACAAAAATAGCAGGTTTAATTAGTTTTCAATTAAGTAATGTAATAAGTAGCATAAGAGCACTACTTATGGTCTGAACAATTTAATAGATTGTACTACGAACTAGATTTGACACTAGATCACACATAAGGCTAAAAATTAGACTTCATACTAATCTATATATTAGACCATAAACTAATCTATTTGTTAGCTGAATAACAAGAACTAAAAAGTAGACCAGATCATAAACTACACTATAAAATTGACAACGTCTATGGAATAGATTAACTAGTCTTTAGACTAGATCATGAATTAGTCTACATACCAGTTTGTTATCTAGTCTATAAACTACATTACGAACTATTCTAACGACTAGATCAAAAAGTAGTCCATGGACTAGATCATAAACGAGATCACGATGTAGTCTTTTGACTAGGACTCTAGAATTGACCACGATCTATTCTATAGACAAAGACTCTTGAATAGATCAAGAACTAGTCTATACATAAGAACATAAACTAGTCAAAGGGCTAGATCAATAACTAGTCTAAATACTAGATCACAAACTAGTCTACAGACTAGATCCAATCTACAAAATCGCGAACTAGCATATCGACTGGATCACGACTAGTCTATAGACTAGATCACAAACTAATCTATAGACTACATCACGAACTAGTCTATAGAATAGATCACGAACTAGTCTATAGACTAGATCACGAACTAGTCTATAGACTAGATCACGAACTAGTCTATGGACTAGATCACGAACTAGTCTATAGAATAGATCACGAACTAGTCTATAGAGTAGATCACGAATTAGTCTATAGACTAGATCACGAATTAGTCTATAGACTAGATCACGAACTAGTCTATAGACTAGATCACGAACTAGTCTATAGACTAGATCACGAACTAGTCTATAGACTAGATCACGAACTAGTCTATAGACTAGATCACGAACTAGTCTATAGACTAGATCACGATCTAGTCTATAGACTAGATCACGAACTAGTCTATAGACTAGATCACGAACTAGTCTATAGACTAGATCACGAACTAGTCTATAGACTAGATCACGAACTAGCCATTTTAATCTAGTCTATATACTAGACTAGATCACGAAATAGTCTATAAACTAAATCACGAACTGGACTATAGACTAGATCACGAGTCTCAAGACTACAACGAACTAATCTATAGACTAGATCATGAACTAGATTGTGGACTGGATAACGAACTACTCTACAGACTTGATGAAAATCTAGTCTTAGAGTAGTTCTCAAATTAGTCTATAGACTAAATCACAAACTAGACTATACGACCTCTTAACTCTTTTTGCTCTTGTATCCTTATTTTTTCTATAAAATGCTCGTTTTCTTAACTTTGATATTAAAATAAATCTTAAATATTAAAATAAATTTGAAATGACAAGAATATAAACACACAAAAATATGTATGTAAATAAACAGATTGCTAAAAATACACAAATAATAAAATAAAAATTGTAAAAATATATATAAATGAATCCTTAAAACAAAGTAAACGCCATTTTAACGAATTAAACCAAAGCCATACAAATATATACATATATGAATAAAATACACCGACAGAAAAGCTTTATAAAAGCTTGCTTTGTTATTTGATAATAAAAATGGTAAGAATAAAACGAAAACAAACAAAGAAACAATTTTTTAACAAATATATATATAAAAACACACATACATATGTATGTATATGTAGAAGACAACTTTACAGATGTTTTTATAAACAACCCCCCAAAATAAATATTAAACTCCATTTTACAGATATAAACACATGTACTTGTCTGTATGGCTCCTAAATACATACTGTATATTTCATAAAATCTTTTACTCATTCCTTTTGGAAAAGACCCAAACAGATTTCCTGTTTATGTTGGTGTTAGTCTTGTTGTTAACATGACAAGACTACAAGAAAATATACAACAACGCCAGCAGCAACAACATTTTAATAATCATGAACATTTATAAACAAAAATGAACCATATGAATGAAAAAAAAAAAAACAAGTACAAGAAAAAATATCATGCTCCATTTAAGAATTTATTTGTATCTCTAGACTCCTTTACAGAACCCCCCCACACACACAAAACAATACACACATACTCTTACATATACTATTACTAAAGGGAAATCAAACCAGCAAGTTTTAGTTTAAACCTCCCTTTTGTTTGTTGGTTTCCTTCCGTTTTTTAGTTGCAGGGTTTGTTGTTTAAATGTGTGTGAATTTGGTTAGACCAGAGAGAGAGAGAGTGTGTAAGAGAAAGAGAATATTATTTCTATGCTACACATAATAATGTGGCAACATATTTTTTTATACATTTTCTTGTTACAAAGATCTAGATTCTTTTTTGTTTGTGGAAACTTTTGTTGTTGTCTATCACTTTAAGCAAGTTTATTTAGTTTTCCTTTTTAGCCAGACATATTTATATGAAATTCTTCTTTAAGAAATGAAACATTTGGTGGTTTCCGTTTTAAACTTTGTAGAACAATTGTTTAACGCTAAAAAAACCAAAATA
This sequence comes from Lucilia cuprina, assembly GCF_022045245.1. Classification (NCBI taxonomy): domain Eukaryota; kingdom Metazoa; phylum Arthropoda; class Insecta; order Diptera; family Calliphoridae; genus Lucilia; species Lucilia cuprina. The sequence continues at coordinate 16,629,485 of NC_060953.1, read as the reverse complement.
AAATTTAAATATAAAAATAGTGTGGGGTGTCTAGGTATTGTTCATATTATTATATATTTTCAGAAAACCTTTAAACCTATATGGTTTGAGTATTATTTTATTTTCATATAAATATGTTACTTACACGTTGAATTTTTCCAAACGCACAACAGCAGTTGTTGTTTTATCCATTCGTTTTGGAAATTATGTGAAAAAGATGATAATCTTCTTCATGTTATAAAAATATGTTGAATGTATTTGTGTTTTGTTAAGAAAAATTTAAATTTTATAACTTTATGATTTGATAAAATCTCTCAAAATTTGGTAATAAATTCTAAAGCCATAATAGTTGTAATAAAATCAAATGTAGAAAACAAACAAGAGTCTAATTTGTCATTTTAGTTTATTTGTTTTAGTTTGATTTTAAATCAGCCAGTCATCTTAAAATTTAAACACTTATTTTTTTAAATTTTATAGCTCGTTAGGTTTCAAAATGGCTTCAAATTTAAAAGGAAATTAAAAAAACGCCATTAATGGTTTTGGTAATTAAATTTCATTGGAGATAACTAATTAAAAAGGGCGACATTTTGATTTATAATGAACTTTAGTTTATCTAAAGCTTTCTTTTAAATATTAATCAATATTAAACAAAGTCTTAAAGCTTTCTATACACATGAAGACTGAACCGCCCTTTCTTTGACGAAAAATTAAGCTCAAAAGCTTATGAAATTACAACCAAAAGTGAGGATCGGTGACAATGCTTAAGGACAATTGTTATAAATAAGGTCTTAAAAGTTTTACCGATTAGTTTTTCAAAAGGATAAGAAAGTCGAAAATCGGTTCAAATGAAGAATAAGAACTCTCCACTTTTGAATTAATATCAGTTGTGTGATACGAGTTCGATCAAATACCAAGTTTAGAATACAATTCCGCCAGATCATTAACAAATACTTTGGTACAGTACTCAAACAATCGATTTTTTCCACAGAATTCTCACGGTGTAACGGAAAATCGGTTCAAGTGACGAATATTAACTCATTAACTTCGAACTAATATCTCTTGCTTGATATGAGTGTGATCAGATGATAATTTTGGCCACACAATTCCGTCAGATCATAAAGAAATATTTTGATCCACCACTCGAACAATCGAGTTTCTTTCTATTGAAGTACCACTGCACAATGAAAAATCGGTTAAAATGACGAGAATCAACTCATCAACTTCGAATTAATATCAGTTGCTTGGAATGAGTACGATCAGATAGCAATTTTGGACACACAATTCCGCCAGATCGTAAACAAATACTTTGCTCCATTACTCGAACAATCAAATTTCTCTCTATAGAAGTCCCACTGCAAAATGGAAGTTAAAAATCTCTACAACTTCGCGAGGACTTATCGCACGATGATCTTTTTTTACAAAGATCAACAATGGACGGCAATTTGATAAAAAAATTTAATTAATTCCCCAACAAAGAAGAAGAAATTCCAGTTAATCGTGTCAATAGTGAGTCCAATATGCCATCACTATATCTCTGTCATACTACAGAAGAAGAAAGCTTATCAACTTCAACAACAACAATAACCACCTATTAAACTCTACGTTTAAAACATCTACGGAACTTTGCTTCAAAACGACCTGATCCATAGTCGACGATTGCTCTACCATCCGAAAGTGTTTTACCCAGGAATCTGACAGTTGAATTATTACAACAACAACTCAATTCGAAAGCATTTCTCAGCTTTTTAGGAAAGAGCCGCTATCGGTCATAGATAACGCTGTTGTTTCAACAACAGCACGTAGGACCTGGTTCACACTAGGAAACTTTATTGGGAAACTTTTGTTTTTTGTATGTGAGAGAAAGAGAAAAAAATGTCAACCATCTCTTTCTCTCACACACAAAATCAAAAGTTTTTTAAAAAAAGTTTCCCAGTGTGAACGAGGTCTAGAGTGATATTTGTTAGGTCAAGAAGTCAAAAATAATCTCATTTCTGCATACGGCTGCAAGTCAAATAATCCTCGACATCCGGAAAAGAAAGAAACGAATATTGCTAAAACACTGATCAACATCCAACAATAATAAAAGCAGTATACAACTACCACCAAACAGACACTATCAAAACGGAGTAACAAAAAAAGCAAAGATCGTCACTCTCTACAACCAACTTCAACTTTCAACAACTACCAAATAATGATCGTCAGAATACATAATTTGTAAGATCAATGCTTTCTTCAATATTCAATCCAACATCAATCAACTTTATAGCGAACACTGAAGACTTATCCTGAAGTATTTAATTCTCCCTGTATTAGTCCTTAAACATATATACCCTACATGCGAGTTGATACATATATTGCCACTTTCCACAGTTCCTTGAAGCAAAGATTCTCACTCTCTGCAACCAACTCCAACTTACAACAACTACCAAATAACGATCGTCAGATTACATAATCTGTAATGTCAATGCTTTCCTCAATATTCAGTCCAACATCCATAGCGAACACTGAAGACTTATCGTAAAGTACTAAAATCTCCTTGAATTAATCCTTTAACATGTTCTACATGTGAGTTGAAACATTTATTAACATTTTCCACAGATCCCTGATATATTCCTAATCCAAACAATGACATATCATACCAACCGCCATTGTCGTAATTAATTTTATAACTCAAAATTCATAGACACATAATTTAAAAAAATAAACAAAATAATTTCGAAAAAGAAAAACATGATCACAAGTGATTGTTTAATGAGCTTAGCCAAGACACAGCCATCGCCTGAACTTCAACAATAAATTTTTTTAAAAAAGTAAACAAAATACAATTGCAATGACTTGCAATAAAATCTGACTTTGGAGAAGATGTGTGTTCATATGTTTTAATAAAAATTTAATGAACTAAACATGACACCAATGGGTTCATTGATAAAACAACAAAAAAAAAAACAACTACTTCACATTGGGATCAATAACAACAAGATCAGTTCCTACAAACGCAACAATACTGAAGTAAATTAATTTTTCATACACTTTTTTCATTGTTCATCATGAATGCATCTGTGTCTTTGTGGACATTCTCTTCTCTAAAGACATTAAACACTTGATGATGAAACCATCAGATGAGTTTTAATTTTCATTTCTTTGATCATAATTTAATGAGTTTAACATTGATCGGAACTCACTGTTAAGGAAAGATGGCATAGAAAGAGAGAGAGGGAAAGATATAAAGAAATTTTACACTAATTACATTAGCAACAGCTCATCAGCTTAAGGCAAAAAAAAAAACAAATAAATTTAAAATCATTTACAAGATCATTCAAACTCAGATCATTTTGGCCAGAGTATGACAAATAAAAAGCAGCTAAAAAGAAGTTTCTCAAATAAAATTTTGTAAACATTTTTCCTTAGTTAATAATTTAAGAAACTCTGTCTTTAAAAAAGTAAAAAAAATAAGTCTGATCAATAATCGCTTGATCATGATCATTAGCAAATCAAAAGAAACAGCGAAATCATCACTTTCGTCTTGTTACAAAGACAACATACAAGCAGACGTAAAAAGTCGCAGAAGTCTTCTATATTAATTTTATATAATTCTCTTTTGATAAAAAGAAAAACCATATCTTCCTCTACAAGGTGTGTCCGCCCCATATAATAATGATTATTTATTTTATTTCTTATTTTTTTTCTTTTCTGACAAATCATCTTTATGTCATCAAGTTGAAATAAATACTCCATTATATTATCGATTAATTTAAGTTTCTTATTAAATAAATTTCAACATAAATTAATGAGTTGGAACTAATTTTAAAATCAATAAAATCTTAAAAAAAAAATAAACTTACTTGTATTTGATAATCGTTCTCGCCACGCCATTGGATTTGCCACTAGACCTTGTAGTCCGGGCCAATATAAATGTGTGCGATCGACCATATGACCGGCATGTGTTTTTAAGGGGGTACCTTGATTTTGCGACAAATATTGGGCCATGCCCGCTGCTGCTGCCGCTATAGAAAATCGTGGTATGCCGCCTAGAATGTTAAGAGAAAAAGAGAAATGAAATGGTTAATTTAGCTGTAAATATGTAGATATTATTTTAAAGAATCTGTTTCTAACATAGATATATGGGAACTAACAACATCTAATTTAGTTAGGGTATGTAAAACTTTAGTAACGTGTTAGGTTTAATGAGTTTAATATTGATCGGAACTTCTGGAGAGAGAGCAAATATGCATATGCTTAAGGCCGGAGATAAAAAATAAAATCTTTCATAAGATCATTGAAGTACTTAGATATTTTTTAAAGAAATTTCATTATTCTTAAAGAATTTTCTTAAAAGCTTTTTTACAATATAAGTGATATACAATGAGCTCCCTTATACTCTTTTTTTACGCGTATACTCGCACACACATGTGTGACACATGTATTAAAATGAACAAAATCAGTGAGAACCTTTTTACCCTCCGCCGATATAAGCAGAGAGTATAAAAGTATCTCCCGAAAAGAACTTTAAAAAAGTTTCTTTTAAAGACGAAGTAAAATTTTAAGAGAATTTTTTCATTTTTTAAAATTTATCTTTTTGTGAGAATTTTTCTTTAAGACAAATTTATCTTTTCCGATAATTGTTTATGTTTAACAATAAGGAAGATATGGGTCGATTATGTATCTCGGTTGCCACTTTAGTTGTGTTGCCAGTTTAAAAATAAGTGAAAGTTTTATGTCTAGAAATGGCTCAAGTGAACTAAAACTCATTGGTCGAATATTATTAAAGACTAAACAAATTCATTTGTCCAATTCACAATCGGTGTTGTACGGTTGTATCGTAGTATGTCGTAATGTTTTATTTTTGATCTGTTTTTGTTTCAAAAAATTTTATTTGAACATTTTTTATGACTTACAACGATACGACATCGATTGTTAATTAAAAAAATATTTATAATATTTCCAAGTTGTTGCTTAAAAACGCCCAGTAAGCACATAATTTTGCAAACTGACAACGCAACTGACAAGTGACAAACGAGCTTAAAACTGATTTCAATTATAGAATAAAATGTGATTTATTAAAAAAAAAAACAAAATATACAGCAATCATAAGTTAATCATCCAGATATTTGAAATACGATTGTTTATACGATAATTTTTTAACCATATTTCGCTCAGTGGTATGATCAAAAACTGTTTTCTGTATTATTGCATTTGTTTGTAACAAGCATAAAAGTGACTCAGAATAGACTCTAAAATTATCAAAATATGATTCGATAATTACTCTAAAACGATCAGTATTTTGTTTCAAAATTGATACAATAATACATTGGAACTAATCAGAAGTAGGACTCATAAAGGATTTTGTTAGAAGAGTTCAGTATTTTGTCTCAAATTAGATACAAAAATAAGTCGAAACTGATCAGACCTCTAAAATTTAAAAAGAGTGTCGTATAGTCACCATTATCTTCCTACGAAGATGAAAAACTGTTTTCAGTATTTCAGCATAAAAATGACTCTGAAAATTAAAATGTGATTCGAAAATGATTGTTTCAAAAGAGATAGAAATATAAGTCAGAATTGATCAGAGGCGGGACTCATAAAACCTCTTTTAGAAGAGTCGCGAATAGAATACCATTTCCCTTCGACGAATGTATCATTTATGATCAGAAAATTAGCTAATATATGACCATTTTAATAGTGGCGAAGAGTCATAAAGGATTCGTATGTGATAAAAGTTTGAAGAAAAACATCCATTGGAACCCCTTATAAATGAATTAAAATTCAAAAAGCCCATTGGTAGCAAATAGTCTATATATCATGAAAGCGTCGTAATGTCGCAAGGGCTGTATTTACTTTTACGCTTAAAGGGCAGTGTTACCGTAAATTCTCTACATTTTCAAGAAAAACCTAATGCCACAAGGCCTGTATTTACTTTTACTTTTAACGGCCTTGGGTCGACTTTCCAGAAACCCTTTTTTGGGGGATCCACAATGCAAGTTTTTGCAAGTTTTGCAAAAGAGAGTCTTCTTCTCAAAACCTAATCAAACATTCTCTTACATTTCTGCTTTAAAAGTGTTACATTGTCTTTAGATATTTTGACATATAGCCAGTCTCTTTCTTGTCAGATTGTCTCAAAACCTAATTGCATATTCTCCTACATTTCTGCTTTAAAAGTGTGGCATTATCATTAGATAGTATGATATATTGTTAGTCTCTTTCTTGTGAGATTGTCTTTGGATATAATGACATATTGTAACTCTCTCCCACTCTCTGCTCTCGCAAAATGTCAATTCTATAATTAAAAGTTTTGCAATTGCACTACAAACTGTATGGGATTGTGCAATTGTGTCTTTGCAACACTCGAAAAATTATTGCTTCATAGCAAACTTAACTCTATCTTTCTCTTTCTATCTTTAATTACAAATTATAATAAGAGATAATTATTAAAAGAAGCTGAAAATAAACAGATTTGTCTGGGGAATATCGCTTCAAGAAATAGAAGCACTTTTCTTAGGAACAATACTCGCAACACAACTTTATAATCAAATCCGAAACCAATTTTAGAAACCCTAAACTTTATAAATAGCACAAAATGTATTTATTAAACTTTTAATTACGCAATATTTTTATTTTTTTAAGAAAAACATTTAAAATTTAATATAATTTATTTTATATTAACAAATATTTACAGTTATTTTATAATTAAATTCAATAACAATTTATTAACAATAATATAAAGTGTCAATATTGTTGTAATTTATTTTTGTGTTATGAAAATTATTCAAACATAATTATTGACATTTAAACGTCTTCTATATGAATTTCTATACAAATCTGCTATGAATGTCTGTCATGGTTTTCAAAATAACAATACTATAACGTTTCTTTTATGTTTTCTCTTTTTGACTCTCTTTTTCTCTAATTTTCTCACATATTTGACATTTAATGCTTATTTTTTTGCTTTGAGTTTGTTTTTGTATTTAATGACAATTAGTTCTGGTATTTAATTGATTTGGCAGCTAAATACAAATAATAATTACTCTATATGACAAATGATTGACACTTAGGCATTTAGGTATTTGATTGTCATACTTATTTAAAGGTAAAAATGAGTCCAAATGATGACTGTCACAAATTGGTTTTGACAAGCAAAAAAAAAAAAAAGAGCTATGATTATTTTATAGACCTTCAATTAATTGTTAAGCGATATTGTTAAAAAGTATTAAATAATTTTTATTTCATTTAATTAATAACAATAATAAAAAAAGTTTAATTGTATAGAAAAAGACCAGACAATTTTAATGAGACGGAAAAATGTGGGCGTTAGTTGAGGGATTATTATCAATTATAGGTTTTCATTAGTCGTAATAGAATCTAAAATATATTTTCAAACTTAAGATTGAACTAATTTCTTATGCCACAAAACAATTAACCTATTTTTTTCCATATCTACCAAATAAAGACCAAATTAAGCAATTTGATCTAAAAATTTTTCTCAATCAACTTACCTCCCGTTAAAGCACTTAATCCCGCCGATGTAACTGGTGGTGGTTTCGATAAAATCGTATCAATACCATGAGGATTTGCAGTGCCCTGTGTTTGTGTATTAGTTGTACCCGCATTTGAACCCGAAGAATTCGAACGATTCTCACCAATCATATGGGAATTTTGTTGACCACCATAAGAACCATTTAAAGCTGCATTACCCGACACATTACCAGTTTTCATTTCGGTCATGGAATGTAAGGCCGCCAGGGGAGGACCCAAAAAGCTCAACGGTAATTTATGATCCAAACCTATATTGTTATTGTTGTGTATACCCAAGGGATGACCCGTATTAGAAGAAGTAAATTTACGACTTGAAAGATTTTCGGGACTATAATCGGAGGGCGGAGGACTTGATTCACTATTATTGCCGGCTTCTTCACTAGAACGCTGGCTAACGGAAAATGATTTTGAACTATCTACACCGGGACTAGAATTGTTGTCATAGCGTGATCTTTGATTTAAAGTACTATGACAATTATCGGGTGATTCAGACTGTAGGCGGGATGAGGTTTGTGAAATATTTGTATTATTATTCTCATGACTCGAGAGTAAAGGTGGCGGTGTAGAGGAGTCATCTACAGATCTAGGAGATTTGCAACCAGAATTCATTTTATCCATATTATTGTTATTATTATTGTTATTTTTCAAAAGCATTAAGGGTCCCGTTAAATGATTGTTATTGTTGGCCGCATAGGCTGCTGCTGCGGCCGCACTATGATAATCCAATAATTGATTTTGATAATCCATTTGTGAGGGATCTGGAAACCCATTACCTATATGATTCTGATGATGATGATGCAGAGGCGGACTGCGATTAAGTAAATTCACTGACGCTGTGTTATTTTGTTGGGCCGCTGCGGCCGCAAATGTATGATGTCTCATGTAGGGATTTATCAAATCCATATTATCGTTATCCGTATTATTGTTAATTGCCGTAATGGAACTATAATCCGAACTTTCTTCACAACGTTCGCTGAAGCGTGTATATAAACTAAGAGGAGATTGTACCGGCGGCGTTTGTAAAGGCGATGAGAAACCGTTAATACCGGCGGCTACGGCAGCTTGAAAAGCGTTAAATGTTGTTGAGGAACGTAAGGCTAAATTAAAAGCGGAATTTTGTGATAAATGAAAAGGTTTATTGGAGGGTGTAGCTGTTGAAGAGGCTGAAGATAAAGGCGAAGCAATTTGTGTAGTTGAAGCGATATCGTTAGCAAAAGCAAGCGGGCTTTCCGAGCCCGTGGGCGTATGATTTATATATGGACTACCCAGGTTGAACTTTTTTAAACAAAGATTTTACAAATTTTTCTTTCAATCACAACTTTTTTTGTAAATATTTCTTTAATATTTTTATAATTGTATTTTTTGCAATTTTCTTTAAATTTCAACACTTTAATAATTTTTTAAATAATTCTTTTGTTTTAAATTTTCTTTTTTTTAATTCTTATTTAATGCACTGTATTTAATTATTTTCTTGATTATTTTCCTTAAATTTTTTCTTTTAAACTTTTTTTTAAATTTTGTTTATTTTTCCTTTTAAATATTTCTTTCGTTTTTCTTGTATAAATCCGTTTAAACCGTCCGTTTGTTTAGGCCTATAACTACAGAATGATTTCGAAATTGCAATTGAATTTTCTATGCGAACGAGTTTTCTCGGGGTTAACTGAGTGAGTGAGTTCTCTACTAGCCGAACCACATCAACAACAATGTGGCAAATGAAGCCAAAATAAAATTATCTACCATACACAAGTCTTTCAGAATGTGTTAAAAAAACACGAACACACAAAACAACCACCACTAACTTTACACAGCACAAACATACAATAACCCTGAGGAGGAGAAGAAGATGTGAGTAGAAAACATGACAGGCGTTTCAATTTGCCATTAAAAAATCACTCACATATACATACATTCATGCTTGCATTTGTAGGAAATCCGGTTTAAAAATCATGCTCAATTGATTTCAATTTATTAAACTGAGTTTTAACTCTTGTTGTTCTCTCGTTCTTTTGTTCGCATTAATACTCTCAGTGTGTGCGTTTGTGTCGTGTTACTTGTCTTTTGTAATGTATCACAAAGGTTAAAACGAGACGTCTAATATTTGTTGATATTTTTACTATATTATTGCACTTAGTAAATCAAGGTATGTATGTTCGTTTATTGGAGTTAGAAAAAGACTAGCAAATACAAGAACAAAAATAAAATAGTCTGAAAATAAATTTAATCTGATTGTCTTTATAAAATCTCTGTTATTCTTTTTTCAACAACTACTACACAGACTACTTCAGTACATGACATAAGCTGAGATGTCAATACCGGGTTAAAAAGCGTTGCAAATTGTAAACAAAATCGCTAATAATACATTTTCATTCTAATTTAATAATTCTGAAAATCTAGCCCTTAAGTCGAAATAAAAAAGAACCGAACTAGCACAGATTGAGAACTGATCATATAAACAAACTAGAACAGGTTTAAAACATACCGAACTAGAAAAGAACTAGAACAGAACTAGAACAGGACAGAACTAGAACTAGAACTAGAACAGAACTAGAACAGAACTAGAACAGAACTAGAACAGAACTAGAACAGAACTAGAACAGAACTAGAACAGAACTAGAACAGAACTAGAACAGAACTAGAACAGAACTAGAACAGAACTAGAACATAACTAGAATAGAACTAGAACCAAACCAGAACAGAACTAGAACTGAACTAATACTGTAAACTGTATACCTTATTTCGACAAATTTTCTATGTTCACGTTCAGATATGAACCTCAACGATAAACAGTCAAAGTTCGGATACTTTGTGAGTAAATACTTTAAAAATCTTAAAAGTCAGATGAATAAATACAAAGTTTTTAAAATGTATCAAGTACAATGTGTCCTACTTAAGTTAAGCCACAAGGAGGAAAATGTGCGATCCATCTTCAAAATCCAAACACACTAAAAGCTTTATTTCTGAACCAAATTTAAAACTTTTTGCAAAAAAAAAAAAAACACTAAATTGCCATTATTCATAGGCAACAACTAACTGAAGTTAAATATTCTCTATAATAGACCCATCTGTGATATTGGAATTTTATGGAATTGGTACAAACAACAATGCAATAAAAACAACAAATGAAATATCAACAAAACAAAGAAAAAAACTCTCGAACAGAAAAAAAACAACAACGAATGTGATTTTTATTATGTACGTCATTAAAATGCACTAATGTACGGTTATAATACCCACTCATGTTTTAATACAGCAACTACATGAGAGTAGATAGTTAGATACTCTACAATTCTCACTCTACAGGACAACAACAATAAAAAAGGAAATAAAAGAGGTAAAAATTGTCTTTGTTGTTTATATAAATGGGGTTTTTTGTGTGTAAGTGTGGTGGTGTATAGCTGTTAAAATAGGAGGTGTTTTTAAGAAATTTTTTCTGGTTTTGTTTTTTTTTTATTTTATCAAGCTGTCTTTTTCAACTCTACTCGACTCTTCTTCTCATCTTCTGTATGTTTTGTGTTTATTTGTTTAAAATGTAATAAATATTGAGTGGCAGTCAATGGTATTTTTTTTTGCCTCTCGACTTCTTTGTCTCGTATGTAATATAATTTGTTTTTTTTTCTGTTGTTTTTTCTAGTGTGTTTGTATGTTTATATATAAAAACACATTTATATATATATATAAAAGTTGCTTTTTAATGAAGTACTTTATTATATTTATATACAATATACAATATATACAGTTTTTTAACGAAAATAATCATACATTTTGGTCATAAAATAAAAACAAACTAAACATGTTTATAATTGATTTATTTTATTATAATTGTCTTTGGGTTTATTAAAATGTATGAAAAATAAATTTGTCGGTATAAAATAAATTTCATTTTTAATCTATTAACGTTTTTATTTTTGGTTATATGAAGCATTAATATATAATTGAATTTAAATGATTAATATTTTTTATAAAAGCCGTCGGCATATGAGATTATTATATAAGGTTTAAAAAGTCTTTCATTGGCGGAAGAGTTAGAAATAAAGGCAGTTAAGAACTGAACCTGAATTGAACATATCGTAAAAAGATTTTTGTTTTATACGAAACTTGTTTTTAACCATTTTTTTCTCTGTATTTCTGCTTTATAACTTTTTCAACTGTATTCGAAGGAGTCACTAGTACGAGGTCTATAACTCGAAAATTACAAAATATAAATAGTACACACAATAATATGTTTAAAACCTAGCGTGAGTGGTTTCAAAAAATTAAAGAAATCTTTCAAATCGAAGAGAAAACAAAATATCGAAGGTACTTACTCTTATTAGAGCTTATATACCGCCGTCCCTGAAGAATACTTGACGGACTTATTTTACTTTGAACGGTCTACCACGCGCCTCTCTAAACTTCTATTAAGAACAGTACTCTGCTGTTACCATAGTTGCTCGTTACGGAATGACAGGCTGATTAATACAAATCCCAATACATACCCTGACAAGATAAAAGCAATCAGTGATCTTAAGTCAATAGCTGGGGAGACCTGCTGAGAAGAGAATAGCACAAAGAGGTATACTTAATCAGTACTAGTCTCCTGTAGGGCAAACGAGTCTTTTCGATCGTTCACCAACTTACATTAGTTTCATTGTGAGATAAGGAACAATGTACGGAATTAACTTCAAAATTCACCTATTCCTATACTAGCGCCCTACTAAGTAAAGAGTTAGAGATATTCAACGGGTTCAGGAACCCAGCAGGTTCCTCTGTCACATCACCCAGTGCATCTGTTGCAATAGTACCGGAGAGAGACTCCAGCAATATATGGCATCGTATACAAATGTAAGTCATTAAACCAACATTCTCTACCTACGAATTTGGGTTTAAAACACAGCCACTGAGTGAATCCCGCTATTCTTTCATGCAGCCAGGACAAGTCCTGCGTGCAACTGGCCACCTCCTGCCTAATCATTCCAAAGAAATGACGAGGATACACTTGACATCGTCAGCTTATAGTCCCGGCAGATTAAAGGTATTGGAAGAACCTGACTTACCCAGGATATTGCAATAACACTTTGATGAAGATTTCATTAAGGTAAGGTGCTCCGTCCGTGTAGCTATTAATGCATTTTATCCTGATCGAACAAGGCGTTTAGAAATAACTTTGTGTAAAGTTTCTGTCCTCTAGTTTTTCGCACTTACCGCATTTCCAACAGACGGATGGATAAGATCACATCGTCTTGTGGTTTTGCGTTTGGTTTGTTAAAAACGAATGTTTAGAAGATAAAATATCTCGATAATAATGCACCCGTTAGTCTAATTCCTTTAATTATGCCCGTAAACCTATGTTTTAACATAGAATACTTCTATTTCAAGTGACCGTATGGGGTTCTATCACCCATGTTTATAATTCTGCTTTATTTATTTCTAATTCTTAAACCAACTTTCTCCAGCTTCCTTTTCTTTAAATGTATGTGTGTTAAACTATGTTATAATCATGTCGTGCCTACTGTTCTGCCTACTGTTCTTCTAAATTAACTTCGAATGTTGGTCCTTTCTTAACTGTGTCCATCGCTGATATAGATTTGTTAAATAATCCTGTTGCAGTATAGACAAAAAATATACATTTCTGTATTAGTTAGTTTAGATCAAGTCCAAATCCATATTTACAAAAACATTACTGTCTATGCCAATATATAGACCGACATACAACTGTATTTTATCTCTGCGATCATTTCCCCTATTTGGCTTCAAACATATTTTTACTAAAATTAATTAAATTCATATTTTAATATAAAAAACTTGATCAATCTCAATACTAAACACAAACATTTATTAAATAAACAAGGACATGTAGAGTAGCACATCCTTGCATTATTGTGCTTGTTTATGAGTTCATTATAAACTATAATAATTATTACATTATTTTATGCTGCTGATGCTACTGGCACATTCAAACGTACATTCCTGCTCCTCCTTCTGCCAACAGATGATGATGACATTAGTGCTTGTATAAAAAAAAACATGACACTACTGCATTTTTATTGTCTGAGTGTAAAAAATTATGCTGGTTGTTTACACATATACATAAGTACATATATGTGTGTGAATAGATCCTGTAGCTTTAGGGGACTAACTTAACTAATCCAAAAGGCGTTTGTAACGGGTTACTTCCCTGCCGAATAATCTCATCTTAATGATTTTAAAATAACTACTAAACAACCAGCTCTTAGATTACTTTGCGACAGTGGTTTCGCTAGTTTCAAGAACATTATCCATTTACTCTAAATCGGCTAAGTCGGAACTGTTAATTTATTATTTATGAGTGAATTTAATGTCTATAGTTTTAAAAGTTAAACGCACTAACGGGTTTCATCTTCATCTCATCATCAACTGTCTTTACTGTTGCTAATGTTGTTGTTGTTACTGTTGCTGCTGTTGTAGTTGTTGCTGTTAAAATTGTTGTTTCTGCTTCTGTTATTCATGTCCTGTGCATGTAGCTCCATTTAATAATAAACTTCTTGCATAAAATTTAATTTACTCCTCTTATAGTACAACGACGATGAACAAAAAACAAATTCAAACACACACATTCATGTACATTTTAATGTCTATACAACGAAAACAAGAAGAAACAGAAAACAAGTAAACAAAACAAAAAAAGAACTTATAAAAGAAAATAAAACAATCTACACAAACTACTTCAAAATAAACGATTATTTAAAATTCTTATTGGATGCGCCATTGTTAATGAAACGGAAATGAAACATTATGAGTTTATTTGTTAAAAAGAACACACCTCCTAAAGTAACTTATATTGTAGTATTTCTCCTTTTCTCTTTCTCACGCTCTTGTTAATGCATTTAACTCACGCATTAACAAAAACAAAAGCTGTTAAAAACAAACCGCCATTGTTGTCTGTTAAGAAACACTCAATTATTTCACTCATTCGGCAACCATTGTGGTGGTGAGTTTAATAAATAGAACTCACCTCAAAGAGTATGTTCGTGTTGAATAAGTGAGAATAATAGATAAATTTCATACACAGTGCGTATTAGGCAGGCCCACAGTAGTAAAGCAACTTCTTTTTCAATATTTCTGTTTCCGCGCAAGTTATCATTGAACAATAGAATTGTTAATTATTATTTTAATAGGGTAACGTATTCTGATCCCAATACTTACCATAATCGCTTACAAATACGTTATTAGAAAAATTAGTCAGTGTGAATTTATGAAAGATGAATATAATACTAATGAATTAGAACGAATTTATATAACACACTATTATAAAGGAATTATTAGACCACTTTTACGTAATAAGGACAGTCTGTAGCAGTCTTTCAGATGTAGTCAGTCTAGTATATAGTCTAGTCTATAGTCTAGTCTATAGTCTAGTCTATAGTCTAATCTATAGTCTAGTCTATAGTCTAGTCTATAGTCTAGTCTATAGTCTAGTCTATAGTCTAGTCTATAGTCTAGTCTATAGTCTAGTCTATAGTCTAGTCTATAGTCTAGTCTATAGTCTAGTCTATAGTCTAGTCTAAAGTCTAGTCTATAGTCTAGTCTATAGTCTAGTCTATAGTCTAGTCTATAGTCTAGTCTATAGTCTAGTCTATAGTCTAGTCTATAGTCTAGTCTATAGTCTAGTCTATAGTCTAGTCTATAGTCTAGTCTATAGTCTAGTCTATAGTCTAGTCTATAGTCTAGTCTATAGTCTAGTCTATAGTCTAGTCTATAGTCTAGTCTATAGTCTAGTCTATAGTCTAGTCTATAGTCTAGTCTAAAGTCTAGTCTATAGTCTAGTCTATAGTCTAGTCTATAGTCTAGTCTATAGTCTAGTCTATAGTCTAGTCTATAGTCTAGTCTATAGTCTACAGTCTAGTCTATAGTCTAGTCTATAGTCTAGTCTATAATCTAGTCTACAGTCTAGTCTATAGTCTAGTCTATAGTCTAGTCTATAGTCTAGTCTATAGTCTAGTCTATAGTCTAGTCTATAGTCTAGTCTATAGTCTAGTCTATAGTCTAGTCTATAGTCTAGTCTATAGTCTAGTCTATAGTCTAGTCTATAGTCTACTCTATAGTCTAGTCTATAGTCTAGTCTATAGTCTAGTCTATAGTCTAGTTTGTAGTCTAGTCTAAAGTCTAGTCTATAGTGTAGTCTATAGTCTGGTCTATAGTCTAGTCTATAGTCTAGTCTATAGTCTAGTCTATAGTCTAGTCTATAGTCTATTATATAGACTAGTCTATAGTCTAGTCTATAGTCTAGTCTATAGTCTAGTCTATAGTCTAGTCTATAGTCTAGTCTATAGTCTAGTCTATAGTCTAGTCTATAGTCTAGTCTATAGTCTAGTCTATAGTCTAGTCTATAGTCTAGTCTATAGTCTATTCTATAGTCTAGTCTATAGTCTAGTCTATAGTCTATTCTATAGTCTAGTCTATAGTCTAGTCTATAGTCTTGTCTATAGTCTAGTCTATAGTCTAGTGTATAGTCTAGTCTATAGTCTAGTCTATAGTCTAGTCTATAGTCTAGTCTATAGTCTAGTCTATAGTCTAGTCTATAGTCTAGTCTGTAGTCTAGTCTAGTGCATAATCTAGTCTATAGTATAAACTATAGTCTAGTCTATAGTCTAGCATTTAGTACAGTCCAGTGAGTCTAGACTATAGACTCACTGGATTGTACTATGGTCTAGCCTATAGTCTATCCTATTGTTTAGTCTATAGTCTAGTCTATTTTCTAGTCTATAGTCTAGTTTATTGTCTAGTCTGTAGTCTAGACAATAGTCTATTATATAACCTAGTCTAGACTAGTCGTCTTGTCCATATTCTAAATCTAAATCTCTAGTCTATAAGTAGATAGTGGACTTAAAGAGCACGGGAATATCACTTTGCTTTATCATCGCAACTTAGCACCATTCCAGAGAGGGGGATACTTTCAACCAATCGCGTCCATGCTGAAAACATAACTCTCGCTCCCTTTGGGTTGTTTGTCCTGTGAAATGATTGCATGAACTATAATGTTATTGTTGACCAGATGTTCTATCTTACTCTGATGGTATATTGGCATATTTGCTTGTCGGATTACCTGCATCGTAAATTTTGTGGCAACTTTGGCATTAAATGGTTATTCTTTTTGGGAAATACAAGACACCCAATTGGTGAATAATTTGCCTTCCCTTCTTTTCACAGGTAAGGTGACATTCCTGTTTTTAGTATAGACCGGTTATTGGGCAGGAAGATATTGATCGACGTGCTTAAATACATGGGTTTAATTCTTGATTGGAAACTAAAATTAATATAATATATATAGAGGATAGATCAAACAAAACATATCGATGTTGAGAAAAAAAATAGGAGAATTGAGGTTTTAGAGTCTTATGCTCTAAAACCCCATATGAATCTGATTCCATAACAGAAATTTATCTTCTGTGATGGCTGTAAACTAGTAGAGAAAACGAGTCTTGGATATGCATTGATCTGCCAGAAAACAAGATATAATGCCGTATACTTAATTACAACATTAGCATCAAGTGTGATTACGGAATGCGTAAAATGAATATTTTTATATAATATCTGCATCATATAGGTACCAAACTTGAGAAGGACGAGAACTCCTTTTAGAATGAATAAATCCAAGATTAGCATTATGGTACGTTTTCATAATGGACACATACACACATGAAATGGGAAGTAGGAATAGGTTACTTCTGAAAATTTATATCCCAAAATTACAAAAAAAGGATTTGTCAATTTCTCACATAAATTAGTGTTTATAATCCCAAATAAAGAATTATAGTTTTGTTTATTTAACTACAAGATGGAAAAGTTAAGTATTAAATCTAATTGATTTACAAATCAAATCAATGTAATTGTCATGCTTGACATGACAGCAAACAAAGAATTTATGACATATTTAAACAATTCTTCTTACTAAAATAGAAAACCATACAAAATGACACCCCAAGTTGCTCTGATAAAAAAAAAAAAAACTAACAAAAAATATCCCAACTAAAGGTGTTTTATGGGCATCACATGCAGATAAATAAGAGTTTGATTGTTTTTTTTCGGGGAAACAAACACATCAAAACAAATCAAAAATATGCAAAATGTCAGCAAAAAAAAAAAGAACATGTGTATTTTTTAATAGAAACCTGAATAAACGAAAGAACAACAAAAAACAAATAATAATTTATAAATGACAACAAAATCGACATATCAAAAATTGAAAACTTACGTGACTGGTGGTGGTCGTTGACGGTTTCCTCTTTGAAGTGTTTTGGCAAAATTTGCAAATAAAAATAAAATCCTCTTCTTGTTGTTCTTTTGATGCTTCAATAAAAAAATATAAAATGGTAATTCCAAAAACCAATACGAATTCTAAAACTTAACACACATGAGACAATAAGAGAGAAACCCACTAAAGGAATACAAATGCCAAGTAGTTTTAACAATGATTGGAATGCAAAAACAAAATAACTAAAGTAAAATGGCAACTGAAATGAGAATAAAAAGAGTTAAAGTTAAACAATATTCACACCTTGTTTTGAATAGATTTTAAAGGATAATCATATATATACATGAACATTTATACAATATTTGTTGTTATAAAAACCATTATCTATTCAAAAATAACATGTCAACTTTTGATTTAAAAAACCAACTCTGGTACACTCTGAGAAAACTTGTAAACAGTGGATTTAGAAAAAATTCTTTGTTAAGGAAGAATTTATCGATTATCATTAAAACGAAAGAATCAAAAGCTAGAATCCTCAATTTTTATCCATTTGAACATTTGGGAAATAACAGGGAGATTTCTAATACTGGGTTTGGTACCTCTCATATAAGTAAAATCTAATATTAGTATATCTGATTAATATATAACAAATATAAAAATCTTTATATTTGTTATATATATATCGGTCCATGTTTTCGCATAGCCCCCAAACAAGTCTTAAAGTTTTATAAATAAGCCTTATATGAGTCAAATTCTCTCTACCAAAACTTATGAGGATCAGTCCATAATTGTACCTACCCCTCATATATAAATATTACAATACAAATATAAATAATACAAATTGATTGTGTGATTATAAACCAGACTATGCTGTATCTATAGCCTGGAATGTAGCGCCACTATAGTCAATTGTATAGTGTGACTATAGTCAAGACTGTAGCCAAACCTTAAATGTGGCTAGAGTCAAAACCATAGTGTGATTATGTTTTCCTTAAGACTATAGAGTGACTATAATTAAGACTATAGTCAAGATTAATACAAATTGACTGTGTGACTATAAACCGGACTATGTTGTATCTATAGCCAGGAATGTAGTGTGAATATAGTCAATTTTAAAGTGTGACAATAGTTAAGACTGTAGCAAGAACTTAAATGTGACTATAGTCAAAACTATAGTGTGATTATGTTTTCGTTAAGACTATATTGTGACTATAATTAAGGCTATAGTGTGACTTAAGTCAAAATTATAGTGTGTCTATATTCTAGACTGTAGTGTGACTGCAATTAAAACTGTCACAGTAACTGTAGCCAAAACTACAAACAATGTGACAATAGGTCAGACTATAGAAAACTACAATATACTATTGCAGTCTAGACTATAACTATACTATATTAATACTATAGTTCTCAACGAAAATTGTTTTTCACTGACAAAAGTCCAGACTATAGTGTGACTATAGGCAACAATTTCGTAGGAAACCATACTATTGTAGTCTAGACTATAGCTATACTATATTAAGACTATAGTTTTTAATGAGAATTATGAAGTTTTCCATTACTTTTCATTTCCTTCGCCTTTCGTTCCTTTTCCTTAAGTGTAAGTCGATGATGGTATTGTATTCAACCCTTTTCTTTCGCCATATCCAGTTTTTAACCATATGTTGAATAAAAATACAACAAAACTCTTACTAATCTAGGATTTTTTTATAACTATAAAATAACCAATCAATTTTTTTTTTGATAACCACTTTTGTTTTTGGTTATTTTTTGCCGATATAATCTTTTTTGTTGGTGTTGTTGTTTAGGTGTACTTTTTAGTAAATCCTAATTTAATATGTACAAATGTTCCTTAACTAACACAGATTGTTGTTTACTCCTCGTAACTCATCTTAATGGTCAAAAGTTCTTTTTTTTGTGGGGTGCTGTACGGGTGTGTTTTTTTGGTTATATTTTGTTTGATCCATCAATTCAATCATTTTGTTACCGCCACATATTTGAAATCTATATAACCCTAAAATAAATATAAACTGATGTTAATTTTGTTGTCTGTCTGCATTTTAAGGGTTATAATTGGTTAGCAATAACACAGTGTAACAAAGATTTTTGGGGAGGTTTTTTTCTATACCAAAACTTGACAAAGACTTAAATTAAGAGTATAATGTGACGTATTATATATTATATACCAAAACTTAACAAAGACTTAAATAAGGAGTATAATGTGACGTATTATAGATCTGTTACCAAACTCGAATAAATAGACCTAAAACAGAACTAGAATAGAACTAGAACAGAACTAAAACAGAACTAAAACAGAACTAGAACAAAACCAGAACAAAACCAGAACAGAACTAGAACAGAACTAGAACAGAACTAGAACAGAACTAGAACAGAACTAGAACAGAACTAGAACAGAACTAGTACAGAACTAGAACAGAACTAGAACAGAACTAGAACAGAACTAGGACAGAACTAGAACAGAGCTAGAACAGAACTAGAACAGAACTAGAACAGAACTAGAACAAAATTAGAACAGAACTAGAACAGAACTAGAACAGAACTAGAGCAGAACTAGAACAGAACTAGAACAGAACTAGAACAGAACTAGAACAGAACTAGAACAAAACTAGAACAGAACTAGAACAGAACTAGAACAGAACTAGAACAGAACTAGAACAGAACTAGAACAGAACTAGAACAGAACTAGAACCGAACTAGAACAGAACTAGAACAGAACTGGAACCGAACTAGAACAGAACTAGAACAGAACTATAACGGAACTCGAACAACACTAGTCCAACTATAGTGATAACTATAATGCGACTATAGTTAGTTAGTATCTTGTCAAAATTATATTGCTACTATAATCAGACTATAGTAAAGTCTATACAATTATAGTAAATACAATATTGAGAGTGTAGTAAGGGCTATAGTAAGACTAAAGCGAGGGACTTATGTTAGGTCTTAACTGAGTGATTTTAGTCAAGACTTTAGTTAGACAATAGTGAGGCTATAGTAAATAAAGTGGGACTGAAATCACTACTTTAGAGGGACTATTTTAAGGACTATATTCACGATTATATTGTCACTATAGGAAAGTCTAACTGAGACTATCAAGACAATTTAATCAAGATAATAGTAAGACGATAGTCAAAATTATAGATGAAATCAAATCTACACTAAGGTTTAAGTCAATATTATACTGAGATTATATTCAAGATATTCAGATTTTAGTTAAGTCCTTATTGAGACTATTGTCAATAACATAGGAAGATTATAGTCAAATCATGACTATATTCATGAATTTAGTTAGACAATAGTGAGGCTATAGTAAATATAGTAGGACTGTAATCACTACTTAAAGGGACTATATTAGGGCTTATGTTCATGATCATATTGCAACTATGGGCATGTGAGACAATATAAACAAGATAATAGTGAGACTATAGTCTAGAGTATAGATAAGCTAAAGTAAGGTTAAATTCAACATTATACTAAGACTATAGTCAAGATATTTGTGCGCCTTCCGCAAGGACTTTATTGGAACTATAGTCAATACTACAGTTAGACTATAGTGAATTATGATTATAGTGGAACTATAGTTAAGTCAATAGTGAAACAAAGTCTAAATTATAGAGTAACTATAATTAAGACTTTAGATTATAAAATCAAGATAACAGTCAGGATTACTGCAAGACCAAGTCTAGATTATAATCAAAATAATGGTGTTTCTATAGTGAGATTCTTTTTAAGTCTACAGTGGAACTGTTGTCAAAAGATTGGTGGGACTATAGCAATGACTATATTTATAGTTTTGGCTCTTGATATAATTTAAAGAATTTTGAGAAAAATATTGTCATAACCACTTAAAGTAAACATTTTATAAAAAAAATCCCTTGTTACCCTGTGTAAATACAAACCTTAACCCAACAAACAACCATAACCACTGAGTAACAAGTGTAGCTGATTTTCCTAATGCCCTAAAAAAGGGTTAAAAAAATCTAAATCAATTTTTTTTTTTTGTTAGCTTTTTTCAATCATTATGTGGTCAATTGGCTAAAGAGGGGGAGGTGGAGGAGGTGGTGAGGGCTGGATGTGTTTTTTTTTTTTTGTTTATTTTATTTTTATGCGCTCTAGAATGCTGTTCTTTTTTTTATTTTACAACCCACATTGTAATTTTTACGCCGTAATCCTTGAAATTGTTAAAACGTGCGTGTCAAATTTTATTTCCTGTTTTTATATAGATTTGATTTGTTTTAAGGTATTCCGGCTGTAAACCCTTTTTTAACTACCCACTTGTATAAACTAAATGGACATTTAGCTGTTACAAAAAAAACTAAATAACATTTGAAAACCATAAAAAATATTTTAGAATTTTATTTAATGTTTGTTTAGTTTTTTTTTTGTATGTAATTTAGAGGAATCAATAAAAATGTTTTAAACGATTTTGACACCCATTGGAAATAGTTTTTAGTGAAATATCAATTTCATAAATAAGATTTAAAGCGAACTGAATAGAAGTTAGAAAGTGGCAGCATATTGTATTAACAATGATGAATGATTTTTAAAATAATAAAACAGTTAAAGTCGATATTTTAAATTTTGAATTTTGCAGTTAAAAGTTTAAAAGATTCTTTCAGTTACAAACTCAGCAAATCGCTGGAGCTGTAGCATCTTTTCGTATGGGGAGTTCAGATCTCTTTAACCCAAAAACCTTAAATATTTTTATAGATTTTTGGATTTCAACAATAAAACCATAAATAATAGATTAGAAGCTATTTATTTAACAACCACGAAATGTTTTATTAACAAAAAATTTTAAACTTTAAAACGAGTCAATAGTTTTGTGACGCCAATTCCTTCGATCTTGATGTCGTCTATTCTACAGTTTTGATCTTTTCAAGTCATAAACTCATAAATTTTTTAGTTAAACTCTTGCCTACAAGAGAGAACATTGTAATAAAACTGATAATGATTTTTCAGGGATGTTAATCTTAAAAAAATACAAATACCTTTTTAATTTTGGTTCACAACCACAGTTGTTGTCAAGCAACAGGAAAATCAAACTATTAAAATAAAACTTAAAGATTGATTTATGAATTTATTGCTGCAAATTACTGAGTATTTTCATTCCTTCATAAATATTATAGAAAAAACCTAACATGTTGTAAATTAAAAAAAAAAACAAAAAGATTTTTTTTAAATATTTTTTTCTTTAACATGATTAATACAATATTAATTTTCTGTGATTTCTGTGATTTTGTTAATTAAATTTAAGAAAGAAATGTTGATGTGTCTGGAATGTCGTTATTTTTTTTATTATATTTTACTGCAGCCCTCATAAATTATGAACTAAAAATATTAAAAAAGTAAAAAATACAATAAGAATCTAATTATGCAAACGGATTTTAATTACATAAACTCCACCCCTGACTTTTCTTTGCTATTTAAGAAAAATAATAATTAAAAAATATGATTTCTTTATAATTTTTTTTATTTTTATATTTGTTTTACTAAGTACTTTCTTGTTTGGTATCCAAAAACAAATTCAATTCTTAAAAGTGAAAAATTCAATTGTTTCAACAGTGTTGCCAGGCAAGTAAAATTAAATAATATTCCCTAAATATTAAGTAAGCTTAGAACTATTTAGGTAAATAAAAGAATCATACACACTTCACCTTCTCTTCTATGATCAATAAGCAATATCCAGCAGTTCAGCAGGACAGTCAAGAACTACCCATATAATTTACCAATAAGGGTTAACCCCAGCCCCTTCTGGGCATCTTTCCTTGATGAAAGATCCTGATCTTGGTGTATTGCAATCTCGGAGTAAAGAAGTGTTACCAGTACCTCAGGTCTGCCGGGACCATCACCAGTTGATGAGATTTTACTTGCTCGCTAGATGATTTGACCAATCATCAACCAGAGCACCACATAATCTGTCGATACAGCTGGCCAGTTGCCCGTAAGCCTTTTCTAAACCGGTCAGTTGTTTGAAGTTCTTTTGGGATCCTCGTAGTGGCAGTAGTTTTAACCTAAATTCGAGGGGAGAGAATTTTGGTTTAAGGACTGATATATCCTATGCCATATATGGCTGTATTCTCTCTCCGGTGCTGTAGCTCCACCACTCAACTTTTCGGAGCAATTATTGGAAATTCTTTGAAAATTCCAACATCCTTTGTCAAATTATCTCAACATAAATAAGGTTCCTGATTTATTGGCTAATTGAGAGCAACCACTCAACTTGTGAGGCCAATGATGTGGTTGCGCCAACTTTAAGATTTTAAGGAATGCACAGAATGGATCATTAGTTGATGCGGATTGCATTTATGTCATCAAAAGGATTGTCAACTTCCGGTATACCGGAAGATTGATTTCACTGCTATTGACTTCAGACCAGTTGTCCAGGTATGCGTAGGGATTGATCCCATGCTGCCTTTCATATTATATAGCTCAAGTACATTGGCAAAAGCTTGTACCATAGTTCTTCATAGAAGGACCGCTTTCTTACTATTCAACCAGCACTCAATGGATGATCCCTTTTTGTGGAAAGGAGGATGCTCAAGTGAATCAATCGAGTTTGATACCCTACTGTCCTGTAAGCGGTCGAGTAGCTCCAAAATAGAATTCGAAGTTCCGGCCCATATATGACAGTTGTATTCCATTTTTGGCCAGATATAAGTCGTGTAAATAGTAAGAAGATCAGATGGAGTGAGTTAGGCTGTAGTGAGTGAGAATATGGGGAGAAATACACCGCTATTCGTCCCGTTGTGTGCTACATTAGATTTGGTGGTCCCGTTAGGATCACATTGTTGGAAAATGGTCCTATCTACCGTTTCCTTATTTAAAGTGGTCATATGAGATTCCTTCGCAATTATTGCTCCAATTGGTGTGGCTTTCATCAGACTAAGTTCCTCAGGATTTCTTTAACTTATAGCAAGTGCCGATTATCCCTCAATCTCTGATGTTCTTCTTGGTCTAATCTCTTATCTGGTTTGATCAAATCGTCTAAAATCCAGCTCCTTTTTTACGAGTTTGTCGACCGAATTGATGTCCAGTAGTCATCAATGTAGTACTTTCATTTGAGTGTTCGCTCTGATATCATCCTGTCCAACAACCTGTCACTAACTAAAAGCTCTCTCGGGATGGATGGCATATTTCCAGATCTACTAAGGAACTTAACTGAGTACGCTTTGTCTCTTCTGCTGATAACTTTTAGGAGATAACTTTGCAGTATTTAGCAATGGGTTATTTGTATACCCAAACCGGTGAAGGCAAGCCACTTAAAGTCAAAGGATTTTAGAACTTTAAAGACACTTGAGAGACTGATAAATCAACATCTTAGGAACAATATTGATACTTACCTCATTAGTGACGCTCAGCATAACTACCCCAAGCGAAAATCTATACGTATGACACTGCATGAGGTGGTTAGTTGTGATAACTCTTAGAGTTATAGCTTAATAATTACGTATGCACGTTCAGTGTTATCATGCACTAGTTAAACTCTTATAAGAGGCGAAAACTATACGAATGGGTGTAAATGTTGGGAAAACGAAAACTTATCAGAAGATTACCAAAGTTAAATGGCGTCGAACTAAGTTTAATTGGAGATGCTAAATATTAAGGGATTTGATATCAAACTATATAAGTACAAATGAATTTGGGTTTTACATTCGTACATCGATTGTTAGGTCTATTCTTAGTTACGGTTTCATTGTATATGGTGGGAGGTCTTAAGAAAGGACAGTTATAAGAAAATACTCAAAAAAGCTCAAAAGTGTTAGTGAAATATTCGCTCGACAAATTATACAAAAATTTTGTGCGAAATAGATCTGCTTCATTTTGCATTTGCTGAATTACAGATTATAATATTACAATTTTAGACATAAGTGAATCAAATCTGATGAAATTTTCAACTTAGGACGATTGGCTTACATTCGGTAGACTGTTTGATGCATGTATAGTTTTAACTGGCTGGTCTAAGATGGGTGCCGGTGTCTACATCGGTGATACCTACATAAAACGGTAATTTACACTCACTGTAAGATACAACATTACAAGCAGAGATTCTATAGATGTGGAAAACAACTGAACTGATACGGCATCCTATCGATGTCTCGAATATCAACCTATAATAGTGACAGATGGCCAGTTTTACCTTCATTTCCCCGTCACCTACATACATATATCAAGGTTCGAGCCTACTGTAAGTAGCAACCTCATTACAATACACATTACAGTTCCCTGGCACCTAACACAGTCTGATGGTAAACAGTCTCGTAATGTCTACAATATACAACAAGACGCGAATGTACCGTTTGACAAGATAATACTCTAAGAGCAGAATGAATATCGACATGTATTGTATCAGTTCTGTTGCTGGGGTCGGTTTATATAAATCTATATTTTGGCAACTCCCTTTTTCAACTTACTGCTTCTCATTTAAAATCACAGGCACCCACACGACAGTGAAAATTATACAATTGATACTGCACTCATGTAATTTCAATTATTACCAATTTTCTTTTGTTTTACTTCCAGGAAATCAAAAACTTACAGTACAAAAAAAAAACACTGTAAAACTTTTTTCATTTACATTTGTGATTTTGTTTCTTATATTTTTGTTTGTTTGTATTGTTCAAGTATTAAACACAAGGAGGACAATAACAACATCAATTGCAATTGGCTTCGACAGCAAATGACTTGAGTTCAAAGTTCTTTTCGATTTCGATTTTTTTTTATTTCTTGTAGTTGTTGTTACATGTTGTTGCTGTAATTTTCCAAATTAATAAAAACTGAAAATTATTTTGTAAATGTCAAAAACAATCTTGTTGTACTTTTTGTTATTGTGATTTTTTTATTTTCAGAATTTAGTTTATTTACACTTTAAACAAAAGAACAAAATGAACAGGGGAGTGGTCCTGTTATATTATTTTATTATTTATGACTTTTTCAATAACTTTCAAAGCGTAATATTTATTAATTGAAATGTTGTTGAAAGAAACGAAAATAATAAAATCAAAATAAGAAAAACTTAGGTAAAAGTAATATATGCATTGATATTATTTTTTGTTCTTGTTTTTGTTGTTCGACAACAATAAATGTTCTACAACAATAAAAACAAATATGCACAGTATGTTTAAAAATGTGTCAGTAACGAATATAGTGAATCCTTACATTATCCTTTTCAAATAAACTGTGCACAATAGCCATCTCTGCTATAAATTAAATATTTGATGCCTTAAAATATGTTATATTTTATATTTTATATTTTTATATTTTAGTGATCTATTGACTAGTCAATAGACTAGTCAATAGACTACTTCCTAGTGTAGACTTATCCACAGAACGATCACCAAGTTAGCTAGAGTAAGCCATTGCATAGATTAGTCAATGGAGTTGTCGATAGAGCATTCCATACACTAGTAAACAGTTTATTCCAAAACTAGTCCATGTTCAATAAGTAATTCGATTGACTAATAAATATACTAATCTATAGAGTTGTCAAAGAATGGACCAAATACTAGTCCACAGACTAGTCATCAAACTAGTCAATAGAACAGTGCAAAGACCAGGCAATAGACTAGTTCATAGACAAGTCCGTAGACTAATCAATAGACTAGTTCATAAGCAAGTCCACAAACTAGTCAATAGACTACTTCATAGACTAGTCAATAGATAAGTCCATTGACCAGTGCAAAGATCAGATCATATACTAGTTCATAGACAAGAACAATATAAAAATCCATAAACCAGTCCATAGACTAGTCCATGGACTAGTTCATAGATTAGTCCATAGACTACTAGTTCATAGACTAGTCAATAGATAAGTCCATTGACCAGTGCAAAGATCAGATCATATACTAATTCATAGACAAGTACAATATAAAAATCCATAAACCAGTCCATGGACTAGTTCATAGATTAGTCCATAGACTAGTTCTTAGACTAATTCATAGACCATTTCATAGTCTAGTCCATAGACCAGTCGATAGACTACTCAATAAATTGACCACAAACTAATCCATAGACTAGTCAACAGACTAGCTCATAGACAAATCCGTAGACTAGTCAATAGAATAGCTCATAGACAAATCAGTAGACTAGTCAATAGACTAGTTAGTAGAAAAGTCTATAAACTATTCGATGGACTAGTTCCATAGTCCATAGACTAGTTTATAGACAAGACCGTAAACTAGTCGATACACAATTCCATTAACTAGTTCATAGACTAGTCAATTGACTATCCCAAAGTCTAGTTATTAGACTAGTTTATAGATCAGTCGATAGACTAGTCAACAGACCAGCCCATAGACTAGTCCATATATTAGTCGAATATGAAGTCAAAAGACTAGTCGAATTACAAGTCAAAAGACTAGTTCATAGACTAGTCGAAAGACACGTCGAATGACTAGTCCATAGACTTTGCCATGGGGGTCAAGATACGTTTTATGGGTTACCAAATCAAAACTCTCGTTTCAAAAAATGTTACCAACACTTCAACAAATTTAACTTTACTACCTCTTCACCATAAAGCGTTGACTATAAAAACAAATGATTTCTTGAATGCCATTTCACTTGCCATGAAATATACAAAAAGAAAAAAAAACACCAACAAATACAAATGTTTTTTAGTCGTTTGTAATAAAATCGAAATGTCGCATATTTTTATGACATTTTCATCCCTCATTTCCCCCAAGCTTTCCATACCATTCGCCGCGCACTTTATTCGCATTCAACTGTTTTCGGGTTTTTTTTTTTTTTGTTCCACCGTTTCATTCAATTTAAAATAAAAATGCACCATTTACAGACAACAATTCCCCGTTCGTCATAGTGTTAAACGGAAATGAAAAATCATTGAACTTTTAATGGTGATTTTCAATTTTATTTTCTTTTAAAAACAGCGAGTTTTTTATATTTTCTTCAAGTGTTTTTTTTGTTTTCATAGAATTTTTGTTCTTTCAATGAAATGACATATTGCCACTGCAATCTGGAATATTAAGAAATAATATTGGTGTGTGTAATACTTTTTAACGAATTTCATTTATTTAAAAATGAGTTTAG
Source organism: Lucilia cuprina (assembly GCF_022045245.1). Taxonomy (NCBI): domain Eukaryota; kingdom Metazoa; phylum Arthropoda; class Insecta; order Diptera; family Calliphoridae; genus Lucilia; species Lucilia cuprina. The sequence continues at coordinate 16,600,702 of NC_060953.1, read as the reverse complement.
AGTTATTAGCGCAGAAGGTGCATTAATAATTCATTATGACGATAATTTATGATGCGTCATAGAGTTCTTACTATTAATAGTATAACATTTGTATTGAACAGGAAGTTTTACATCTTCTTCTATAGCATTGTCCTTCAATCAGTTAAGAAAATTTAACTGAAAATTACATCCTGATTTGAATGTTATTTTGTACAAAGCCTGACAATGACAGAGAAGTGTTTCAGCGTTTCATTGACATATTTATATTCGTATTATTCTCGTTGCTCCATCAAGTTATCATCCTCAATTAGATCATCGGAAGAGTTTTACTAAGATAGCATAGTCTGTGCTCTTGTAAGGCTGGGCACTCACATAGAAGGTATTATAACGATTCCAACAGCCTCTATAGTAGCTATAACGTGGATAGCATATGTTCAATCATACAGTGCCCAGTAATTATACCAGTTAAAAGCCTAATCGAGTTCATACTAAGACAAGAGAGTTTTAGCCCTATCCATTGTCAGAATGAGACAGAGCAGTCTCGGTAATTCCACAAGTGATGATATTGTGTCAGTTGTACTAATGATTCAATACAATTGAGAAGACATTTCGTTTTAATAACATTGGAGTTAAGAGCTTTGATTGAAGCAAGGCTGTCCAAGTATATATGTATAGGCGAATTCTTTTCGCGGCTGAATAGATGGCATATATCTCTGCATGAAGGACCGAATAGGTCTCAGGTAGTTGAAGAGACCGTAGAAGATTTAGTTTTTTGGGAATATTTCTGATCCCGTTACACTTTCTGGCTTTGAACCATCAACACAGATTGAGATCTTGTTGTCCCTTAGAACAGTGTTCGCGGCCTAATCATACCTTGTCGGTATTTTGGTCTTAAATGACCTATTAAAATTCAATATAGATTGTATGAAGTCTCTTTTTTCTGCTTGATTGGCCTGCCTATCTTTGGTAGGATAGTGTTATGGACAGCGTGAGTCAGTCCGTTTGACTGTTTAAGTCGTAGAGCAGATTTGGTATAAATGTAATTAATATACATGTTAAGGGAAGTAATATTTAGCATCGTCTCTAGACTAGCCTGAGGGGTAGAACTCAAACAGCCAGTGATTGCAAGACATTCCAATCTTTGTAACATTGATTAGAATGGTATAGCTCTCCAGTTAACAAGAGCTGCTTACGTCAGATAGGTGTTATGGGCGCAGTGTACATCCAGTGCACAATATATTTTTTCCCAAAGGTTTTCTTATATATCGACTCTTAGCATTACGTGAATGTGAGTTCGGAAAGGTATTTATAAAAAAGTGCCTTTTCATCGAAAGAATGTTATACAAACATGGCCATTGTGTAAAGGTTATTCCTCCTATTTTTACTTTTTTAAAGACACTCCGCAGGAAAGCCAATGGAAGTCACGATGTTCAAATCAAGTCCATAGACAAGAACCCAGTCAATAAACTAGTCAATAGACTTATCCATATAATATAAAATAGATTTATCCATGGATTAGTCAATAGATAGTCCTTAGACTAGTCATAGAATTGAAATGACTATTCCATACACTAGTATAATTCATATACTAGACCACAAACCACAATACCGAAAACTATTTTTCAGACTTGTCCGCTGATTTGTCAGCAGACTAGTCTATGAACTACTTTAGAGTCTAGTTCATAGATTAGTCAATAGACTAGTCCAAATACTATTAAATAGTCTAGTCAGTAGTAATAATTCGTTAAACTATTTCTATATATATAGTTAAGTATTAAACCACCACAAGAATACCCTGATGCCAAATTCGTTTACTGCATTAACAATCGACCTCCACTTTCGTCCCTTAACCATAAGTCATAAACTTCAGAGGAAAAACTAACATTGCATAGTAAGGAGTTAAAATGCTAATAAAATCAGTTTTCACTACTTCTTATTTAGCATTTTAACACGGTGATGTCATTGGAGGCAAGTAGGGTAGAAGGGGGATCAATCACCATAGGGGCACATCTATCAATGCGAATAACTTGAAAACCGAGTAATCGACTTTATCGCATTATCAAATTTTGTTTTCGTTTATCGATTATCTATCATCCATATTTTTGAAACATTAACTTTACATATGATGGGAGGCAGACCTGATTAATTGTTTTTCAAAGAGCTGTGAAAATATTTCACTATGTGAACTTTTTGTTCTAACTTTTTTAGTTTTTTTTAGAACTGCCCGTGGGGCACATGCGCCAAATATATGTAATGCTTGTGATGTAGAACAAAATTTGGTTAAAATATAGAAAAAACAGTAATAATTTGTTTTAATTTTTTGTTAAGTTTTGTGAAATAAACAATAAATATCTGGTTTATTATACTTTGTTTAATGAATTAAAGTGTAAAACAGCAAAATAATTTTTTATTTTTGTAATTTTTTCTTTTATTTTACTAATAAAAATCCGCCCCATCCCCTTGGCGTATTTACCCCATGGATGGGGCGATATCGCCGTTTTTGGTCAGTGCGGAAAAGTTAAAAAAATATGTACATGAAGATGACTTAGGAAAGACTGAAAGGAATAAAACTAAAGACAACATATCTAAGTATCCGAACCAAGAAAAGAATTAAGAATATGTATTGTGGTTTTAATTTGAGGCGCATCAAAAAAAAAGTGACGTATGGTCCCCCTACTACTTCTATGCTCGCTTACAAATAGTGAGTTAAATAAGTATTTTTTCTTTTAAAAAAGTTGTTGAGTAAGTTGTTTTGTTTTTAATAATAAACAGGAGCCAGTGATAATACGAACTGGAGACTTCGGTTTGTTAGTTGAGTGTTTTACTCACTGCACTATTGCTTACCTATTATATTGCGCGTCAAATAATAGTTGTCAGATAAAAAGTTAATGTTTTTTTTTATAAAACAAAATAACAAAGCTGGAAATAGAGTACTTCTATTTCAGATTAAAGTCATTACTCGAGTTATTCAAAGAAATGCAGACGCCATGAAAAAAGACTTTGAAAAGTAAGGGGTTATGGAAGTACAACCCACTATTGCGATAATAAGCAATCTTTCTTAAATGACATCAAGGAGCCCTGCTTCAATGATAGAGCAGTTATAACATCAGGTTTAGAAGACTTATTTCTGATAAGATATGTAAAATTCCTTGGATTTCAAAAATATGTAGTGTCAAGATCTAAAGACAAATTTTGAAAATAAACGGAAGTCGAAAAATATATTTACAACCAGTCTTATAAGCTTAAATGCCTCTGACTTATATGTCTTTTATAACACTTAAGTGCAAAGAAAAAAACATTTAATAAAACCGCGTTTTACAATTTTACACATAAATAATAATGATAGATAGTAAAACTATAAATAAAACTACAAACTGCTACATTTTTGGCACTTAACATAATAAAAAGCACTTAATAACACTCAACAACTAGTGCAAGGAATCGAAGGAAACTAACGTAACCAGAGGAACAACTAGAACGATTTGCTGTAAGAAAGTAAGCGGTATGAAGTAATGGATTTCATAAAGCAATTGCCAAAAGAGAGATACATATAGACACACACATTACTAATATTTCTATTACAAAATAAAACTTTTAAAAACAAGCTTTTAAAAGCCATAAATGCAAGAATAAATGAATATACGAACTGTTAAATGGCCTAAACGAAAAAAGTAGAATATTAAACATAAAAATTTAAGTAATAAACTCATTCCATCTAAACAAAAGGGGAAATCAACAAAACCCCAGCCAAATTAAATATATTTAAAAGCACTGGAAAATAAAAACTTGTTCTTGTTGTATTAGGATATGCGTATAAACAACCCTTCCGGGATGTTAGCAAATAAATAAATAATAAAAGAGTCATATATTTAAAGGAAGACAACAGAACAAAACAAAAAAAAACAATTGTATTTAGAAAGTTATGAAACCATGAAAAGAAACAAATGTAGAAGATAAAGTTATAATTTAATAAACACAAACTCATACATCGAAACATTCTAAACCACCATGCAACCCACCACGGCAATCAACTTTAGAACGCGAGTTTTTACCCAATTTTTGTTTGTTCCTTTTTTTATGGTTGTTCTTTTTAATTGCTCCCCTGATAAACATTTAAAAAGCGTCAATAATGATGAAAATAATAGAGATGATGATGATGATGCTGATAAAAGTTTTTGGAAAGAAAAGATGAAAAAATATGAGTGTTAGAGTTAAAATATTGCTAAGAAATTAGAACAAAATATTTTTTTGGGAAAGTACTAACACATGTTTAGTCTTGTTTATATTATTTAGTGTATTAAGGTTATAAATAAAGTTAAAGAAATACAATTTTAGATATAGTTCTATTATTTAGTTATTATATTAAAGTAACCATTCAATATTAATACAATCAATACATAACGTACAATAAGTGCTTTTCCACTTTTATATCAGATCTATACCCAGGAAAAACTTACATTGAAAAGTAATGAGTTGAAAAGCTAATAAAACCGATTTTCACTACTTCTTCATTAGCATTTAGAGTCATTATTTTAACACGGTGATGTCATTGGAGGCAAGTACTTCTACGCTCGCTTACAAATAGGGAGTTTAAGAAGTACTTCTACGCTCGCTTACAAAACAGTTGTTGAGGAAGTTGTTTTCTTTTTTAATAATAAAAAGAGCCAGCGAGAATACGAACCAGGGACTTCTGTTTGTTAGTCAAATGTTCTACTCACTGCACCACTGCTTAGTTATTTTATTGCTCGTCTAATAATAGTTTTCACATACAAATTCAATTTTGTTTTATTTTTTGTAAAACCCAATTCTTAAGTCGCAAATTAATAAAATGTGCAAACAAAATGACAAAGCTGAAAATAAAGTACTTATATATCAGATTATAAGAAAGTCATTAATAGAGTACTTCTAAGTAATGCAGACGGTCATTGAAAAGTAAGTGGTTATGGAAGTACAACCCATTACCGAGTTTTTGCTGGGTAGTTATCTACTTTACGATTTCTGAAGATTTTAGCTCCAATAGTTACCAAGATAAACGATTTATATACCCTTTTTGAATTTCCTATAATATTGAACCTAGAAATATGAAATTAAGTATGTGGAGTCTGAATTAGGTGAGAACTCATAAAAGGGAACTTTTTGGTACTTTTTTTCGTTTTTCAAAAGGTACTTTTTGAATATTCTATAATATTGAACCTAAGAACATAAAATTAAGTATGTGGAGTCTGAATTGACCGAGAACACATAAAATGGAACTTCTTGGTACTTTTTCGTTTTTCAAAAGGTACTTTTTTAGTTTTCTATATTAATGAACCCAGAAACATGAAATTAAGTATGTAGAAACCGAATAAGACTGTTAAATATGTTATTTTAACTAATTAATGTATTGTAACACTGTTTTTGAACATTGTATTTGATCAATGTTGTTTATGAATTATTAGTTTTGTTATATAAAAATAATTGTAGTTAGTTCAATAAAATATTTAAATCCAATAAAGACGAGAACAAATCTATGGGAATTTTTTGGTACTTTTCTGCAAAAGGTACTTTTTGAATTTTCTATAATATCAAATCTAGAAACATGAAATTAAGTATGTTCAGCCCGAAGTAAGTGATTTGAATGAAGAGTTTTTGATACCGACTTTTTTTAACACACCATGGTGAAGGGTATATAAGATTTGGCACAGCCGAATATAGAACTCTTATGTTCCCTATTGCTAGTGCGCCAATTTAGTACTCAAATGTTTACATGTGTGTTAGAGTTGTTCGTGCAAAATTTTGAGGATTTTAACAGTAATAGTTGCTCAGGTATAGAAATTTTTGCATTTAATTTACATTACTGGTTCCAAAACTCCATTAGGAAGTTGCCCATTTTCCGCCTCAAATGTTCTTATAGATGTCAAAGGTTCTTCGTACAAACTCTGAAGATTCTAGTTCTAACAGTTTCCCAGATAAACGAATGTTTGTTTTAATATGGGAGGTGCCACACCTCCTATTGCTAGACCGCCAACTTGTTACGCAAATCTTCACATGAATATCAAAGTTAATCGTACAAAATTTGAGGATTTAAGCTAGATTCTCAGATAAAGGAAAATTTTGTATTTAATACACATGGGAGGTTCAAAACCCCATTAATAAAAGTCCCAAGTCTTTTTCCCCTCATGCTAATAAGCAGTAAAGTGACTCATTTAGGATAAGAAAAAGATTTTTAACTCTGTATTCACAAAGATATTAATCTCTAATTATCGGCGATATTAAGATATCTATCTTGAAAATTTTCCCGACATCCGTATATACTTGTGGTCTATTGATGCACCGAACAATCATTATTTAGCCGAATCGTTTGTATATGGAATAAACTCGGTCCAGAAGTATTTCCCTCTAAAATATCGATGTAAGCAAATATATATAGAATGATCACAAACAAAACCATTGCTCTCTAACCTATTTTGCCAGGGTTCCAATACAATGTACTTCATAAGTAGGAATCATCTTCTGAACTTAAACGCCAATAAAAAAATATCAGAGGTCAAATTCTGGCATTCAAAAGCAATCAAAACATTAATATTATGTTAACATTTTTTCGCTTACAAATGAGAGAATTCGGCCCCAGTATTTTTATTGAATTTTTACTGCCGATGAAAAGTGCATTCATTACAACTGGATAAACAAATACATTTTGTTTGAAGCGCTTCCAATCAGATATTTCAAGGGCAAATCGAAATATCAATAATGCCAAGGTAATAACATAGGTCATCGATTTCGTGGCCTGTTTTCCTCTATCGCCCATAATTTTCTCAAATGTTAGTTCGTTTTTTTCGAAATCAACATAAATATATGTCCTCACTAAATACTTTTCCTCAATTTCATTTAAAACACTTGAAATAATATTCCATTGTAGTTTTGAGAAAATTTATATTCTGGGTCCTTATGAAATTCTAAGTCGATATAGCCACGTCTGTCCGTCCGTCTGTTTGTCTGTCTGTTTAAACCACAATAAAGTGCGAGCGGAAAGAGCCACAGAGTAGAAATTTTCCAAAAATATTTCCTATAGAAATATTTCTATGGAAAGAGCCATAGAGTGCAAATTATTCGCAAATATTTCCTATAAGTTTATTTGGTATTGAAAATGGACAATATCGGTCCACGTTTTAGCATGATCTAGCCATGTCTGTCCATCCTTCCGCCCGTCCGTCTGTCTGTCTGTCTGCCTGTTTAAAGTACGATAAAGTCCGAACGGAAAGAGCCACAGAGTGGAAATTGTTCGCAAATATTTCCTATAGGTTTATTTGGTATTGAAAATGGACGATATCGGTCCAAGTTTTAGCACAATCTGGCCACGTCTGTCTGTCTTTCCGCCTGTCAGTCTGTATGTCTGCCTGTATAAAGTACGATAAAGTGCGTGCGGAAAGAACCACAGAGTGGAAATTGTTCGAAAATATTTCTACCGAATTTTATGAAAATCTGTCCAAGATAGGTTTAACTAGCCAAAATCATTCCATCCAATTTTATATTAGACCCCGATTGACCGTTTATAAGTTGGACAATAATATATTGTTTTAAAAATTGTATTTTGTTAATCTGAAAGAAATGTGTCCATTAATCTATCTAATGTTTATAGGGGAGCATTTCATTCACGGGATACAGTTTGATAGCGGGTATATAAAATTCGACATAGTCATATTCGACTTAAAGTTTAAATCGACCAGTATTGAGAATATTGAAGTATAAATACAGTCAGGAATATAAAGCGTTTTCCTTTTTGTCCTGTGTTATTAAACATGATCTATTAGGAACTTTAAATAATAATTTTAATTATCTTTAAACTTAAACAAATATAAATATTCAAATATTTATGGGTCCATTAATACTATTATCATTAGTCATCTTTGTGAATAGCTATGTGTAGAGAGTGGCGGGAAAATAACTCCAACACTTAGAACAAGCTGCAGTCTAAAATCCATATAAACAGCATTTAAGCCACACAATTTATATTTATTAATTAAAAACATTTGTTTTCATTAGAATTCATGGAATAAGTTTTATTTGGCGCCAAAATAACATTAACTCTTTCCATTAATTACCACCCACACCCCATACAGCAGGCAACAAGGAAGGAAGGAAGGAATGAAGTAAGCGTTACAAAATTAAACGAGAAATCAAAAAGAGGTGGAAGACAAATATAGAAAATTTCTTATTAACCCCTTTTTATTGTAAATTAAAATGTTAAAAATTTTATAAAAAGCGGCAACAGCTACAACAACAACAATAATAATTAATTCGGTGTATTTAATGGATTTTATTGTTGTTGTAAAATCGTACACAGTCTATTTGTTTTTAGTCCTTGTTTAACAAGTCTTATAAATGTTTATTTTATTCCAGCTTCAGGATAGCAAACTCCTGTTTGTTGGCAGGAATTGATTGTTTTTCTATGAATATAAAGAGGAGGTAGAAAATCGTTGTAATACTGGCGGGGTTTGAGGTTAAATAAAATAAGCGCAGCAGGTGAGTGCCATGATTTTAAATGATTAATTATGATTTTATGCAACATTTTTTTAAATAATTAAAATAATTAAAAACAATTGCTCGGTTGATGTTATAAAAATTTGCATTTATTAATAATTTTTATTTTATTTTACTATTTTAAATTAATGTTGTTTGTGGTTAAGGCTCGATAAATGTGTTTATTTAATTGATGGTTGAAAAAAACAATAAAAATTATTAAATAAATTTATTAATATGGCGTTTAACGCATGTATAACCTCTTTTCATTTACACTTGTGCATAACTATTGAATATAGAGGTATTTGTTTGTTGGGTGGCTGATTATCAGCCCACTAGTGTAGCATACTTTAGGGCTCCTATTTTAATATTGAAACCTATCTTTGTAGTTGGCAACACTTTTCGTATATATTCTGTTTTAAAATTTCTAATACGAAATTTAATCAATTAGAATTCGAATTAAATCAAGTAAGAAAGTATATAGGCAAAGTCAACCAACTTTGACAACCATTTCAACATTTCGGCAATAGATTAACGTACTAGCAAAGTGGAAAGTGGCAACTTCAAGATAAATTAAAATATTTTATCTGGGAAACTATTATAGTTAGAATTTTAAAATGTCTATTTATACAAAACACTACTATAGTGGGGAGGGTATTATGCGTTTGTGCTAAAATATTGGTCCTACACCCACTTTAAAGTATACCAATCGGCTCAAAATCACTTTCTGTCCTTCAGTCCGTACTTCCGTCCGTCTGTCTGTGTGTCCATGTAAACCTTGTGCGCTCCCTACAGATCAAGATAATTTAATGAAATTTGGAGCATACTCTTATTTTGATCCAAGGACGAACGCTATTGATAATTTCCCGAATAGGGTAAAACTTAGTTTTATGGATCTTTAAATAACACTTTCGATTTTGGTAATGATAGGACCTCAGTTGACATTAGCTCCCATCAAACTTCAGAAAATGACTTGAAGGTCAAAAAACGCTAATTCTTTTCCCCTATGAGCCCTCTCGCATAAAATCTCTTTTTACTGTCAACAATAAGTAAAATTTTTTGACTGGTGTAGGGTATCATGTGATCGACCATGGTTCTGATAAACCGGATGTAATGGGTTTGTTACTAACATGAGACACAGGTTAAGGAGCGCATAACAGCCGAACTTACAAACAAAGAGAGTAACTAACTAACTAAAAAACTAACTAACTAAAGAACTAACTAACTAAAGAACTAACTAACTAACTAACTAACTAACTATCTAATTAACTAACTAACTACCTAACTAACTAACTATCTAACTAACTAACTAACTATCTAACTAATAAACTAACTAACTGTCTAACTATATAACTAACTAATTAACTAAATAACTGAAAAACAAACAAACTAATTCGCCTTATTCTCACTCTACATCTTAAAGATCATATAGGAGAAAGATTGATGAAACGTTCGTTGTGGTTTGATTATTAATTCTGAAAGTAACCGAATTTTCATGTAAGATATATGAATTGTCCTAGAATTTTCTAAATGGTGAACTCTAATCGTATGTAAAAAATACTTTTATGTTGTTCTTGATAAAAAATTATCATGAAAAGTTAAAATCTCCATTTGGCTAATGGACAATAAAGAAGGAAAATTTGACGATTTCAGATTTTTTAGCCTGCTTAAATCGAGTCTATTTACACGAAATCGTTCTTCTTCAATTCACGATTGAGCGATTTATTCAAATTGTAACTCAGTTAGAGTATTCAGAGGTTTTGTTTTATTCGGATAATTCAAAAATATTCGATTTATCAAATAAATGAAAAGTGGATGTTTTTTTTAATAATATTATTTCTTTTTTACAATAATTTTGTTCTCATAATAAAAAAAATATAATTTTCCACTTCTTTAAATTGAGTTCTATTGCAGTTTGTTTATTAAGTTTTTTCCCAAATATTAGATTTTTTATTTTCATGTGAAATCCTCTTCTATATAAAAAAATTAAGTTGATTTAATTTAATTATATTTTTGACATTTATCAACGAGTTCCAGAATTCATATGTTCCATTGAACTAGAGTATAACTTTGTATTGCTGAAGATCTTTTTAGAAATACTTTAGAAACACAACACTGTTCCCCAAAACTAGATGAAAAAGTAAAGGCGATGTCATTAGTTTCAAGATTTCTTTTAAGTATTCTGAAATGTTTCTGTATGCACTTATTCTAGAAGTAGCTAAATCACAACAACTTTTGCAATGATTCTGAAGTATTGTTATAAAAATCATCCATTAAATATTCCTCAGTATAGAAAAGTAATTAAGGAATTAATACAGAATATAAAAATATTTTATTTTTTATAAGTATACAGTCATTTTACTGTTAAATAATAAGTTTTTCTTAATCGGTTATTTGAAATAATTTATTCGGTTTATTCGTTATTTTTGTTCGTAGAAAACTTTCTTATTTCAGCGCTACACTCTCATTTTTATCGCAAATAAACATTTAAGTTATTTTCTAAGGGGAACTTTACGCAGTTAGTACAGTTAACTATGAACCGAGTAGAGTTCACTATTGTTCCTATTATATATATTCAAGTCAAATTTCATCGCTACATATTCTTCTTTAAGAGTGAGTGTAATATTCATTTTATGAGGAGTAACCTTATATGGGGTGAAGGGTCAATTGTGGACTGATACTTTTAAATGTTATAGAAACTTATAAAAAGTCATGCATGTGACGAATATTACTGTTATGGATACTTTCTTAAGGTAGTTATGATAGTAAAGGTCATTTCTGAGGAGATCTTTTATGGGGGATAGACGAAATCTTGGAGATATTTTCAATACCAAACAAAATGCATCAATCAATTCCATTTGAACTTTATCGTGTTTTAAGCAGACACACAGACAATTGGTATGACACGAATAGATCGTCTAAGGTCCCAGAATATATACTTTTATAGGTTTCATCTGAATATTTCGTTGTGTTACAAACGAATGACAAAAATAATATACTCCTGATCATTTTGATGGTAGGTTTGATAATGACTTAAAATGCTATTGTGTAAGTAAATAATTTTAACCCGTTAACTGTTAATTAAAGTTTTTGCTGGGTTGTTTATATCAAAAGGAAATATTTTACCAAAATAAAGATAAATGTTTATATTTATAATTTTTTTAAATTACATCAGATTAATTCAGTTTTTTTATTACAACCAACAACAACACCTTTTCGAGTGCAGTCTGAAAACTTTTCCACATTTAATTATAGTGCGAATATAAAAAAATTAAGTCATAATGTCGCGTCGTATGTGTGTATATGAAAATAATAAAATGAAAGACGCTCTTAATAACCTTGAACTTTAAAATGAGATCTTGTGTAAATTCGTTTATAATTTTATGTCTAGTAGAGCAGCAGCAGCAGCAGCCTAAAATAGAAAATATCAACTCAAGTGTATGTAAATATTTTAATTTTCTTGTTAAACATTGTAAGAGTAGGTATCGACATGTAAATGGTTTTTAAAATTGAATTACAAAATTAATTTTAAATTCACATTTGACTATTTCAATCACAGTCAATCAAATTGCATTTCAGACTAATAAAAAAAACAAACTGAACATTTAATGATAAGAATTTTGCGTTTTAAAAAAATTCAAAATTTAAAAAAATACTCATACACAAAATAAAAATTTAATAGGATCATTATTTAATAATCTTTATGGACCTGTAGCATTTGAATGCATTTTTTTGACAGGAACATTTCAAAAATTTGATTTCGCTTAATCAGTCTTAAATAAAAGCAGAGTCAAAGGTTTTAGGTAATAAAAAGCACAAAATTATTGTTATTTTTAATCAAATGAGAGTTGATAAACGGTCAATTATATAGATTTAATTTTGTTCCATCTGTCTGTGTGTGTGTTTAAAAATGTATTAAATTAAAAAATAAATATATTAAAATTGAAAAGTGTACATCTGTCTTGGGTATTGATTTTGAAAGGGAAGCCTGATGCTCAACAGTGAGGTGTTAATACTACTGCTGCATAGCAGTAGTATTAACACCTTGATCAAATAGTGACTGTGAACTACCCAAAGATTTTGGGGTTCACCTTTGACAGCCTGTTTACCTTTTCAGCTCATACCACTGCAATTACGCACAGATTGCGAAGTAGAAACAAGGTCCTCAAAGCGCTATCTGGCAGCACTTGGGGAATTCACAAAGAAACCTTGTCAGCTACCTATAAAACAATTGGCCGCTCAGTGGCCAATTATGCTGCTCCAGTGTGGTCTCCCTTGCTAAGTGATATCCAGTGGAGAAATATTCAAAGCTGGCAAAATGCTGCGCTAAGGACTGTAACAGGCCCAGTCATAGAACATAATGTCACGCTGACAAAACAGTTCCTCCTGGGATGTCACCGGAGGAGTCATCCCAACTTCGTCATCACACAGTTGGATGCTCCCCCGAGGCATGTCAGGAAGGACCTTCTATATAGGAGGAGAGCATACGAAGATATGTGCAGGATCACTTAGATCGGAATTCGTATACAGCAGCTTTAACCGACATTCATAGAGACGCCAACAATACCGCGGTTTCAGGTTACCGCATGAATATTGTGCTTGGAGGAGGCCCACCGCCCATAAGTGAAATTGAAAAGAACCTATCGCGAAAAACAAGACTTGCTCTGGCACAACTGAGATGGGGATGGAACAATAGACTCAACGCCTACTGGTCCAGCATAGACCGTGTCATCCCCAATATATGACTAGCATGTGGACTGGGTCCCCATGATACCCACCACATATTCAACTGTCCATCCCACTCAATTCACTTAGCCCAATGGATTTATATACTAAACCCTATTGAAGTAGCCCAATTTCTTGGCTTGGAACTAAATTCAGAACCCCCGGATTAAAAATTGTACAGTTTAAGCTGTTGCTACAACAGCTTGATCATATCAGTTATCAGTATGCCCTAAGGTGTTCATCTTTGACTGGACACTTCAATGAACTACCTATCTTTGATTCTGCAGCAATTTTGAAAACAGAAACACCGAAAACTTTTTGACCATGACGCACTGGAAGCCCACTTTTTTCCCAATACCGTTGCTATAAGTTTTCCCTAAGGTGTTTATCACTAACAAGATCATCTATGACATATATACCACACTCAAGAAATTACTGTGAACTAACTACATTTGATTCTGCAGTTATGCATTATCAAAGTCCGTGGCGGAAGCACAACGCGCTGGAAGCTCACCTTTTTTCTACTTTTCTTACACCGCCGCTATATTGCACAAAATTTCCTCCGGTGTACCGGAGAGACCTTTTTTATTGGCTCTCACCTGGCAGTCGATTTCTTCGACTATCAGATTACTAAGTCCCAACCGATAGTCGATCTGAGTCAGTCCGATGCATCATTCATTCTTCATTCTTCGGTCTTCAACTCTCTCTTCGTACACAAAGATTTGCCACAGCCAACCACAGCATCGCTTATTTTTTAAGCAACTCTGTCATATTTTGGAATTTGAATGATTCTTGAGATCTTCTTGTCACTTGTGTATCTCATTATAGTGAAAAAAATTAAAGAAGTTGTATTTAAAATCTCATTGCACGTTTCTAAAGCATCGCTTATTCTTTAAGCAACTCTGTCTGGACTCAAGCTTCCTATGTTTTTAGGGGTTACCGTGGTGACAAGTCATTGCTAGTCGCTTAAGAGACGAATTTCTCCCACAAATTGTTTTACAGTTCCTCTTGACTTAGTTTTAGAAATCATTCCTTTTTGTACCCCGAATGTAAATGTAGCACGTAGCATCAAATGTACCGCTGTAGTATGGCATATGTGAATAACAGTTTGATGCTTTAATTTTCTCTCTGGGTTGATCAAAATTGATCCTGCTAAAGAGCCAATGTAAGGAATCTCCAATTATTATATAAAATATATCTGGACTCAAGCTTCCTATGTTTTTAGGGGTTACCGTGGTGACAAGTCATTGCTAGTCGCTTAAGAGACGAATTTCTCCCACAAATTCCAAAAAAAACAATCATCTAGAATGCTTAAGTAAGTTTGTTCGATTAAGTTAGATAAAATCGAGATTTAATCTAGCCGCGAATATTAGATCACAACATGGAAACAGTTTGTCTCATTAAAAAAGGTTAGAGTTCAGAGCAACACTTTCTGCTAACATTGAAGCACCGCTGGACTGGAGCGATCCATCTTGCCTTTGTGAGATCATGGAAATTCGCGTTTACTATAAATCCACCAAAGGGAATTGTTGAAGCTTTATAGAAAGGTATAAAAATTCCATTGATTTTAATGGGATCTAACTCAATATATAATATCACTAACTGATCCAAGATGAAACTTAGAGAATCTTTCCCATGATTAAGAATTGAGAAAGCCTTTAGATGCTAAAGTCTATAATATCGGCTATATTTTACTTAAACAATTTGTCCATATTAAAGTATTGCTTGGTTAAAGCTTCAGATATTATAAATTATGATTTTCAAATCAGAACTCGTTTCAGTTTTCGATCCATTATTGTTAACATCGTCCCGACCTGTAATTAATTTTAACAAATTATTTGGCAGTTCTCTTCTGTACCTAATTGGATGTTAAAGACTCATGCAGAAATTGCGCAGTAATATCAATATACTCAAGACCAAAACTACCCTGATCATAATCCAAGATACGATGCGTAATACTCAACTATGTCTTTTATTGATACAGCTAAGAAATTCTTCCACACGATTAAGAATTGAGAAAGCTTCAGATACTAATAGCTTACTTGAACACTTTTACTATGTCAATTCGCTGATCGAATAAATCCTTACTATTCTAAAGCTATAATTACTTCTCCAAGGCGGCTCAAAATCGGCTACAACAAACATAGTACATATACGTATCTGTGGAAATTTGAGGGCTATGAGGTTTTACATTAACCTCCTAAATGAATGTGTTCAGAGAAGGATGCAAAACAAAACTCGATCAATACGATAAGATATTAGAATTCATTACTTTTATAATCTACCACAAGAAATTGTTGAAGATCTATAGAAAGGGATGTAAATACTATTGAGATTAATAGATCGAACTCAATGTAACCTTTTGCCGATAAAATATAGAGATTCTTCCGACTAAGAATTGAGACTGCTAAAGTCTATATTAACGCTTGTAGTTTCCTTGAATAATTCCTTACTATTCTATAGCTATAATTACTTCATCGATAAGGTTCAAAGAAGACTAACAAAGTGGTGATGTTTAAACCAGAATACCATACAATCTGGTATTACACATGGTCAGTTGTTATCTCTGCAGATGTCACCGGGTGAATCCAGCAACATATGCTGGATTCCTGAACCCGTTAAGTATATTTACACCTCGAGTAGTAGGGTTCTACTAATCGTTTGGGAATTGTAAGGATATCTATGATATGGGAAATTAACTGATATTAATTGGTGATACTTCGGTATTACAGGTGGTCAGTTACATGCAGAACTTTGTCCTCTGATATATCCAATGCCACGTGTCTATCTCCGATATCATTGCGATTTCTGCAGATGTCACCGGGTGATGCCAGCAACATATGCTGGATTCCTGAACCCGTTAAGTATATTTTACACATCGAATAGTAGGGTTTTATTAATCGTTTGGGAATTATAGGGATCTTTATGATATGAGAAAGAAACGGATGTTAATTGGTATACTTCGGGATTGATTATGTATTTTGACTTTATCGAAGTTCTAGGATCTGTTGCCATATCAAGATACATATCAATACATTGTAGACGACTAAAAAGGGTCGTGAATTAACCTGAAGTGGAAATTATTGGTTTCATTGACACCATCTTTATATACAGATGGTATTAGGGACTACCAAATAGGTCTCGAAGTGCTGTTGCTGAAGCAACAGATGTGGTTGTACGACTGATGGAGGTTGGGGACGCTATGGCATCTCTCATGACAACGTAAATAAACAAACCCTAATACACAAACGATGTATTTAAGGGGATTTGAGGACCATGAGCTTTTACCTTAACTACAAAATAAATTCCAAGAACTTAATTTCTAAGAAACATCGCTGTTCAGTAGTGTAATGTAGATCATACTGAGTAGCGATAGCTACAGTTGAAGACGTAGGAATCATATTTTCCACTTGTATAGCTAGCGGCACCCAACCTTGACTGTTAATGTGAAAAGTCTTTAAATGTTTTGGAAAATTATTTTATATAAAGGTTCAGAAAAGTTCTTAATTGATCTTTAAATAAACTACAATAGTTTAATGAAAAACTCGACAGAAATCATTCACTAACTGTGTCAACACCAGAGATCGGAGTACATATTCCAATTAGTCATCAGTTTTCGTAAGTGATTTAAACTTTACGTCTGGGTCATTGTACTACAAGACTAAATATATTTGTATTCTAAGGCTAATTAAGAATTATCTGCAACTCCGATATAATAATAGAAAAAAATTATTACTCAACTTTATTTATTCAATTATGTAAATTTGTTTATCTTCCTTCTCTCACTCTCTTTCTCTCTATTTTAATTTCTAAGTTTACTTTTACTGTCATTTTACTTGTACTTGTGTGTCGTCATGTTGTGCAATAAAACTCGTAGTTGCCGCAATTTGTAAATTATTAGAGACAAAGTCAAAACCTAGGCCTACTGGACGCTTTTCTCCATTTTTTTATTTTATTGTAATAATATTCTACTAACGACACTTGTTACTTTACTCTAATTACAATTAAGATTAAGGTGGTACTGAAACTTTAAATTTTTTCGAGAAATCCTTGACATAGATTTTTTTTGGTTTCTTAAAATAATTTTTACCCGGGATTTCTTCGTTTGTTTAGGATATTGGTTATTAAATAATATCTTAAACTTAGAATTTAAAAACCTTTTCCCCCCCTAATATTTGTGTCGTTGAGGTTGCTGCTAATTCTGTTGGTTTTCAGTTGCGACTGCTGTTGCAGCAGCACTTGTTGCCTGTTGCACTCGTATACTCTAGATTTTATTAGAAAAACGTGTTTATAACATGATTATCATCCCATTTAAAAGAGCGGTCATGCGATTGCATTTTTTCTCTATTTCATAATATATATTTTTTTTGCACAAAAAATAATAAATAAATATGAACGAAAAGAAAAAATATGTAGGAAAAACTATAGTCCGTGAATTAGATTTGGTGTTGGTTTTGTATAATAACCTAAAGTTATTGCAGACCTACTAAAGGGTAAGCGGTAACAGCTGATAGGAATCAAACTTATACCATAGTGTGACAAATCTTTACGTTCAGGTTTTGTTTTCGCATCGATATTAGAATGGAATTTTTGAATTCATATTTTAGGTGTTCGATAATATATAACTCTAAAGCATTTCTGAATAAACCCATAATATCGTTCAAATATTATTTATGACTTGGTTTGTGGGGATTCTGAATGCTTGCAGAGATACACACAACATATCTGAATATATTTAAACGATAGTCTCGATTTTGTTATCTAAATGCGGTTTATATAATTGATTTATCGTTATCTGCAAGTAATCCAATTTGTAGTGAAAACTCAGAGAAAAATCGACTGATTTGATACTTCATTACTGATAACTCTTTGGTTATTTGGTGGATTGTGAGAATCTAAATATATCTGAGGTATTTCTAACATATCCGACTATAATTATAAGTGAGACATTCTTCAGAAGTTATTAACTTATGAATATCGTTACAATCTGAACTGTGATTCTATAAGACTTCTTCTACTTTAACGAAGGACCTTTTTGGGAAGTGTTACATGGGTGACCCAAACGCACTGATGAGCCCAAAACAGTGTCCAATATCTAAGTTTTCTGCCGTCTTTGGATAGATCATATTTAATAATGCAGCCAAAAAAATACAAGTATTCTTTGGTTAAAGGTTCTGGATTTCAGAGTAGGATTTCGTTTCAGTTTATAAAGCATTATTGTCCACCCTTCCAATATGGTATCCAGTATTCTATCAAGGGCTGCATTCATTAAAGCTAAGAAAAATAAATGAAGGTTCAGTCTGTCAAGGAACAGTATATTTTGGTTATAAACCAATACCTCTTAGAACGAAGGCTTCACCTATGGAACATAAATGCAAACACAAAAACTTAACATTGTAACGGTTAATG
The DNA here is from genome assembly GCF_022045245.1 of Lucilia cuprina. Taxonomy (NCBI): domain Eukaryota; kingdom Metazoa; phylum Arthropoda; class Insecta; order Diptera; family Calliphoridae; genus Lucilia; species Lucilia cuprina. Next base: position 16,582,090 of record NC_060953.1, on the reverse strand, counting down.
CGTTGTTCCCTATCTTTTAGTAGTCCTACGCTACCTATTATACTGACCGTGCTGACTGTTTAGGGTGATGTTCTTATCTCCATCTTGATAGGCTAAGTATTGAACATTAATTTAATAGGTAGCATAGATCTATTGGTAGATAGATAAACCAATCTATTAAGGATTGTTACATAAATTTAATAACTTAACATAGAAAACAACTAATTCTGGTACAACCTGGGACAGACCGATCCAATTGTATGAAACGCATCTAAACGGAATCTAAATAATACTCGCCTCATATTTAACTGTCAATAGTCCATTGCACCAATTGAATTACTTATCTTGAAGAAGTTACACAATTCTTCGGTTTTTCTTATCCATATAATCCAATGACCTATTATATATTATCGGATAATAGTACTGCCACGATGTGTCTCGTTCTTTTAAGTATATAATCGATAGCAGAAGTTTAAGTTTCCCTCTATGGATCAGAAAAGATCCAACGATTGCTGCATAGGTTTTAAAATCGAGCCAGAGACTTGAAATGAGTCATTATTCCAATTATGACATATAGAAGACCAATTCTAAAATTTTGCCATTTCAGGGAGTTCAGTTAACATTATTTCTTGGCAGATTTTATGAGCCAAAGCTTCATAAATAAACTTTTTTCAGATTGAAATATATCCTCCCGGAGTAAGTTACCTTAATGAAACCTTCCTCTTGGTGTTGTTGCAATCCAGGGGAAAAAGAGGTGTTATAAATAGCTCTAGTCTTCAGGAACTTTAAACTGATTGTAATCAAAGCAGAATACCAGACAATCTGGTACTACAGGTGGTCAGTTACATGCAGGACTTTGTCATCACGGTTCCGCCGAGATCCACATAGTGGTTAAGGCTTAGACAGAAAATCGCAAAGAAAAATTTTGAGTTAAGAACTGATAAATCCAATGTTAAGTGTCTGTATTCTCTCTCAGTTGCTGTTGCTATCTCTACCGATGCCACCGGGTGATGGCAGCAACATATGTTGGATTTCTGAACCTATGTGGTATATTTTACAGGTTCTTCATGATCTGAAAATGAAACTGATGTTATTTCGGGATTTAGAAAGTATTTTGACTTCAGAGAAGTTCTCCGAGCTGTTAGCATCTTAACAGGATACTTATCGATACATTGTAAGTGACTATTAAGGATCGTGACTTAACATGTTGTGAAAATTTTTGGTTTCATTCACACCATCTTAAAATACAAATGGATCCTGATCTACTGATAGTGCTGCTGCCGAAGCAACAGATGTGATTGTGCGACTGAGGGGGGATGGGGACGCTACGGCATCCCTCATGACACCGCATATAGCAGTTCGTCCATCTCTAACATGACACCTTTTATTCAGCAAAGTACTTGCCATAATAGTGTTCTTTATTGTAGGCATTCGGGGACGAGTCTTAGACAATCTAAAGTCTACCTAGTGGAAGAAAACGACAACCGTTAAATATGTCCGTCAAGCAACCGAGAGGCACAGCATTTACAGTCGCGCACTATCCTTAATGTGAGTAGACTACTATACGTTTCGTAAAAATTGTCCGGAACAATAATAGTTGGATCCAGATAGAAAATCGTGGGTAATCGCATATTCGGAACAATAATAGTTAGATCCAGATAGAAAACGTGGGAAATCGCAAACCTCAACAGATATCTATCTATAGTGCCCTAACGCATTCTGGAAAAAGAAATTGTTTAAGAACCGTAAGACATTGTGGCCAAATAGAAGATCGTAAATAAACGGGAAACTTTACTCACTACCACTGTATTGGCATAAAAATCTTTCTGCTCCGAGTAAATAGATTTTTTTATATATATAGATATTCTAATTATTTGTTCTAAACCATCCAATACAGTAGTATAGTGGAGCGTAGGGTATTCGAAAAATTAAATAAAAGAAAAGATCTAGATTTTGCGTGCAATTTATCTTTTAGTGGTCGTCATAGTCTGTCGTCGTCTACCAGGAAGTAGAACAAGCCTAAATGACAACACAAACTAAACAAGATAGTAGTTATAACAACAATAACAATAATAACAACAAGTACAACTTAAACTAAGTACGTGAATAAATAAATTGAATTAAACTTAAATAAAGATGACAATGAGTTAGTTTTTCAATTTTTCTTCTATTTTTGTGTTTTTTTTTTTTTTTTTTTTTTTTTGCGCTGCAGCTATAACTATTTTTGCTGCAGTTGTTGTTACTGCTGATATTGCTAAAGCATTGCATTGCTGCCGTTGTAGTTGTATTGCTGTTGATGCTGTTGTAGTTGTTGTCGTTGCTGCCACTGTTAGTTCATTTGTTGATGATAAAACCCCATTAGATTTAATGCTCCATTTTATTTAGTTTCTTTTCTATAAAAAAATTTATTATTGCTGCGAGTTGTTTAATAAAAAGGGAACTCTCATATACATATTTACACATTTTCCATTTGTTTTTATATTTTTATTTGCATTAACTTTTTTTATAGCAAATAATTTAATCTGAAATTTTAATTTAAAACTCCTCAGTGTAATAAGTAAGTTATAGTGTAGTTTATTTGCATTACTGCGTTCGGTAGTGTTTTAGTTAGCAGTGTCTTTATTTTATTTGATTTGTAAAAATAACGTGTAATTTGTTGTTGTATATTTATTTATTTATTAATTTATCATTTCCTGTTAAATATTTATTTATCCTCAACAAATGTTATTTTGTCGAGATTATTTTACCATAATTTATCAATTTTCTTACGTTTGGATTTTGTTTTAAATGTCGCCAAATAAATAATTTAATGTAAACAGATTTTGATTTGGTAAGTAGTCTTTTAGTAGATTTAATATTATTCATAATTTCATCATTATATGAAATTTGAAGTCTAGGAATTTCGTGAAAGAAATGTTTATTACGAATAGCATGTTGAAACATGAGCATTTTTATTGGGTATATTGGGTTTGTGCTGATGCTTGTAACGCATTAAAAAATTGATTCTATATCCACCTTAAAGTATATAAATTGACTTAGATTCAGAATTATCTAAATCGATTTAGCTATGTCCGTCCATGTTAACTTCTTATCAAACCACAAGTCGCAATTTTCAAGATATTTTAAGAAAATTTTATACAAAAGTTTCTATTGGCTACAGGACGAAGCCTCTTTAAAACGGTTACAATCGGTTGTATAGGGGCTATACAACCGTTCTGTTTTGAGCTCATAATTATGTTAAATGTTCTCTACCAAAATTAGCGGAACTTAGTTTTGTGGAAGTCTGAATGTAACTTGACCCATGTTGACCCTAATCCTGATACAATGTACAACCTGTTGAACCTAATCCTGATACAAACATGTCTTAAAAATCAATAATTACAAGTTGGAATTAGGACAAAAAGAAAGAACTTAATAGCTTTATTATTAAAAAGTAATCCACCTTTTTTTACTGGTGTAAGGTATCATATGGTCGGCAAGCCCGATAGATTCTTACTTGTTTTTAAAATGGAATTACTTCAAATATTACTTAGCATAATGTATGTGTATATTGATTCCTAATAAGTATATCTACATTCCTAATAAGTATGTCTGAATGAAAAAAATAACTACAGTTCTTTTTGAAATCCTTACTGCAAGGTAAAGAGTTGTTGACAACGATCTTAGATCTTTCACAGTCAGAATTGCTTACAAACACAATGACTTATTGAGCATCAATACTAATTTATTGTACACTCGATGTTTGTCCCCCCGGGGCAAGTTACCTTGATGATCTTCCCTCATCTTGGTGTAATTTCAATCCGGGGCAAACTCATAAACATACACAAACTCATAGACATAAACATACAAAGACCGTATTGGATTGAAAGAAAATTTTAACTGTATACTCTCCCAGAGGTAAGGTTTACATCTTTGGGCGTCAAGCCCCTCGTTAGAAGTCGACTACAAAAGGGTATTAGCTTCAAGGACAAGGAAGCTACAAAACGAACACGAAACCATTCGATGCAACGAAAGCTGAATTAAAAATATGAGTGAGACAATTACATAAGGCCTCTGGGAATAATAAAAGAGTGGGTAGAACCACAATGATCCTATGGAATAACCAAAATGAAAACAAGGCAAGGAATCACCTTAAAATGAGCATATCTTAAGTATATAATATTTTAAAAGGAAGTATCCATGTGTCTTGGGTGAGGTATGTGAACCATTAGTTAGTTAGTTAGTTAGTTAGTTAGTTAGTTAGTTAGTTAGTTAGTTAGTTAGTTAATTAGTTAGTTAGTTAGTTAGTTAGTTAGTTAGTTAGTTAGTTAGTTAGTTAGTTAGTTAGTTAGTTAGTTAGCCAGTTAGTTGGTTAGTCAGTCAGTCAGTCAGTCAGTTAGTTAGTTAGTTAGTTAGTTAGTTAGTTGCTTAGTTAGTTAGTTAGTTATTTAGTTAGTTAAGTAACATAACTAATTAATCAGTTACATAATGTTAAAAGAAACCCGCTTTTCAGAAATGTTGCTGCTTAGTTCATATTTCCAACTATTTCATCATAATTGGTCCGACCTTGAACTTGGGTCTTACTTATGATAAAACTAATTCCACTTATTACTACAATTATCAAATAATCGTTATATCAACAACACTTTTTGCAAATTTTACCTTCTCGATAATAGTTTCTTTAAAAAACGTGAAACAAATCACTTTCATCAAATGGAAATAGACACTTTCAGATCTTATCTAGGCTTTTTCTCTATCTAATCTAATAAATATCGTAAAATTTTGCACTCGTATTATATTTGAATAATTTAAATATCAAATAAAGTTCGTGAAACCTTTTTAAAGAGTCATCAAATATGGGTCTACGTGCCGTCTGATTTCAAACAGTTCATTGATGACTTAACAACTTTTTGAATGCATGATATCTTTACGAGCTGTATGAGAGTATGACGACAATTAGTTATAAAGTGATTGATGTGATAATATTATGGACTGATTTCTAACAATATTTGCTTCATTGTTGTTGTAATAATATCTACTTAATTTGGCAACCAAATAGAAAATTCAGGAATTGTGAATGTTAAGGAAAATTTAACCCTTTTCTTGGTTTAATATTGTCATTAGAATTTTATAGATTTAATTAAAAAAAGTTGTTGCGAATTTGAAAAATAAAACAATTGCAACAATGTTGATAATTTTATTGAGAAACAGAAAAAATAAAATAAATTGCATTAATCAAACAATTAAAATGCTTAAATTAAAAAAAAGCAAATAAAATAGAATTTATTGAACTTTTAACATGATTATTTACATACAATAACAATTGCTGCAAGTGCAGCAACAACAACAGCAGCAGAAATAAATAGCAAATTATTGTTGTTATTGCTGTTTTGCTGCAGTAGTTGTTGTAGTAGTCTATTAAATCTAAATTACTGTCGTCAACATAATGATGAATACATGGATGTCTCATATTCTTTAAACAATTTACTTTAAAAACAATTGAGACGATCGCTTTTAATAAATAGACAAATGTAAATAAATATGGTAGACAATAACAAGAGCTGCCGCAAATAACAACTGCAGCAACAACAACAACAACAACAACAGCAACAAATTGCAATTCAAAATCAAGTTTTAATTGACAAGACGCTGATTTTGCAAAGATCCGATTAAAGCTAAAGTCTAAGCTACGCAATTGAATGGGGGGTATGGTATTGCTTCATTCAAACGATATTTGGAACATTTACTATAAGTGATCATATTTATTAACACTTTAAATTAAAATGTTTATATATTTAAACAAATATATTCTATAAGTAACTTTGTCCCTACAATCACAGATCCCTTCATTCAAACATTCACATTTACAGATCTTTAGTCTGCTACTTGATCACATTAATTTCAATTGCATTTATTCCCTTGAATTGATTCCTTATCTGTGTGTTAAGTTTATGGGTGTGTTCGAGTGTGTGTGTGTTTGTAAATAGTGCATTTGTAGAAACACTGGATCATTGGGTCACAAGAGAATCTTGGTCTTATTTCATGTTTTTTTTTTATTCTTCATAGTCTTCTTGTTCTTCTTCTAGTTAAACTTACTCTCTTATTTTAGATTCTTATTATTATAAATCTTAATTTCATTTAATTGTATTTTATTATTATTTGCATTATTTTTTTTATTTTTTTACATTGTAAGTTTTATATGAGATCTGTTTTTATTGCAGTCAGAGTAAAGTGTTTACAAATAGAGTAACGTGGGTAGCTTGAGTATGAGCACGATTTTAAAAGAAAATGGTTTTAACGAATCTCAGGCATAGTACTTTGCCTCACTAATCCGTCCATTATTTACAATTAATGTATAAAATGTCAAAAGCAGCTGACATGTTTGTGCGCTGCTTGTGACGCTTATAAAAGTAAAAGGAAACTTTTGTTGAGAAACTTTTGATTTTGTGTGTGAGAGAAAGAGATTGTTGATATTTCTTTTTTCCCTCACACAAAAATTAAACTCGTTAGCAATCTCCGATCCCTTTTTTTGAGGTAGTGTAAATATTAAGAAATCAGAAATACTTGATGTTCTTTAGATTTGTATTCTGGAGTGAATGTGTCAAAAGAAGCATTTAAGTGTCTTGAATAATTCATTTGAATTCCATTTACACACCTTAAAATATCGGGCACAAAATGGAGCTCAATTCTCTTGATCGGAATTTCGACTTGTATTTAAGGTCTTATCGACGGAATTTAAAAGAAGGCAAAGGTTAATATAAGTTTCAGTGACTCTGCGTGGAGTGTATTTCATTGATCTACTGGTATTACAATGAGTTACTCTGTAATTAGAAACATGGTTCCTATATTCCAATGTTTTTACGCAGCACACGATTTAACCAATATTGGTTAGTTCGACCATCCGAAGAATCAAAATCATTTCACAGAATGATATAATTGAACTTGATCAAGAAGATGCATCGGAATGAATCAAGCCTAGCCATAAGAATATACATTAGTGGCAACTCCGTTCAAATTGGTTAAATTATTTTCTGAAATACATATACGATTCTTTATCAGCGGCTACGTTTAAACCGGCTTAATTTTTGAGCCGAAATAAGTCAGCAGCATTGCGGCATGCAAAATATTACCGGCGGCCAGCCGCCGCCGATTTGAATCGTCTCGGCTTGTATCTCTGTGCTGGAGGTCAAGTAGATATAATATAATAATCATAAACCAACTTTACCAAAATTCGACTATATAACCTCCCACATAGTGGTTCAGAGTTTATGTTGTGAAAAAGGGTTAATTCATAAGCTTTTATACCTAGTTAGAGCATTATTCAAATGTATAATGTTTTTATCTTATGTTTTCAGAATGTCAGAGTTCCTTCTAGGAGACAGTAATGTATTGGTAACATACCAATCTTAACAGACGGTTTTAAACATTTACTGCGAAATTGGTTCTGGTTTCTTTTGTGAAGAAGATGAATTAAGTATCTCTAACCATCTTCCCAACAACTGTAGTTTTTTCAGATTGATATATTCTCGTTCATGTTAGTATGTGGGGTACTTTAGGATCTCAATATTCGTAGCAACATACAATGTTGTGTCGACAGTCAAACGGCACTTATTTCACTAAACACATACAATATCACTTACCTATAGTCAGGCAATGCAAAAAGGATATGTCAAAGTTGGGTTTTTAGAAATAAACAGATAAATGAGTTTGCCAGAAAGGAATCTGCGCTTGATATCTCCAACTCTGTTTCAGTAGCAACTCGGTAAGGCTTTATTAAAAGCAGTATCCTCAGGTTCTTTATTCATATGTTGAAGATAAGTGAAATAACCTAGACACATGTTATGAAGCCCAGGACGTCTTTCAATAGGGAACGCACATGACATCTTGTAACCCAAAGTTAACGGTATATATCGAGGTATATAGCATTAATAACATACTGGTCAGCTTGGGTATTATTTTTCCATGTTTTCTGGACATAATTCCTAAGAATCTTCCAATCAGTGTTGGTTAAGAATGTCATTTCCAGAATAACATCACTTCCAAAATACTTGGATCTAACTTCGACGAATGCCTGACAGTGGCAAAGAAATTGCTCCAGAGTTTCACTGTCCTCTCCACATGCTCTACATTCGTCTGAATCCGCACGTCCTATTTTGTATAGATCATCATACTAACCTCAGACTTGCTCATTTTGAGGAGATTTCTCGTCATGCTCTCATCAGGGTCACCCCTTAGAATCTTTGTGGTTCTACTCACCGTTTCATTATTCCAAGAGGCCTTATGGGATTTTCTCATCCATATTTTTAATTCCGCTTTTGTTGCTTCGAATGGTTTATGGTCACAATTTAGTCTCAAATTTAATGTTGCGGTTCAACTGAAAAGGGGATCTATAAACAGTGCTTTTATAAATTTAACCAGATAAGAGCACGAGCTCCATTTTGCTTAACTTATACATAGCTCTTTGAGTTCTATTTATATCTCATTTAGCGCTTAAAATCTATGACGTTTTAGAATCACTTTTATCGTTCTGATTGTGCGTTCGAAATAGTCGAAAAACTCAGATAAAGTTATTCTAAATGATCCGAATCTGGCCTCAGATTTTCTCAATCACATTTGTGATTTAAGATCGTGTTTTGAATAATAGGATGTCTTAAAGAAGAAAGGAAATATGTTAGGACTTTAAGATTACATACGATTTATTATAAAAGTTATTTCGGCATCGTTGTCAAGCCTTTAAAAAAGTATACTTGGGTCTCAGAGTTAAAAATTTGTCGGCAGTGTAATGCATCAATTGCTTTCGGAATACCATCTAAAATTATGTTGATAAAAGTGTTTCGAAATTATAAGATTAGATTTGTTCTAATCTCTTTTTAATATAGATCAAAAGTTTTCCTAATTTCTATACTTTCTATACAACATTTTAAAACCTTTTCAAACTGCCCACTTATATACTTTACGCCTAGAGTGATTGTGTACTCACACGTAAAGTACTTAAATATTGTAAATCATATTAAAATAAATAATACATGTGCTGCCATTATTGTTGTTGTTCTTATAGTAATAACAACAACAATGATAATAATTTTGTTATTACAACGATTCCCTCTTTACATTTTTTTTAAATTCACACTTCAATTGAATCCATGTGCAAGTAAATAATTTACTTTTTATTATTTTTTCACACCTATTGCCCGACCAATCGACCGACCCTCTCGGTTTGGAAAAAAGGGAAAATTGTGCAAAAAAATAAAAAATAAATAAATAAATAAATAAATAAAAAATTGAAATAAAATATTATCATATAAAAATTAATTTGCACATCTTCTGATAATCATGCTTGTAGTACTTAAATAATAATCTTTTCGTTGTTGGTGTTGTTATTTTTCTCGTATTAATAGTTGTTATGTGCAACTGCAACAAGTGCTTGCTGTATCTCTTCTATACACTTAACACTGTGAACTACTAGCCGCACAACAACGTAAATGTGTAACTTTAGTTTTTTTGTTGTTGTTGGTTTATTTGTTTGATTCTTTCTTTTTTTTTTAAATTACCATAATCATTCATTCACATTCACACCAATAACAATAACAACAATTGCAATTGCTGCTGCAGCAGCAGCAACAACAACTGAATGTGAATTAATATATTTATGCATTTCTACGTAATAATTTTTATTAATAATGAAAGAGTGAGTATTAAATCACAATCAGTCAAGTACTTGTAAAGCCACAGTCAGGGTAATAATAATAAGTATACTGATGTAACAGAGACTTGTAGAAGATTATTATTTATTTATTTAACGATATCAGGAATCTTTAACATGCCATAAGTGTTAGTATTTAAGTTGTAGTCATGAGGGGGTTTCTTGTATTCACAAAAATGGGAAAACCTCAATGTGAGTCTTATCTGGAAGTTCAAAATCACTTAAAAAAGCATTAAATTAATATCATTTTTGTGTGGCCCAAAATGTGACTGTTATAAAGCTAATTACTAGGAGTTTGTACCTATTCTATTCCTGCAACGATTATATAGAAGACTGTACAATCTTATTAGAGATCAAGAGCTTCTGATTCTTTTCTTGACTTACTAATGTTTAGTCGATTGTTTTGCATTTCTATTTTTATACCATCCACCACCATCAGTGATGATAGAGGGTATATATAACTTTGTCATTCCGTGTGTAACGCCAAGAAATATTCATTTGAGACTCAACAAAGTATATATATTCTGAGTCGATTTAGCTATGTCCGTCTGTCTGTGTAAAACACGCTCACGATAAAACTAAGGAATAGAATTTAACCAAATTCACCCAAAATGTTCTTCGTTTACCTAAGATATTGAAAATGAGTAAAATCGGTTCACATCGGGAAAAGTTATGAATCAAAATTTGGAACAACCTCGAAAAACACATTCTGATGTAATTTTTTCGTAAACTATGCAAAATAATTCCATGAAAATCAACACAAATTCGTTTCTACATAAGTGCTTGATTTATACGGAAAATCGCCAGAATCGGTCTACAATTTCATGTACCTCCCATACAAAAGCACATATTCCCGGAAAATTGTTTTTTTCTTAATAATTTCCGTCGTAATGTTGATATTTTCACAAAATTTTACAAATAAAGATCTTATGTCAATAGAATTTATTCAAAAGAAATTTTTTTTTGGATGGGCCCATAATTGGTCATAGCTCCCATACAAGGATCCCTCCCGAAAATCACTTAATCGCGCATAACTCATTATTAAATTAAGATATTGATATATAATTTGGTACGAGTATTGCCCTTATATACAGAAATATTATCATGAAAGTTTTTTTGGATCGGTCCATAATTGGTCATAGCTTTCATTCAAGGTCTCCTCCCGAAAATCACTTAAATGCACATAACTCATTAGTAAATTAAGATATCGATATAAAATTTGGTACAAGTATTGCTCATATACACAGAAATATTATTGTGAAAGACTTTTTCGATCTGTCCATATTTGGTCATAGCTCCCATACAAGGTCCCCTCCCGATAATCATTTAAACGTGCATAACTCATTACTTAATTAAGATATCCATATAAAATTTGGTACAATTATTGTTCATATATACAGAAATATAACCCTGAAAGTTTTTTTGCATCGGTTCATAATTGGTCATAGGTCCCATACAAGGTCCCCTCCCGAAAATAACTTAAACGCGCATAACTCATTACTAGCCCCTAAAAACGCTTTAACCGTGAGAAAACTCATTTCTACAAATATTTGATCAATTAGGTAGTCAATACATTACCTTCGTATTTTCAATTAATGCTGCTAGATTACTAATTTTATTTCATATAGGATTTTGTTCCCAAAATTGAGAAAGCAATGAAATGGAGTTCACGATAAAAGGAAACCCCAAATTCAATAAATTTTAGAGTAAGACTTAGACGAACTATGCCTAACTGACAATCGTTGAACCCTAACATAAGTATTACCAAGAAAGTTTATCAGGAGTTACTAGCTTTATACATCAAAAAGGAGGTGCCTCGAATAAAAAGCCAAACAAGGTTCGTAACAAAAATTGTGGAGCTTAAAAAGGAGCTCGGTAAAGCTAAAATGTCCCAGCTACTTGTTTTAAAATAGAGGGTTTCAGTTCTAATGTTTCCCAAAACATTTCGGAACCAAAAGGTTAATAAAATATATATTTTAAAAAAACTATACTTCAAAACTACTGTTCAACATAAAAACACACCTACACTCTCACACTGAAGAAATGTTATAATAATATAATATAAAATATCTCGCTCTTCTTCTAACCCATAAGAATATTCACACATATAAATAACAATATGTAAACATTTTGCAAAAATACTATATACTGAAATATCTTTCTAACATTAACCCGTCATTTAAACAAACACACAAGCAAAAGTTAAAATATGCTTGATCTCTTTTTGCTCTTTTGACTTCGACAATAAAAGAAACCATAATCATACAATTGTGGGTAGGTAGATCAATTTTTGACCAATCACATTGAGTAATTGTTAAGACAAATTAGTTTGCAACAATGCAATAATTGTTGACAATGACCTCGTCATATATCCTCTCAGCTGGAGTTCACTTTTGTGTCCAATGATAAATTAGTTTTGGCAGATGATGAAAAGATTCCATAATAAAATATAATCCATTCAAAAATATTGTTTTAGATAAGGTTCCTATTTGTAGTCAATCGACTGTATATTATTGTCAGGACAAGAAAAATTTAATAAATACTTTTACATACCATACATGTATACATACATATCTTGCTAAATATACACTTTATATAAGGTTTATAAAATTAAATTTTTAAATTACTCCCATATCAAGGGATGATCAAATGATGTTTAACATTTTGATTAACACTTTAATGGATATGTACTATAAGTAAAAGTAAATGTGTTGGATGCGTTGATTTGAACTGCATTACCACATGTACAAAAGTGCATTAAAAATGAGAGTAATTCCAACAGCAGTCTACAGCATAGTTTTTAGTCAAGTACATAGTCTATAGTACATATATGGATATAGTATAGTACATTCTATAGTCTAGTCTATAGTCTAGTCTATAGTCTATTCTATAGTCTAGTCTATAGTCTAGTCTATAGTCTATTCTATAGTCTAGTCTATAGTCTAGTCTATAGTCTAGTCTATAGTCTAGTCTATAGTCTAGTCTATAGTCTAGTCTATAGTCTAGTCTTTAGTCTAGTCTATAGTATAGTCTATAGTCTAGTCTATAGTCTAGTCTATAGTCTAGTCTATAGTCTAGTCTACAGTCTAGTCTATAGTGTAGTCTATAGTCTAGTCTATAGTCTAGTCTATAGTCTAGTCTATAGTCTAGTCTATAGTCTAGTCTATATTCTAGTCTATAGTCTAGTCTATAGTCTAGTCTATATTCTAGTCTATAGTCTAGTCTATAGTCTAGTCTCTAGTCTAGTCTAGTCTATAGTCTAGTCTATAGTCTAGTCCATAGTCTGGTCTATAGTCTAGTCTATAGTCTAGTATATAGTTCTGTCTATTGCCTAGTCTATTGTATAGTATAGTCCATATTCTAGTCTATAGTCTTGTCTATAATCTAGTCTATAGTCTAGTATATAGTCTACTCTATAGTCTATATTCTAGTCTATAGTCTAGTATATAGTATATAGTTCTGTCTGTTGCCTAGTCTATTGTATAGTATAGTCCATATTCTAGTCTATAGTCTTGTCTATAATCTAGTCTATAGTCTAGTATATAGTCTACTCTATAGCCTATATTCTAGTCTATAGTCTAGTCTATAGTCTAATCTATAGTCTAGTCTATAGTCTAATCTATAGTCTAGTCTAGAATCTAGATTAGAGTCTAGCCTCTAATCTAGTCTGTAGTTTAGTCTATTTTCTAGTCTATAGTCTAGTCTATTGTCTAGTCTATAGTCTAGTCTAGTCTACAGTCTAGTCTATAGTCTAGTCTACAGTCTAGTCTATAGTCCTTTCTATAGTCTAGTCTCTAGTCTAGTCTATAGTGTAGTCTATAGTCTAGTCTATAGTCTGGTCTGTAGTTTAGCTAATAGTCTAGTCTATAGTCTAGTCTATAGTCTAGTCTATAGTCTAGTCTATAGTCTAGTCTATAGTCTAGTCTAGTCTATAGTCTAGTCTATAGTCTAGTCTATAGTCTAGTCTATAGTCTAGTCTATAGTCTAGTCTATAGTCTAGTCTATAGTCTAGTCTATAGTCTAGTCTATAGTCTACAGTCTAGTCTACAGTCTAGTCTATAGTCTAGTCTATAGTCTAGTCTATAGTCTAGTCTATAGTGTAGTCTATAGTCTAGTCTATAGTCTGGTCTATAGCCTAGTCTATAGTCTAGTCTATAATCTAGTCTATTGTCTAGTCTATAGTCTAGTCTACAGTCTAGTCTATAGTCTAGTCTATAGTCTAGTCTATAGTCTAGTCTATAGTCTAGTCTATAGTCTTGTTTATAGTCTAGTATATAGTCTAGTCTATAGTCTAGTCTATAGTCTAGTCTATAGTCTAGTCTATAATCTAGTCTATAGTCTAGTCTATAGTCCAGTCTATAGTCTAGTCTATAGTCTTGTATATAGTCTAGTCTATAGTCTTGTATATAGTCTAGTCTTTTGTCTATTCTACGCTTCCAAACCGCATATGAGACTAATTTGTTCGCTGGGTTCAATTAATTTTCTCTCAATATAAACTCCGATATAAAAAAGGCAAAACAAAAACAACAACACACATATAGACGTTAGAATGTTAAGGATTTAATGACAGATTATTAAATCAAATTTAAAGAAAACCTGTAATAAAATACGTATATACATATATTGTCAGGATTAGGTAGGTAAAATCCATCTATTAACATAATCAATAGACAGACAAACAATTATATGGGATGAAAACACACAAACACTAATACAACTCATACTCTCTCATTCACAATCATTCAAAACGATCAACGATTCTATATATGATCTCGTAAAATGAATTGAAACTTCCATACATAAATAAATAATTTTGTTTTGTTGTTGTTGTCTTTTTACAATTTCTTATTCTGTATGTGTGTATTTGGGTGTACGTACGTACATACATGTGTACAGGTGTTTAGATGAATCTATGGGAGTATAATAAAATATTGCCTTGATGTGAACCTTTAAAACATTGTATTATTATAATTCACCATGAACAACGTGAACACGAATTCAATAGTAACAGGAATAATGTTTTTAAGGGTTACCAGCTGGCCGTAAATTTATGATATAATTGGTCGAAGGATCGTGGGAATGTGATAGAAGTTTATGAATGAAACTAAAAGGTGTTTCTTACTAGTTTAAGTCTTTAAGATTTAATGAATTATAATGAAATATTTCCATTATAAAGATCATTTTTTTGTCAATTCTAAAGTGGTTCAAAACTTAATCCAATGGGAAGATCCCAATTTGCAACATGTAGTGCCTGTACCTTATCGGATGCAATCCAATCGTAAAGACTTTCATATAGCAGTATTATGGTTAAGTTGAATGAAGAATGTATCTACATCCAATCTTATGAAATATACCCAGACCTCTTTCGGGCTGCTTAAGTGCTCCTTTTTCATAGTATTCACTAATGTCATTATAGTTTGTAGTTCAGGAATGTCATTATAGTTTGTAGTTCAGGAACGCGTTATACGTAAGAATTCGTGAGGGATGATATGTCTGAAATAATTTAATAAGGCAATGGCAAAGAAGTTGTCATTGCTCTTTATTCGTATGAATCCCTAATCCAATTTGGTATAGTTATGGCCGTTATATTGTACGTCTGCTAAAAATAAAGCTTTGGAATCAGGCTGTGGAAGATTCCTCGAATTCATTTTTTGTCACTGATGTTTACTCTATTTTTACGCATATATATATACGCCTTATATATGGATCTCTGGTAGTAGTCAGTAGTGATACCACGATCTATACTGACGGTTAAAAAACTAACTAGAAATATTAGTATTAATGTCTAAAGAAAGGCGGCGCTACTCAACCACAATTGATCCAAATCGTCTATCTGACATTACCATTATATGGATGCAAAGAGATTGCTATGATAATGAGTTGACGATTGATTTCAATAGTAACAAGAAATAGGATGCTAAACAAATGCGTTAGTGGATTTGAGCTTCTCCCCCAGTTCCTGCGTTCAAGAAGGGGACCTAATTTAAATAATATATAAAGCAATTACCTTAGAATTTTGCTTGTTTGGGCTTTTTTCCTTTAAAGCAAAACTTCAAACAATCCCTGATAAATTTAGCTTAATTGTTTCTGCTTCTAAAGCACCAAAATTTCGAACTAAATATTGGCCTTTTACAGCAGGCCACTAGAAAAATCCTAAAGAATCAAAGTGTTTTTGTTGTAAAAGCTTAAACTATACAATTTTTAATGTGGGGGTTATGTATTTAGGTTCAAGCCAAGAAATTGGGCTACTTCAATAGGGTTAGTCCATAAATCCATTGGGCTAAGTGAAGTTGGGTGGGCTGGACAGTTAAATATGTGGTGGGGACCCTCTCCATATGCTGGGCATATTTTGGGTGCGGCACGGTCTGCGCGGGATCAGTAGATGTTGAGCCTGTTGTTCCATCCCGATCCCATTTGTGCCAGAGCAACTCTAGTTTATTGCGGCAGGTTCTTTTCTATTTCAGTTATAGGCGATGGGCGACCTCCAAGAATGACATTCATGCTGTAATCTGAAAACCTCCTGACTCGGGGGAACATCCAACTGTCTGATGTTAAACTGTGTGTTCCTCCTGAGATATCCCAAGAGGAACTGTTTAGTCAGCATGACATTATGTTCTTTGACTGGGAGGACCTTTCCGTTTCCTCGTGTATGTGTTGCTCTGAGGTTATATGCATGCAGTCCGTTACAGCCTGTAGGGCAGCATTACTGGAGCAGTATAATTGACCACTGACCGGCCAATTGTCTTATAGGTGCCCAACAAGGTTTCTTTGTTTGCTGCCGGCTAGCACTTTGAGGACCTTGTTTCTACTTCGCAATATGTGCGTAATTGCAATGGCATGAGCTGAGGAAGTAAAAAGACAGTCAAAGGTAACCTCCAAAATCTTTGGTTGGTTTACTGCCGGTATTTGGTTCTCATTGACTACAACGCCTAGGTTCAAGTTTACCTCCTTCGTCAAGGTGGTGATAGAGATAGCCATTCACTCGATCGCATAGCTCAGCAACTTTTTGGCCCGTCGCCATAATGGTACAGTCGGTCTGCATACGATATAACATCCACACCTTGTGGATGTGTGGGGAGTTTGGGGATATGATGCCGCCCTGTAGTGCATCCTGTTTAACTCTACAGGTTTTGTAACATTTAAACTCAACGAACGACAGACGGTATGGCTGACTGTATTGAAAGCCTTCGATAAGTTTAGTGCCACTAGGTGTGTCCTTTTACAAGGCAGCAGGGGCGGGTTTTAGCCTTGTGAGATCTGAGTGCTTATGACGATTAATGCTGAGGTGATGCTGCGCATCTTACGGAATCCATGCTGTGGCAAGCTGCTGTTAGATGGCAGGATAGCTAGAGGAGGAGAAGCGCCTCAAGAGTCTTCGCGACTGATGACAGGAGGAAAATCGGCTTGTAGGATTGATCCTCTGTCGCATTTTCCCTGATTTCAGTATCGGGATGACTTTACCATTTTTCAAGGCATTGGGTATTATCAGGCTTCTCATTGACAGGTTAAAAACCATTGTCAAGTATTCGACTCCCCGTTCACCAAGGTGTTTGGATATTCAATCTTAGCCAATCGCCTTAGATAGTTTGGCTGCGTTGATGTCGTCTGCAATTTCAGAAGGGGTGAAGAGTTGTGGAATGTCCGAGACTGGAAGGTTGTTTGCAAACAACACTTCGTCAAAGTGTCTAGATGACTGATTACTCAATTACGAAACTTGTTGAGTAAGTGACTGATTGTTTGTAATAATGTCACTGTAGCGATCGACACTGCAAATATTCTATTATGATTCCCTTTTCAAACATTACATCCTCTCCTTTTAACTATCAACCCTGTTACAAGATCAAAATTCGCACTAAACATCGGCCTTCTACAGCATGTCAAAAGAAAAAAATCCTGATTACCCAATTACGAAACTAATTGAAGAAGTAATTGAATGCTTGATGTGTGGTGTGACATAGTGCATCCTCTTATATGCAACAATGTCACTGTAGCGATCGACCGTATAATTACACTCAGAGTCATATTTCTATTAGGATACCATTTTGAGATATAACATCCTCTCCTTCCAATGGGCAACTCTGTTACACAATCATAATTATTGCCTAAAAAACTACAGCTGATCATGATGGCATACCAATGTTTCATCTAGCATTAACCTGGCTACTGATATTGATAATGACGTCGTTGTTAATGATAATAATGACGATGATGATGGGAAAGAATTTTAAGATATTCTAGAACCTGTTATAAATACTTACTTGAAGAAAAAAAAAGACTCTCATACACAATCAATCGTATCCAACACACAACGTATAAAAATAATCTTGTACACACAAATGTACACTTGTTGTTTCATACACTTGTTGCAATTGTTGCTGGTGTTGTTATTGTTATTGTTATTGTTGTATTTGTACGTCAACAACGTAATACTCTACAACTTGATTTACAACTAAATCTATAAAAAAAAGAAACAAAATTGTACATACTTATGTAAGCAAGTGATCGTGAATTTTCATTTTCAATCAAATACAGAACGTTATTTGTTTCGGTTTGTTGTATTTTTTTTTAAAAGTTTTTGTTGCTGTTGTTGTTTTTCGTCATATTCCAGATGGGTTTACGAACCATATACACCCATCATGTTGTGATTGCTGTGTTGTTGTAGTAGTTGACGGTATTTTTTGTTTGTTTTTGTTTTGCAAAAACCGCTATTCGAACGTTACTTAAAATTCTATACAGTATTTCTTATCACTCTTACTCTCTTTAGCACAACGACATTCAAACACAGTTGTTTGTGCTGCTCTTTATTTAGAAAATGACAAACTCGTTGTCTCTCCCTCTCTTTTAATACTATCTCACTGTTTTGAATAGATAGAGAGCAAGTTTTAGCAAGTGGCAAGTATAAGCTGCCAGATGCGCAAGTTCGCGATCAGAAGTAATGATTTCTATAAACATTTAAATAAAAACACAAGAGAAATTTCTTATCCAAACTGATTCCCAGTTGGAAATGAAGCCGTTGTATATTTCCCTTGAGAGCATCACATTTACTGATTGTGCTTTTTGGGAATAAATGGGTGTACGACGTTCATGCACCAAATAATCAAGATTGCGCAAAAATTATTTCGAAAATATGCTCTATTGGCGGTTTGTTGCTTATGATCTCTTTTACAGAATCTACAGCATTTAAAGTCATTTAAAGAAGGTATCACAATTGAATTGATCTATGTATTTGTGGAAAATGATATGCTAAAACTATTTTCCCTTCTCGATCTGGAATATCTAGATTCGGACTCTTTAAATGGTATATTTGCCACAGAACTTCCTTAAATCACCGGAATCCAGCCATTGGATTGTGATGTTGTTGGGAAGATGACTGTTGAAAAACCTCCTTATTTATCTAGTGCTGTGATGCAGTTGTCTTATCCATCCACGATATCCAAGTTTCAATCTCATTAAAAATTTGCTCTAGCTTTTTTTAAAGAGTCATCGCTTAGCAATCGCTTCAATTTGAAACCAGAAAATTTAAGAGGAATGTCTTCTTAAGCCCAACATTCTTCCCTCGCACGTTATCAACATAAACCTGAAAACAGGAAAATTACAAAAACCTCTTTCTCTCCCTAATTACACAGGCTCCAAGTGGATCCCTTTACTCACAGCAAATCAACAATGATCATCCTATCTGCTTAAGTGTAAACGAAACAGCAATGGTAAGAGATTAGATAACTTGAGTACATGAGTGCTTGTTGGTTCATGAACAAGCAGAACTATGTACAAAAAGTGCCACCGCCGTGTAAGATGCACAATATGGCGGTTATGAGTCGTCTAATAAGCCCTATATGAGTTGTAAAAGCACTACTGTGAACGTCTTCTTATTGGAATTGTTTGAAGTATTCATTTCCTAGAGGGACTTGATGTTATTCACTTTATGTATTGAGGAAGAGTTCACTTCAGATATTGAGATAGACTAGGATGGACTGAATATGATTTTCTAAAACATCTTCTTTCCTTTTTGGGTTTCTTCGAAGTATTTCTTTCCTAGAGATACTTGATATTATTCGCTTCAGGTAAATAAGTCCATTTCAGATATTGAAGAATCAGATATCCCAGAATTTGCTGGGATGGACTGAATTTTCTAATAGATCTTCTTTGCTTCTTCAGTTTCGGTCCGTATTCTAAGATTTCAATTTCTAGCGAGACTTATTCGCTTAATGTATTGAGAAAGAGAGCATTGTCGGCATCAAAGAGAAGATCAACTCTTATTAACATTAATATTTTTATAATTCTTTCCATGAATTGTTTTCGGGAAACACTTGCATATTTAACCTGATCTGAGGAGATTTTGTATACCCCAACTGGGCATAAACATCCGTAAATCTCTGGTAACATGGCTACAACAGAAGAACAAACAATACAGCTGCTTAGAAAATAAACAACAACATTTTAATTTTTAAACTTTTTTTCTTTTTCCATTAACAACAAACACTAAATTTATATGTTTAAAAAACAGCTGTTTAATAACATAGTTTTATTCATACGTTTTGTGAACAACACAGAATGACAACAATTTCATCAGTAGTCTCAATGACTACTGCTGCTTACAGACGATGTTGATGATGAAGGTAATGCATAATCAAACGATTAAAGTCTATCGATCAATGGAATGAGAATAGGGAGATAATCAACATTAATAAACACATACCGACTAACTGATTAACAAACACTAAAGAGTTTAAAAAAAACAACCTGTCAGTCATGCGATCGACAACACTTTTCAATAAGATCGTATAAGTTGTTTTTATATTTCAGATGTTGTTGCTGTTTTGCTGCCGCTGCTGTTATAGTTTTAAGTATTTCAGTATTAAACGGCGCCAAACCTGCAATCGCCAAACGCAACATTTTTTTAGTCTTCTTCTCGTGGCCTCTGTTGAACGAACGTTCATACTTGCAGATCGGTTGTTAGGTTAGTTGGTTTGTTGGGTGTGTTTGTTTGTTAGTTTGTTTATTTCACTGGTTCACTGTTTGGTTGGTTGGGTAGGTTGATGGGTACGTCGGTCGGTTGGTCGTTTGATCATTAGGTATCTCTACTACTGCTACTACAAGTACTACTACGATTTCGTGATTACAATTCATACATACTTCAGTGGAGTAAGTGAGTGTTGTTGCTGGTGTTTCGTTTGTTATTGTAGTTTTTTTTTTGTTGTTGTTGTCGATGTTTGTTATTAAGTATATTATTTGTTGTTGATTTTATTTTCAATCGTACAAACTCATAGATACTTACAAACACACACGCACACCTCAACTTGAATATATAAATATTTTGTTTAGTATTTGTCTTACATCCACGACAAACTGTTGATTGACGGACGAATGAACGAACGGGCAAGCTCGTTCGCTCGCTCGCTTGTTTGCTTACTTTTACGATCACTCTCATTTAATTCGTTTTATTGACTTAACTCAAATCGCGTAGTATGTGTTTAATCGTCGCTCGCTCAGCTCGTTTCGTTCAAATGTTCGCATTGTGGCATTAGTCTTTGACGAAAGCGGATACGGATACGTTCATACGCGGTTTCCAAAACGGTTAATATAAAGCGTTTTTCAAACAAAAATTTTCCTTTTTTTTTACAAAGTTTCTCAAACACACTTACTCACACACACACACACAAAAACGCATTTAGAGTTTTCTTCATTCATTCGTTTGTTTTACTCCTTTGAATTGTGTTTTGTAGTGTTGTTAAGGTTTGCACAAAACTATTTGCGGCTTAATTGTGATTAATTGAAAGAAATTCTTTAAGAATTACAAAAAAAAAGATCTTGTTAAAAAAATATATATTATTTAATACAATTGTGTTGTTTATTTGTTAAAAACAAATAAATTTTTTGTTTGAAAAAAAAGAACAGTGCCATTTTCTATGATCTATTAACAATTCCTGAAAGGAATTTAAAAATTTTGATCTATTAACAATTCCTGAAAGGAATTTAAAAATTTTGAAAAATAACATAATATTACAATTATTATAAAGATATTTTAATAGTAACAACCAATGCTATTTTGTGGATTAAATTTAAATATTTTTCCTGTGGAGTTATAAAGAAAAAGGTAAGTTTCGCTAACTTTTATAAAAATATACAACATTTTTAAAATATTTTATTAAAAATTTCTTTTATTAAAAAAATTATTATAAAGTTGTTATCAAATATATTTGTTAAAAAACTTTGAAGATCTTAAGCTATACACTTGAACATTTAATCAAAAAGTTTATTCGTAAACTTTAATAGAATGATGAAATTATGTTACTAATTTCGTAATTTTTTTTAAGAAGTTTAATTCAATGTTTAGTTTGTTAATAACTTTAGTCCAGTTTGAAAATTTTTGAACAATTTGATTTGATAATTTTGGGTGAAATATATATGCAAACCTTACCTACATGTAATATTTCTGAATATGGTTAGTCTAAAGGACTACAAATGGACAGACAGATGGACGTACATAGGCTAGATTACTTTTGTCTAATATTATTTTAATTATTATAATTACTATTTATTGCCGTAGTGCTGGCAAAAAAACACATACAGCCGTACAACATTTCCTATATATGTTACGATCTCTGTATCTAGTGCATACAGGATGATTGTAATTCTCTATAGGCTGATCTATAAGCCATAAAAAGAGCAGCAAAAAGCTGCTATCAAATCCCTAATTGGGATACAATATACTAGTCCAGGAATGCCGGACATACTTAAATAGAATGGAGAGACATTTAACAGTCGTGCTGAAATGGGTACAGGAACACGAATGTCGAGAGCTTTTCGTGAATACCTCGTATTTTTCATTAACTGAGTAGACTTGAAAGAGGTGTACCACGCTCTCCTGAATCCTTCAGATGAAAAACTCAGGTGGCAATTTTTGTACATCGATGAGCAGGTCCATGTACAAACATTTTGCTAAGTACTCGAGCTATCTAATCACTTGCCATAATAGCCCCGTTGCAATGACAGGCATCATGGGCTCAAGCCCAATGCACACCCTGACAATAGTACAGGGACATGAAAATTTGATTGGCAACTGTTTCTGCACTATAATAATATGACCAAGTTTGGATAGCAAGCGTATGTCATATCTTCTACAACTAAGCCTTCTTCATCTCAACAATCATGCTGCTGTCATTACCGGACATCGTTTATTTCGAAATCATATACATTACATTCATATACATTACATTCATATACATTACAACGACTTCTGTAGAAGCAGCCAAGGCGAGGAGGAGTAAGTGGAAACCATTGAACATCTCCTCTATCACTTACCTGCGCTAGCAAACTTTTGATTCGAAACTATCCAGGCTAAGACTGGAGAATTTTAACGACCTCATCAGGCACAGCAATTGGTTTTAAGAAACTATATCAAATCACTTCCTAGTCCATAAGAACAAAACTTTCGCTCACTTTGTCGACTTCTCTCTTTAACTACTCTTATAATTACACTTTATACCTACTTACTCTACACTGTTTTTATGATCAAACCCTAACACTATCCCCGTTTTCTCTCCCTTGGTTTTAACTATCACAAACAGACTAAAAGTGTATGGTTTTAGCAGCCGTAGCATCTTAATATGTGACCAGCCATAACAAGCATTAAACCACTACGTCATAATTCTCTGGGTATAGTATTTCTTAAAGGTTTTAGTGATTTTATAAACGTATTTCCAATTCCTTTACATATCCTTTAGGCAATCTTCTTTTCCATTGGTATCTAATTGCACCTTCTATATAGTTCGGAGTTCAAGCAATGTGACCCGAGTCATCATCTTTTATGTAACCATGTTCGGAAGTTTCATTCTGAAGTTTATAGAATCTGCAAGACCTATAAGAACACATTGTCTGACATAATGCTCTTTGAGTAATCTTAAGTCACTATTGTTAAGCGACAATAACATTAGTCCTGATATTGACTTGGAATCAACATAAGAATCGCATTTTCTCTTAAGTATCCTTTGGTAATACCAAATAATGTTTATGGTCCAATGAATGGTTACCGTTTGTATCTATTTTCTGTCAATATGCTTTTTCATTGCTAGAATGACCTTCTGGGGATTTAACTTTTATTGGCGTTATAAACTTCATTGTCTTTCTGAATCCTGATATTGACTTATCCCTTTCAGTGCTCCCTATATTTATATTGCAGCATTTGGAACGATTCACATTTTAATATTCCTTAAATACTCCTGTTAGAATTGCTCTCTGGAATTACATAGCTCTCAAGATGTTTGGATCTAACATCGAGGAAAGCCTGGTAATAACAAAGAAAGTGTCTCATCATTCTACAGGCCTCTCCACATATAGTTGTATCCATTAACCTGTTGACGTTTTCATTATTTAGAGGACCTACTTACCGCTCCATTATTCTCTCCCATTTGTCTGTCTAACTTCCCTCCCTTTATTTCTTCAGGCCAAGTGTCCTAGTATTGTTATGATGTAGAGCTTACTACTGGAAGAGTATTAGATCATGACTCTCTTTCAGTTCACCTCGATCTGAGTTTAATCGGCTTATTTTTCCCGAATTGCCATTGAGTTTACTTCTATTGGTATTTCATGCAATCTAATCTATTTCTACTTCCCCGTGGAAGCTAGTGTTGTGATTAGAATAACGGGTATCTAGTTTACGTAGATCCCCATTGTTGTCATTCGTACAACAACAAGATTCCCTTAGGGCTTTACTCAGATGATCCGCTTAATCACAATCTATATCGCTTTTTCGATCAGGAACGTCTGTTGTTTGTATATAATATTTTAGTATATTGTTGATCTGTCTTGTAATTGGCTTTCTATATCTATATGTATTTTCTCTAGGATCTAGAGTATAGAAGCTAGAGATAAAATCGTTTTGAATTGTGAAGGGAATTTCTAAACTCGCACTATCAATAAAACTATAGTTTTATTGAAATTCTAATAATATTTTTTTTAAATTTAATTAAACGTAATTAAGATTTTTTTAAATTTGCTATACGATCACATGTTGTGCTTGCTCTTATTATACAAGTATTTTGTTTTTAAAACACTTATCGATGAAATTTCTTGGGAAATTTAATAAAAAAAATTCTTTTAAAAATAGCACGTTATTTTATTTTTAAATTGTTTATTTTATAGATTAGGTTCAATGACCGTTTAAAAAATTTAACAAAAACAAAAATAAATATTGTTTACATTTTAGCAAAATAAACATGATCACTAAATTAGCAAATTTTTGAAAAAGGGATTTCCCAAATAAACGAGTATTAAAATAGAGAGTGAGAGATTGAACGGTCAAATTTGAAATCTAAAATTTAAAAGAGACCTTAATTACACTAGCTCTAACTAGTAGAACATTCGTTTTCCCTTTCAATTGGAATGAAAACATAAAAATTCATATCAATAGTTTAAGATCAGATTACGTCAACTCTAGAAATAGCTAAAATTTTTATAGCACTGTCGATTTTTTTTCTGCTTAAATATTAATATTATAATTTTTATATAGAGGGAATAGAAAAGAGCCCAACACTTCTTCTCTATGTTTATGTTAATAAGCTGAAACTTCTAGTCTGAAAATTTTGCAAACTATATTTTTAGATTAGCAAAAACGTGCCGCTTTAATTTAAATAATCATTTAATCCATAATAAAATAAATTAAGTTTCTCTATTGTTGTTTTAAATGTAGCATTTAGAAATATGATAAGAAGATCATCAACTAGTATATGATGATCGTAAAGTTTGTAATATTTATAAATATTAAGAATAGTTTTAAAGTAAATACAAGCAACTTTGTTAGACAGTTTCCCTTATCAGTGTGAGATTTCCAAAATTTCAACATCTAACCTGCATGATCTCATTCGATCTTCACAAAGATCTATTCATCAATCGATCTAGATGTCGATCGTAAAGTTAGTAACATTCTGAAATAGTTCCTCAATATATTAAATTCAAATATATTGGCTAAAAGCCAAGAAACCAAATCTATGTCAAACCGATCAATCTTAAAAAGCTTCATGGAGAAGTGATCGTTTTTATAATTTTCCAAAAAAAAAGAATTATAATTTGTTAAATTTATCACTTTACATTACTTTCTTATAGAAAACTGCTCAAACTTAAAGTTTTTATATAGGAAACTGATCAATATAAATCAGACACCTATTCAACATTCGATTAACTCCTTAAACTTAAAGTCTTAAAGTGATCGATAGAAAACTGATGTAACAACCGATTAAACGATCATACAAACTCGTATAGCAAAATGGCTGTAAGACCTTAAGATTTACCATGAATTGAAATGTTTTATATCTACATAACCGGAGCTTTTAGAAATTTTCTCTAGAAAAGTGATCATGTTTAAATGTATATATTTTTATAAAAAATTTATTGATTTTATTTTATAGGAAACTGTTATTCTGTTGAAAACAGATCAGTTTTTAAAAAATATCAAATACATACATATACTTTAGCTTAAATTACTGTACGATCACGTGCGATCGCGAACCTTAAGCAAGATTTGGCTTTTTCCTTACTTTGAAAAAAAAAACTGTAGATCTATCTGAAATGTAGATCTAACAGTTGAAGTCAACTGATCAAATTTAAAAATATTATAGAGAACATGATCGATCTTAAACGATTACATAAGAAACTGATCGTTCGTAAATTTTTCTATAGAAAACTGAAAAATTTTTGTCATTTGATTAAACGGACATACAAACATGATTAGGTCATACGATCTCAAAATCTGATCAATATTTCTTAATTTCATTACCAAATTCAAAGCCAAAAGGGTATATGTTAAATTCGACTCCGATCGTTTATATTTATAATTCACTCAATTTGCTGCTGCTGCTGCTGCGGGTCAATGTATTCTAAATGATTGTTTATTTAGTTTTTTTTTTGTTGTTGTCTTTTTGTTATCACTATCCAAAAAATATACAAAAAATTTACATTCGCAAAAAACTGCAAAAAAAACTTAAATTATGTTTGCAAAAAAATATATAAATCACATTTAAATTTTGTCAAAAGCTGATGGTGGTGGTGCGAAAGTAAATAAAAAAATATTTTTTTATTATATTTTTTTTGCAAATAAAAACAAAACAAATTAAAAGAAAAACTTAAAATGACACCCAGTACTCGTGTAACGCGATTATGAAGTTCAATGCACTGCTGCAAACAAACTACCGAAGCGTTGCATTACAAAAGGCAATAAAAAAAAGTTGATGTAATTTTAGTTGGTTAAATGATTATTTTAATAAATTTGAGATATTTAAGTTGCAATAAGTAAAATGAATTAATGTTTATAAGAAAAAGCAACAACGAATATGAGTCAATAACATTATTATTTTTTTTAAATCTAAAGTTTCAATGTTTAATGTAGTTTTTAAAATAATTAAAGTACACAAGTAAATTGTGTCTAGAGGAAAACACATTCAAAAATAACCGAACAAATTTGGGGAAATAAGTTTATCGTCCAATTATAGTCCAGTCTAAAGACCGGACTATAGTTTGAATTATAGTCTGTATTGTGGTATAGTCTAGTTAAGTTTAAAGTCTGCTCTGTAGTCTAGCCTATAGTCTCTATAGTCTAGTTTATATTCTAGTTTATAGTCTAGTCTATTGTCTAGTATATAGTCTAGTCTAAAGTCTTGTTTATAGTCTAGCTTAGTCTATAGTCTTGTCTATAGTCTAGCTTAGTCTATAGTCTTTTCTATAGTCTAGCTTAGTCTATAGCCTAGTCTATAGCTTAGTCTATAGCCTAGTCTATAGCCTAGTCTATAGCCTAGTCTATAGCCTAGTCTATAGCTTAGTCTATAGCCTAGTCTATAGCCTAGTCTATAGCCTAGTCTATAGCCTAGTCTATAGCCTAGTCTATAGCCTAGTCTATAGCCTAGTCTATAGCCTAGTCTATAGCCTAGTCTATAGCCTAGTCTATAGCCTAGTCTATAGCCTAGTCTATAGTCTAGTCTATAGTCTAGTCTATAGCCTAGTCTATAGTCTTGTCTATAGTCTAGTCTATAGTCTAGTCTATAGTCTAGTCTATAGTCTAGTCTATAGTCTAGTATATAGTCTAGTCTATAGTCTAGTCTATAGTCTAGTCTATAGTCTAGTCTATAGTCTAGTCTATAATCTAGTCTATAGTCTAGTCTATAGTCTAGTCTATAGGCTAGTCTATAGTCTAGTCTATAGTCTAGTCTATAGTCTAGTCTAATGTTCAGTCTCTGAACTAGTCTATAGCCAAGTCTAGTCTATAGTCTAGCCTATAGTCAAGACTATAGTCTAGTCTTTAGGATAGTATGTTGTCTACTCTATAGTTCAATAGTTTTATTCTATAGTTTAGTCTATAGAGTAGTCTACGGTCTATTCTATAGTCTAGTCTTAAGTCTAGTCTATAGTCTCTTCTATAGTCTATTCTATAGCCTAGTATAGTCTAGTCTATTTTTATTTTATACGAGGAAATAATCATCGAAAGACACTGGTTGTCCAATGATACCAGAAGTGTTAGAGTTTAACCCGCTAAAACGACCTCATATTCTCTGATCTGAAAAAAATGAGAGAGAGAAAGATGCAAGAAGTGAATCACCCTTGTTGCTGACAATATGGAAAGGGAATATCTAATGTCCGTTCGTTATATTCCTTTCACTGCAGCAGACGAAGAGTGACAAAGAAGGTATTTTGTTAAACGCAACTGTTCTGCTGTGATTTAAAAGAATGTTTCTCTACACGATTAACGATTAACAAATAAGCGATTCACTGTCTTTCATAGAAAATTACTTTATTACAAAATTAGGTCCCTGATAGAGCTCCATTATGATTTCCTTAAGGCGAACTTGCCAGACGATCACATGTTAGTTTGTTGTATAATGATGCTGTGGCAAAAAAAATATATTTAAAATAGATTAGCCACAACATCTTCACTGCTGTCACCTTAGGTCTCAGTGTGCAAATACTAGTATGTGTGTGTTTGTTTAGTTAACTATACAGTTAGAAAGCCCATTCGCTAAAAAGACACACATTCGTTCGTATGTTTGTGGATACAATATTCAAATATCACAGAAAATCTAAACATAAGTTTCATTTGCATGTGTTGTGTAGCAACAATATTATTTTGTTTTCTTGCTGTTGCCGATAATGATGATGTTGGTGATGTTGCCGTTGATGATCATTAAAAGTAACTCACTCCCTCCTTACTATTCCAACTAATCTATGAGCGGTATAAATGTATAAACAAACACACACGTACAATCTCTTTTTTTTGTGTTCACATAATCACGATGATGATGATGGTAATGAACTTGAAATAAAAATAATACAATATTATTATTGTATTATTAAAATATATGTTTGTATGAATGTATGTATTATTAATGTATAAATGTACTACATTCATTCACACAACGCAACGCAACACAGTAGTATATACATATGTTTGATTTTTCTTCATACATGTGTGTATTCAACAAGTTTTGTTACGTGTATAAACAACAACAGCAATAAACACAATAATGTCGTGTGTTCGTTTAAACAAAAATAAAATATTCCTACATTTAGATAAACATACATAAGTAGTGCATACTTGTATCTCGCACATACAAACAAACATTTGTTTAAATACAAGATACTTTAAAATGTTTGATTTGTGATGGTTTTAAATAACACTTTTTTTCACAAAAAACGTTTTTTTTCTTCGAGCTGCTACCGTTTTTATTCGATTTGAATTGTATGCTTCAGTTGTTAACAGGTGGGTAAAGGTGTGATATCATACTGTTTGAGAATCACAATGGTGGTAATCTGATAACGTTGAATGAGCCGCACTGATGCTACATCAAAACCAATACAAAACTTTCAAATCATTATAACAGGATGCTAATAATGTCCTTCAGAACATGAATATATTGCACTGACAGTTCTATGATTTGAATGTAAATTTGTTTAGGAATTCCCTCTCTTGGTCTCCGTAAGTTGCAATCAATTTATAGTTTCGTCGAACACTTTTCATTTCTCATGATTCCTAATCCCCATAACTGTTGACCAACATTCGACGGACTGCTTTTGAATGAGAAGTTTCGTCGAGAGTAATTAACGAGCATGTGCAAAGTGAGGCTAGTATCCTTGCAACATTCGATGCTGTTACTCAGAGTCATTGGAATTGGAACAAGAATAACACAAGGTTAGGTTTTGTAAGAAAGGCAGCCATTCAATTAAGCATGATTGACTCACATGGGTCCACCTGGTTGCGGTCCCGTTGAGTTACGAGTTCATTTGATAATTACTCTCTACTTTATGATATAAACCAGCCAAGCGCAGAAAGAGAAACTGTTATTGTAGTGGTGAGAAAATACTAAAAAACACTTAGAAAAAATATTTCCTAATTACGCCTGTTATGATCAAGTTTTATAACAAGTAAAATGGTAAATTTTACAAATAAAACATATCCAAAGAAAAGAAAAATGGTTATTTGCAATGAGTTTTATTTGCAATCAGAACAATATGAACGCGCAACGCTGATATAAACCAACCGGTTTAATTCACAAAGTCTAGGATATTCTTTAGGCATATCCCAGATAGTTCATGCAGACAAGATAAAGCAGCAAGACCGAAACATTGTTCTCTGATTTCATTGAATGATGGGCAGTAGTAGAGAAGTTTAGGTATTGTCTCCTCTTCCTCCTCATTATTACAACTTCTACAGTAGTCGTTATATTCTAGAACCATTCTTTTGTCGTGATTGCCAATAGTACAGTGTCCTATTATGACCAGGATTCTTATCTGTTCCCTAGGAAAGCTCAATAGTAAGCTTTACCTGGGAGCATCGTATTGAGGCCAAATTGACCTCGCATTGAGAAATGTGGTTTCACTGAACCATCTGAGAATGACACAATCTTTCATAAAAACAACATTCGAAAAGTTGACAAACTCTGACCCAAAGTACACTGACACTGGAATTTCCCTTTTGGTATATTTAACATCTATCTAACTTTATCTACACCATCTAATACATATATCCGTACCTTCAGTACGAAGACAGTATCCTTAGATTAAAGTTACTACAAACCGTTGTCTGCTTATGGATGAGAAGTTTTTGAAGAAGCAAGTGTTGAACTCGTACGTAATGAGGTGGGGAACCTTACTGCAATTGTATGTAGTAAAATAACCCAAAAATTGTATATCTAAATAAGATTCCTTTTCGAATGACAATGTAAATCCCTCTCTAATTCTAGAGGATCAATCAACACTGACACTTATAAACTTCAGAATAAGGGACCTAAAGCAGATTATGTTAGTTTTAACGGAACCACACAATTTAGAGTGAGTCCACAAAATTAAAAGTTTTCTAATGCCTCCATCTTTCATCTTATAATGCTATATTTTTGTTTGAAGGGTTTGAGAACGAATTGATGTAGAATTATTCTCAATAAATCTTAAAGGTGTTCCCTCTTGAGAATCACGAGAAGGAGCACAATAAAAGCGGCCTTTAACATCCGACTTCATCTGCATAAAATATGCTCAATAAATCATCAAGATGTGCCTTCTTGGGCATCACAAACATGATGATATGTATGACATACAGTGCATTTTTGATTATTCGTAGAATATAAAAATTCTCTATAAGATAACTATTATGAGACACTCTAAAGATCTCACTATCCATGAGAAAGCTATATTCGAATCAAATCTTGATACACATAAAAAGGAAAGTTGGCTTCCGGTAGGTTAGTGGCCTCCGGTAGGTTAGTGTTCTAGTCTGGTAGACCGGAGTTGGTATGTTCGATTCCCACCTGTGACACTAGTTAAGGAGTGCACAACAGACCCGATAGAGGCCTAGGTGTATTTCTTCGAATTTGATGTGTATACATCCTCCTTTCAAACTCACTAAAAAGGAAAGCATGGTACAATCACTCATTTCTCACTAATATATAATTTGATCCCCGGAATATCAACCGGGAATGGTGATTAAAACATCATCACTATAGTATCCAGGATATATATTAGATAGATATAGCCTTAGGTCTCCTACAGTGTTATCGAACCTTTACAATTACAAATTAAATTTCAGACAATTAATGCTTTCATTGTTAATATCAAGATCTATCATTACATTGTTTCCCATGATCTTGAATATTCACAACAATTCAACACCTATTTGTTTCCCACTGCACATAATTAGCGATAAAATTCTTTTAATATTCTGCACGTAGTATATTTAATGTAATATAATTCGACATGTCTTAAAAAGTTCATTGCATTTGTAAGCGTTGTGATTGTATCGGCGAATACGTACGTATTCGTAGTGTGGCAGCAGTTAGCGGTAAATGCACTTTCATTTATTTACAATATCACTTATTACAACATCTTTCAGATTTATTTTTTTTTTTTTTGTTATTATTCGTCATTATTAGTAATTTTCTGGGGCGTTAAGATGTTTTTGTGGTTTCTGTTTTTATTTAAGGTTCGTTTAATATTTTACATGTGCCATTAATGTTTTAGTTGATATTTCTTCTTTTTTTTTTGTAGGAAAGTGCAATAATTTATTTATTGTTTTATTATTGAAAATAATTATTAAAATAAATTAAAAACATTTAAAAATATCTACAATAATAATGATTTATTTACGTGCCTTGTGGGACATAATTGTAGAATTAAATTTTTGGTGGTAAATTATTGAAATATTATTCCAAAATTAATGTATGAGCTACAGCAAGTTGGAATACCCTCACCAAACAAGCTACAAAACAAACGCTATATAATTTCCCCCATATTCATAAATGCTTAATAAAGTTACTGATGGTTTATTGTAGGAATTTTGTATGGAAAACGTGCGTAATAAATCTAAAGAAAGCGACTTATATCTTCATGAATACGGGGCTTGGGCGCTATTCCATCTTTGACACACAAATGTACTCTCTAGGACATCTAAAGCCATATCCTGGGGTATAAATCCAAGAAATGTTCACTGGCTCTTTGAGGAAGTCATTAAAGCAATAATGCTGTATGGGGCAGTTGTCTGGTGGCAGGTTCACTTAGCCAACAACTGGAAAATGTCAAGAGATCTACTGCGCTTTTATTACCGATGCTCTTATAACAACTCCCTCAAAGGACTTGTTTACTATGCATCACTGGCTGCCGGTCGATTTTCTGTGTCAGCCAATTTGCTGTGATAACTGCGACCAGATTAAGTTTAACTGGCAAGTGGAAGTACTGTTCAATGAGCCATACTAAGATCACGGATCTTATAGTTAGTGTTAGATATATAACAGGGACTCTCTATTGCTCATCCCTATACTATAAATTGGTGATGTTAAATATATTCTAGGCTTCGTCTTAGAATAAGTTGGCATCGGGTCGAATCGGAGCATCAGATCTATCACTGCAGATGACCAGTAGCTCGCATGACTTGTCCTGGCTGATCAGTTGGTTGAGATTCCTTCGGGTTCCACGAAGCGGCTATGGATACCCTCTCAGGTACTTTAGCCCTCTCAACAGACCAATAAGAGCACCATATAATCTAGTGCGACTTTTTCTGGCTGATCAGTTGGTTGAGGTGTTTTCGGAATCCACGTAGCGGCGGTGTTTTAATACCCAAAATCGCAGAAGAAAATATTAGTTTAAGGACTGATAAATCCATGCCATATACGTATGTCTGAATTCTCTCACAGGTATTGTTGACCTCTCAACAGATGTCACTGGGTGATGTGACATCTGTTGAGAGGTCCTTATGGTCTGAGGATGGCACTGATGTAAGTTGGTGAAAGTCTCCCTGCCCTTCAGGAGACTAGTAGTGATTTAGTAAACCTCTTACTTCAGGGAAGTGTTAATGTGCATTCTCAACAGGATTCATTTTGTTTCATGCTAATCGACTTATCGTTAAGGCCCTCTATCATAAAGGTAGTCATCTTCCGGCGTAAGATACCAGAAGATTGATTTCACCTGATATTGAGGTTGTCCCTCTTCTATTGTGACCAGTGATTGCTTTTTCCTTGTCGAGGTGTACAGAAAACTATGACAAGAGATTAGATAGCTCGAGTACTTCAGCAAAGTGCTTGTACATGGACCAGCAAAGCCATGTACAAAATTTTTCATTGAGAATTTAGGGGCGCGTGGTAGATGATTCTCAAGTCTATCCAGTCGATGAAAAAGACAACCGTCAAGACAGGTGTTCACGCAAAGCACTCGACATTCTCTATTGCTCGTGGACGATGATTGTGTGAACACACGTGCTAAATATCTAGATCAGTAAGATATCGGAAAATTTATATCACATGAATAACATACATTAGAGGTAATTTGCGCAAGACTGAATAACTAATCATTCTAGTTGTTAAATTGAATATAAGAGCGTAAATTACAAACAAAAAAAATTGTATCGTGGGAACATAGCAAGTGCTTAAAATCATTTATCTTCCTTAAAAATCTAAAAAATGTCTTCCTGTTCGGAGAAAAAAGAACATAATTGATAAATAATGTAATTGCAACTTACACTTCCTTGTTAAAATGCCCAAAAAAACACAATTTCCTTAAATAACAAAGATAAAATTTAATTGAAATTTAAAATAATAAATCATTAAAATGAAATTTACTTATTTCACAAGAATTTCTTAATCATACAGTCATAATTAATTATTCATTTAATTAAAACATTTTATAGCTGTTAATTCACTAAAAAAGTTTATAAAATTAAAGATGATTAACAATTTGTATAAATGGATTCACATTTCGCACAAACTGTTATTTTATGATCGCTTAACTAATGGGTTCAAGTTTAATCTGAACTCATTTTTAACACTTTTCATTTCCGTTAATAAATATTCTGATTTACCTTTAATATTTATAATTCAGCTATAATTTGATCTCTCTTCACTCTTAAAAAGTCACTGTCCTCTATTCATAATAGTTTCTTTTGACTTTCGTTAATCAAAATAATATTACAATTACAAAAAATATTGCAATTATTAAGTGTATTTGTAAACCTAAACTATTTAGTAAGTAATTCGAGTTCTGCCTTTTTAACTTCACACTGAATTAATGAAATCACTTAAATTGAGAAGTATCTATTAATATGAGAACTATTAGGTCAAGTTGGAAATCAATAAAGCAACGAATAGTTAATAATTTAGCAATTTCCCAACTAACAAAGAGAACAACTGACTTATTCCACGGTTGAGTAACTAAAATAAATTCTAGTTGAATAAATAAGATCAATTTGCATATTACTCCTAATTCAATACGATCGCTAAATAACTAAACTAGACTATACATTAGATTATAGAATATACTCTAGACTAGATAATAGAATATACTCTAGACTAGACTATAGACTATATTCTACACTATGGTCTAGACTATAGACTAGACTGTAGTCTAGACTACAGACTAGACTATAAACTACACTATAGACTAGACTATAGACTAGACTATAGACTAGACTATAGACTAGACTACAGACTAGACTATAGACTAGATTATAAACTAGACTATAGACTAGACTAAAGACTAGACTATAGACTAGACTAAAGACTAGACTATAGACTAGACTATAGACTAGACTATAGACTAGACTATAGACTAGACTATAGACTAGACTATAGACTAGACTATAGACTATAGACTAGACTAAAGACTAGACTATAAAGTAGACCATAAACTAGACTAGACTATAGATTAGACTACTAAAGAGTGGCTTGGTTTGCTATAACTGTCTCCAAGAGTTCAACATACCAGGACAGTTTAAAAACAATGCCGTACTTACCTGTACTTAACACCTTACTTTATCACATACATTTATAGACTCCAAAGGTTGGACATGAGAGCTTCACAATCAGAATACCTAAAAGGAGAAACTAAGCTGAAAACACTTTCATTTCAGATGATACGATATTATTGAAGAGGGTAAATAAGCAGTCACTTTTACTATTTCTCAAAAGGATGTTTCGCAGGAAATGATATTGTAAATGATCTCCTAAAACGGAACCCAGATATGGAGCAATGCAAATATCTTGATAGTTGTAGTGTAGTACCAATTCAACGAAGAAGTTTGAATCTTCATTTGAATTTTCTCTCTCTTTCCTCCGAGTTTAAAAGGATACAAACAAAATATTGATTCCTCTGGCATGCATAGATCATTTAGATCGTATAGTAATGCTAAAGTAAATGCTTAAATCTGATCGTGGAAGAAAGAGATTTACTCTCTCATTATTACAGCCATGGGTAAGGAAAAGACTCGTATTATTCTAAGAACTACTGTAGAAGTTGGGATTTGAATTGCTATGAATACTAAAAGATTTCAAATATTTAGATGATCATTGATATGACATGACAACTGGTATCCGTGCAATATCTCTACAGTAGAGATCGGGCTTTATTTTGAACTCAAAATGTTGACTTTGTTAAATGATCAGAGCACATGTGTCTTAAAAAACGAGAAAGAGAAGATCTTGAGTAAGCAGTAATCGATCGCATAAATAAAATTAAAAAAAAAAATTCTAATTAATGTTAATAAACAATATAAAGGCCTTTTAAAAGTCTCTACTACCGATTGTTAGTATATATAATTAGATGTGATGGCTATTTTTAGAATTTTTTAAATGAAATCAACAAAATTTAACGGCAAAATGAAGTGCTTAAAATAGCAATATTTTGATAATAATAATATGTATATAATAAAGTAGTTTGTCGGTTATCTGACCAATGCTAAAGTTTCCAAACAAAAAAAAAAGAAAAAAGTTTATTAATTTACTGAGCAATCAAAATGGCACGTACAAAATAAATAAACAATAAAATAATTAATTCAAATACATTAAATATTTATAAAATTTTTTTTTGAATTAATTTGCAAAATATTACCGAAATAGCAAAAAAAAAAGTTCAAAAATGTTTGAAAATGAAAACTGAAAATAAAAATAAAATTCACAAAAATTATTTGTTGATCGATAACAGATTTATTTTAGGTTCTAGCTATTGAGCTATAACTCTCGAAGAATCTATACATTTTTGTTTATCTCCAAAAAATCGGTTTATTTCTTAAAACTTTACTGAGTAATATCGTGTTAACTACGTAATAACAAATCTAGAAATTCCCCCATAGTTTAGCTAACGCCAATAATGCCTAATATTTTAAGTCAATATTAACATAACTGAAACTTTAACAATTTTTATAACCATTTAAAAAAAGCTTTGCTCCACTAATTAACATTGATTAGTTTTGAGAAAAAAAAACATTCTTAGAATTTCACTTCCTACTGTCCCACTATATTTATTTATGAATTTACAAGTTTATTGTATCTATAATTCTCAATCTTCATTCATTTCTTAGTTGTTTAACTTCTAGTTGGTATTCCAGTACTAAATAGTAGTGGATCTTATTTGGTAGTTGTGTACTGGTGATGGTATGGAATGAAAGATTATTTCTTTCACTTTTCTAACTATCATTTTCTAACAACAATGTTTACAGGTAAAAGTTACACAACAAGTCGTCCAAGTCTTCGTAGTCGTCGTCGTAGAAGTCTTTAAGAATGAAGTATGAATTATTAATGACTTGTTTTACTGCTAATTTAAACATACACCATACAAAATAAAAACAATACACAGACATTCATGTTTACTACATACATTTTTGTTGTTGTTGTTTTTACTTCTTACATTCATACCTATACCATTAAAACAGTCACCATACAAATAGTATAGTTGAAAATGTTAGCACAATGTGGTTTTTAAACAGACGATCTTCACGCTATTGCAAATTCTACGATCTTGTTTACCAAGATTCCAAAAGTCCACTTCCGCTTAAAAAAATTATGAAAATATGAAGATTGGCTATTTTCTAAGCATTTTTAATACTTCCCGGTTCACATTGATCTTGTGGACATATGATATCCATAGTATTACGCTATTGCAAATACAACGATCTTGTTTACCAAGATTTCAAAAATCCACTTCCGCTTTGAACATTATTGAATTCACAATTTTCTAAGAATTTCATATTTCCCCGGGTCATATTGACGTTGTGGACATCGATCTGCAGAAGTTCTATGATCTTGTTTACCAAGATTCAAAATGTCCACTTCCGCTGTAAAAATGGTGAAAATACGAAGATTGACAATATGCTAAGCATTTATCATATTTTCCCGGTTTATTTTGACGTTGTGATCATCGATCGGTAGATATTCTACGATCTTGTTTACCAGGATTCCAAAAGTTCACTTCCGTTTTCAAAAATGGTGAAAATACGAAGATTGACAATATGCTAAGTATTTTTCATATTTTCCCGGGTCATATTGACGTTGTGGACATCGATCGTTAGAAGTTCTATGATCTTGGTTACCAAGATTCCAAATGTCCACTTCCGCTGTAAAAATTGCGAAAATACGAAGATTTCCAATATGCTAATCATTTTTCATATTTTCCCGGGTCATATTGACGTTGTGGACATCGATCGGTAAAAGTTCTACGATCTTGTTTACCAGGATTCTAAAAGTATTTTTCCGTTTTCAAAAATGGTGAAAATACGAAGATTGACAATATGCTAATCATTTTCTAAGAATTTTTCATTATTGATGTTGTGGACCTCGATCGGTAGTAGAGTACTTGCACGATCAGTCTTAAATGTCTGCATCGTCTTTAACAACATTGCTTAAAATCTCCTTTAAGATCCAAAGGAATAAATTTTCAGGGTCACAGTGGAGACTTAATGGCTTCTGAAAATCTTTGATTGATCTCACGTTATTGGTGGCTAATTTACTCACTAGTCACAATCAAAAGAATCAAATTTCGAAAAATTTAAAGGTATAAATTCTTGATTACCTGTGACGCGGTGACATTGATCCGACCAGACAAAAGCGTTCATTATAGTTCCTTTTCAGTTTTAGCTTTTGCATAGGTTGTGATCTTTGAAATTAATTTTTGGTAATCAACTAATCATCACTCCTAGAAGAAAGGTAAAGATTTGAAACGTCTGGGTTATATTGTCTTTGAGGACATCTTTTGATTGCTATTTTTTTGTTTCGACTTCCGTAAATTTATTAAGAAATCGTATTCTTTGGACTATCGTAGAGATCATATTTTAAATAATTTCAAACCAGATGATCTTTTCACACAATCTAGGCAATTTAATCATTTCACCTCTAAAAAAGGACATCTTTTGATTGCTATTTTTTTAGTTTCGACTTCCGAAAATTTCTTAAGAAATTGTATTCCTTGGATTATCATAGAGATCATATATTAAATAATTTCAAACCAGATGATCTTTTTGCACAGTCTAAGCAATTAAATAATTTCCTTTCCAAAAGAGAAATCTCTATTTTAAGGGAGAACACTCAGAGTCCAATTAGAACGATCAAGTAAATGCTTTGGTTTCCAAGATAACCTAATTTGATTAGTTTCATTATTACACGTCCTGATCCTGAAAGAGATTTGTATGTATTGTTTGTTACATCAAATCTGGCCTCCAGCAAGCTTGTTGTTTGTTTTTAACATGTGCCTCTAGTGGGAATCCAATCCATATACTACCGTCTGATAGTCTAAATCATTAACTGCTAACCGGAGGCATCGAATTGTCATTATTTGTAAGCTTTTTCATAGAAGTCTCCGAAAGCCGACTTGATATAAATGTCTAGTCTTGACACATTTTTCAAAAAGAACAAATGTGTTTTTTGGAAACATTCTGTTCTCCACTTTCCACCAAATAAAAGATATACTTGTTCTATGAACTCTGAGTTTATTCTGCGTAAGAGATACCTTATACTGGAACTTTTCTCTTCTCTTATTACTTAGATATCTTTATAAGTAGTTCGTCAGCAGAAGAATTGAATTAATGATCGAAATCGTCACAATCATCCACTAGTTAGGTTAGGTTGGTAGAAGGATGTATACTACATCAAATCTAAAGAACTACACCTATCCATTATAGGGCCCGTTTACTGCTCCTTTTTATTAAAAAAGAAAAATTGTAAAAATTTCTTTCCATGTTCAGAAACTCAGTCATGTTCTCGGGCGAGACCCTGTATCAGCGTAGAAAGGCTGAAAATTTGCACGATTTAATACACAAACCTTGTTGCAAATCGTCTAAGCTTTAAAGCTTTAAGCTGTATATATCTAATCCATGTTTATTTTAGCATCAGAGTTTTAGTAACCGTCCCGCTGCCGATAACCTCAAACATGATCAAAGATTAAACTATCTTCCTGCGAGTAAGCGGTCACGTCCTTGCTTTTTGGATTTAACTCGTCCGTGTAGCCTATAGTGGTTATTAATGCTATTGATGGCAGTCAGGCATAAGAAAAGCTGTCTATTTAGTCGACACCTTTCCTATTGTGGAAAGAACTGCTGTTCTGTCTTCTGAACAGTGAGTGATTTCATTCTCACTTTTAGGATTTAGGCTTTAAGGTATTTTAGTGTTCTTTGTGGCGCATGTGTTGTCAATCCTTTCAATCGGCGCCTTTCAAATTTGGAAGGACAACTGCACTTTTATCTAGAAAGTCATGGTAACCTCAAATCCGAAGAAATACACCTAGGCCTCTATCGGGCCTATTGTACGCTCCTAAACCAGTATCTCAGGTGAAAATCAAACCCACCACTTCCGGTCTACCAGACTAGAACACTAACAACTAACCTACCGGAGGCCACTTTTGGGATTTGATTCCCCAACTGTATATTAGAGTTCTTTGTAACGGCATCTTCCCAATTTTGAATATGACAGCTTTATAGGCTTAGTCCTGTAGATTAAACCTTCCAACTCATAATCTCTAGACAAAGATTCCGATATGATTTAAGAAAGAAAAAGATTTTCGAATTTATTATGTTTTTTTCAAGGTATGAGCGGATCTATTAGAAACAAAAGCAGATCTAGCTCCTTCGTTTTTTTGCAATTTTTTTGGGCGAATGGGTTCCTTTATTTCAGCCCATGGATCATCCCTGGGTTAAATTTTATATTGAAAAATGTTACAAATCTTCAGAAAACACTTTCATTTATTGAGCTTTCAAGAGATTTTATCCGATACCTGTGCTACAATATTCGCCATCTCTATACAGTCATACGATTCTAGACAGATCATTTATATATTCACAAGAATGTTTAAACATGGCAAGTTGTTTTTGTTCCTGTTGCTGTTATAATTTAATATGTAGGAAAAAATTTACTAACCACTAAAAAAAAAAAAAAATAGCGAAAAGAATAAAAACAATTTCTAATATTTTTCTAAGACATTTCAGTTACAACAACAACAACGACAACCACAACCATCAATAGCAGCTTAATTCTGTGTGTTCTTCTCAAGAAATTGGCAAATATACACAAGCAAAGACTGGGAACAAGTAGAATGGTCTCGTGAAACAAAAAGCACAAAAAAATTTATAAATTATATTTTTGTTTTAAAGTAATTCTTGTACAACGTACAATGAACCAACCAACCAACTCCCCACTACCGTTTATAACGTTAGAACATGATTAGTAAGTTGCTGGCTGTTTTTTAGAAGTTTGTTGTTCATTTTTCTAATGCCGCTATGTAGTTTTTGGCCGTCGATCTGGCTTAGGCCAATTTAAGTTAAGTTGATGTTCATTTCTTAGCAAGATATTAGAAATATCTTAGAAAAGAAAAAGTTTTATTTAGTTGTATGGTTAGTGGTAGTAGTAAGCTTAGAAGATTGCCTGAAAAAAAAAACATTAAATTAAAGCGTAGAAAAAGTGACATAATCGCTGGAATAAAAATCGAAAGAAAAAACAAACTAGTTGTTTACATTTTGTAAATAAAGTTACCAGATGTCTAAGTACAAGCACAAAAATAAAATACTCTTTTTTTTGTTTCTATAAGCCTTAAATAATTATAGATTTTTTATTTCATTAAATGATTGCTTTCATGATGTTTGTTCCTCTTATCAGCAAAAAAAAAACAGTGAAACAAATGTGCCTAACAGGTCACTATCATTAGACATACAATATTTTTCTAGCATTTCATGCTAGAAAAATTAAAAATAATTACACTATTTGTAGTTAATCTGATGGTGCCAAGGTCAAGGCCATATTTCTATATACTATTTGCCTCTATAACGTTTTGCTATAAAGTTATTGCATTAAATTTTAAAAGTTTTTTTTATTTAAATAAAACTTGGCATTTAGAAGTGTTTTGGAATGGGTTTCCGAACTTAGTTATAATTTCGTCTGATCGTTTTTGGCACTTTTATTAAAGTTTTATTCGAGGACTAGGATATTTCTTATACATCATGGTTAATTGAACTTGTTATTAGTACGTATTGATGGTCTCTGTTTAAGAGTTCTTAGCTTAACTTGGAAAATCACAGTAATGATATGGACTTTAAGCGAATTGTCTCCACTAGAACGATCTTAATGGTAACGTCACATATACCAGAGGTTATCATTGTTTTGACACTGATAAAGCTCAGATAGTTTATACATTCCATTTTTTTCTTTTTTGGCTTACGGACTGTGTGATTACCTTTGAGTTTTTGAATAAAAAACGCGTAATTAAATGTCGTGTTCACTTGCAATTGTAATGGTTTATATACAGCTACAGTCGAGCATCATCATCATTATACGTTAACTAACTTGATCCTTTAAGATTATACTTTTAATTTACACGCCTATTGAGTGGTCTATAACCCCCCGATGGCATGCTTGGTAAGATCTCCACCTTGGTATAGCAGTATATGCTGGATTTCTGAACCCGATCGCTATTTCTTACCGGTCGTGTAGTAGGACGCCGGTGTATGCTGGGGAAATGTCAGATTAATGTTCAAAGGAAACCTGTCATAACGTAGAGTGACCTTTATGATCATGGGAATGGAACTGATGCAAAAATTGGTGAAGGATTGGGAAAGTCTCCACATATGGGAGATTATTACTACTATTTAGTATGCCTTTTTACGCGTCAGGAAAGTTTCTC
The DNA here is from genome assembly GCF_022045245.1 of Lucilia cuprina. Classification (NCBI taxonomy): domain Eukaryota; kingdom Metazoa; phylum Arthropoda; class Insecta; order Diptera; family Calliphoridae; genus Lucilia; species Lucilia cuprina. The sequence continues at coordinate 16,539,540 of NC_060953.1, read as the reverse complement.
GATGCTGTTGTCATCTCAACAGGATATATTGATTCATGCTACGCGACATCATTTGTCATATAGATCAGTTCATAAAAGAGTTAGTTCTATAGTGAGCTGTGGTAAGTAGTGGAAGAAGCTCTCTCTCACGATGAAAAAGACTATATAAGATCAAATAACACTTCAATAACTTGTTTCTGAAGATTCACACGGTGCCATGTTACCTTGATGAAAGACCCCCTATTTGGTGTATCTGTAGTATGGTTATAAACTGCTAATGATCAAATGTATCTTCCGGAACCGGTAGCCCATAGGGTAGAGTTTTGAACTTTGTATTGTTCCGGTTACTGAAGAAATCCCTTCGGAGACTTCAATATTTAAAACACTTTGACATCTTGTCTCCAAAGATTCTCCCGGAAGCATGTTACCTTAATAAAATACTCTCATTTTGGTATTAAGAGGTGCTTTTTAAATATCTAGTCTGTCGGAGCTATAAACTGATGATGATCGAATGTATCACACACATAAGAGCGTTTCAGACTTTTTTGTATTTTTTTTTCGGTTATTGAAGAGGTCTCTTCCGGATATACTCAAGCTCGCCAGACTACAACATATATCCCGCTGAGAAGCAACTGTGGGACTATGCGTTGAAATAGAGTTACGTGTCAACAAGTGATGCCAATTATTCAATTTGAATCTTAAAAATTTGATAGCATGTTAAGAACTGATATAAATGGTAGACTAGAAGTCAGAACTAAGTTGGTTACACTGGGATGTTTATAACTTAACGGCAACACTGGGTGGCCATTTTAATAATTGAGATCCAAGTGACAGAGAATGTGATCCATTATGCTCACCATTCGCTTCAATCAAAATTGTATAGATGTGCTTGTGAACCTATGTTTTCATTTTGAATACATTCCATCATTCTAACATTGGACTCATTATGAGAAGGGTTCCCATTCTACTCTCGTTTGGTTCACCCCATAATATATTAATGGCTCCGCCACTATTCCATTATTCCAAGAAATCTTAAAGGATTCTCTCGCCCTTGTTTCTACTGATTCACTTCCCTGCCATTTATAGCAAGTATACAATCATTCTTTGCCGGACCTATATCACCATAAATTTCCCTTTAATTGTTTACAGGATGTCGGAAAATATATTCACCTATATTTGTGCCATCCATTTTACATATTTTGCCTGGAAAATGCTGTTATAATTAGGAAAATTGTAGTATATTTGGATTTCCGGGTCTCCGTAGTTTACTGGAAAAATTGATTCTCGCAGAGAAAGTGCTCGTTTGTTTCGCTTGCTCAAGATCATATTTGACACAATCCATTTTACACATTCAGCCTGTAAACTGGTGTTGTAGTTAGGAAAATTGTAGTATATTTAGATTTCCAGGTGTCCGTAGATTCCTAGAACAATCGATTATTGCAGAGGAATTGCTCTAATGTTTCGCTTGATCATAATCTTTTATATGGGATTAATGTGTCACAGTTTTCAACATATTCCAGTTTCCAGTACGCGATCAGTTACTTATTGCCTATAACTCCCCATTATGTCTATTATTCCCCGATGATCTACAATACTTTTTCTTATAAAGTTTTACTTTTTGACAATTTTCCTTTGTCATCGATGATAGGTTTGAGTAAGAAAGTTAGCCAATCTATCAATCATCAAAGTCTTACATGGGTCCATCCATTTTCGGTCCCGTTGTGATGCCCTATTGATCGCAGGTGTTCATTTACATACTACTCACTACTTCCACATTTAAATCAGACGATTTAATTCACAAAGTTTAGGACATTTTTAAAGCATATTCCAGATAGCTCATCAAGTTAAGAGAGAGTAGCGAAACTGATACAATGTTATCTTATATCATTGAATTATGGACAATAACAGAAGTGCTGAGGTATTGTTTCCTCTTCCTCCTCATTATGACAATTCGGGATCCATTCTTCTGGCATGATTGCCAATTGTTCAGTGTCCTGTTATAGGCTTGACCTGGGAGCATCATATATAACCCAAATTGACATCGAAGTTTGACAGATGGTTTCACTAAATCATTTGATTTTAGTCATTTCATTAAGTTCAGTCTGATCCAATGTAAATGCGCTGATTTCTTCTTCCCCTTCTCATCGCACTATTAGTGACAAATTCATTAGCTATACAGATTCCCTGACAATAACTATATCCAGGGACCTATATTAGTGAGAAGTCTGGCCACTTTTAACAAATATTTACTTTACTGTAGTACGCAAAATAAGCCAGTTTTTTTGTATACATATGTATGTACATATATACATATATTTACTTAATCATCATGGTATTTAAAACCATAAGAAGTGGTATATTTTTAGACAAAATAAGAAAAAAATTCATAATATTCTCATAAATGTACAATTTTGTTTATTGTATTGGGTTAATGACTTTTTAGACACAAAACTTACTTGTACGATTATTATTATTTAAATAAAATCGAAAGAAAAAATAATAAAAAAAATATTTGTCAAATGGCGCTTGTGTGTCTTTCTTAAAATTTTTATATAAATAAATTAAGATATTATTAATAAAAACAAGTATGAATTTATAGTCTAACATTGCCGACCATATGATACCCTACACCAGTCAGTATGTTAAAGTTGTGGATTTTTTTTATATAAAGCATTTAATTTGTTTTATTGTGAAATTTTTTACTTATTGTTGAAAAAAAAAGATTTTCTACAAGAGGGCTCATACAGGAGAAGGGGTAAATATGGGCCTATCCTTATAAATTTTGGTAGATGAATTTACGTCTACTTCAAAGTCATTTATGTAGATTTTGATCGTTTTATTAGTAATTATAAGTTAATTTTGACCTTCAAGTCATTTTCTGAAGGGGAATTTGTATGGGGGCTAGGGTCAAATAAGGCCCGATCACTATAATGATTAGTATTGTCATTTATTGTTCTATAAAACTAATTTTTGCTGAATTTTGTTGACATTATAAAACATTTAACGTAATTGTGAACCTAAAGGCCCGATTCGGGGGGTACGGTTGTACGGTTTGGTCCTTGAACCAAAGAAAGAGTATGTGCCAAATTTAATAAAATTATCTTTAAAACCTGTAGCGTGCGCACAAGGTTCACATGGACACATAGACAGACGGACGGACGGACAGACAGACGGACATAGCTAAATCGACTGAGAAAGTGATTCTGAGTCGATTGGTATACTTTAAAGTGGTGTTACAAACTTCTGCACAAACGCATAATACCCTCCCCACTATAGTGATGTAGGGTATAATAAAAAGAATAAGAAAGAATATGAGTGGTTATTGTGTGGTACAAGTATTTGGTATAATTTCATAATTATCGAGCAACAACAATAACAAGAATATTAAAATAAAAATGCTAATCATTGCTAATAGTCTTAATAATATTAATATTATTATTTCGATAATAATATTCAATAAGTTTAAGTAAAAACAAGTAGGAAAGTATAGTCGGGCATGGCCGACCATATAATACCCTACACCATGAGTATATTTTTAAAATTTTTACTTTTTATAAAATTTTTATTTTTTGTAAAGAAACTTTTATGTTGAATATTACCATAATTCCAAAATATTTAAGCCATTTATTGATAAAAAAACTAAAATTTCTAAATAAGGCATTATATAGGTTAAATATGGGCCGATCCTCGGTAAATTTGGGAAAAGGATATATTTCTAAATAACAGTTAGTTTTGTTGAGTTTCATTGCATTCAAATCAACCATTTTCAATAGGCTTCGTCCTTGTGCCAAAAAACATGCTTGGTCCAAATTTCATCAAATTATCTTGAAAATTGCGGCCTGTACCTTGCGCACAAGGTTCACATGGACAGCCAGCCAGCCGGACAGACGGACGGACGGACATGTCTTAATCGACTCAAAAAATGATTCTGAATCGATCGGTATACTTTAAGGTGGGCATTGGACCAATATTTTTGTATGTTACAAACATCAGCACAAACGTATAATACCCTCCCCGCTATAGTGGTGTAGGGTATAAAAATGACAAAGCAAAAATTCACAAAAAGTTCACATCAAACTTCTTCTAATCGAAAATATCAAAGTATGAAATCAGAAATGAAATAAAAGAAAAAAAAAACAAATTATAACAATAATTAATGAATAAAATTAAACTAGAAATAGAAACTGAAATTATATACAAACATACACACATACATATATATAAAAATGTAGAAATGTGTGTGCGAGTTAGATAACACACCAAAAAAACGCATGGTTACACTTATCGATAAATTAAGATTTTTATATACTTCGCTCACTTTCAGTATTTTTGCATTTATACCTCCATACATACATATAGGTATATAATTTTATCAATTTAATTATTTATCTATTTTTATACAATTATTCATATGTACTTACATAGCTTCTTATGTACAACATTTCAATCTAGAAGATTATGATCAGTGTTAAGTGACGTAATCTTGTTAATGTTTAAAACGAGACAAAAGGGCGCGTATTTCTTCTTTTATTTTTATTACACTGCCTAGTAAAAGTTATGTTATGGTAGTGATATAAAGTTAACTTTAATTTGTAAAGTCTATAACCAGTTTTGAAACTAGTTCTACTTTTGGTATTAATGAGATACAAATGTTCTAAAATTAGAACATTTTTTTAAAATATTTTGATAAAGATCATAATCGGATTCTTCTACTCTTTAAATGAAAACTATAGAAACTTGTTTGATTTTTGAACAACAGATCTGTGCTTTAGGCATTTTTTAAAAATTTATAAATTTTCTAGTGTCTTTCCACTTGACCTTCTGTGAGTCTTTGAAAAATAAACAAATCTTGTGACATTTAGTCGGTAAGGGTCCTTCGGACAGAGATACAAGCCAAGCAAAATCTCTGTATATCTCTGTGTTTTTCTGACACCCCATGTTACCTTGGCGAGACCTCCGCCTTAGTGTTATTGCAAGCCCGGGGTATAAAGAGGTGGCCAATACCTCCAATCTGACCGGGATTGAAAAATTAGTTACAGTCTACTGCTTGGCTTAGTCCTTGCATAGATTGCCAGAGGTCAGACCAGAGCACCGCATAATCTGGTACTACGGGTGGCCAGTTGCCCGCAGGAATATGACCTGGCTAGTCAATTGGTTGAGGTTCCTTCGGGATCCACGTAGTGGCTGTGGTTTAAACCCAAATTCGCGGGAAGAGTAAGTGGCGGTTAAAAGACTGATGCATGATAATGGTCAATATTTCGGGATAAGTTCGGTGCTGTTGCCGAGAACAACAGACACCCCACAGTCGAGTGAATATGGGACTAAGCGTTGGAAATGAGTTGGTATTAACTGTATATGGTACGGGATGAATGTGAGGTTCGGCGGGTCTTACCCACCCGTCTACCTAATGAATGTGTCGTATGTTTTTCTCTTATGAATGTGCCGTATAAATGAGATGTGTGCTGGGTTGAATGATGATGGATGAAAGGTATCATATACATTTGATACTATTGAATTTTCCTTCCTTGTCCAGATATGTTCAGGGTTAACTCTGTTCATAACAGAATTACCACAGTGTGTCCCTGTGAGTAAGAACAAAGTCTACTGCTTATTGATGACCGTACTTCGGTCTACCGGATACGTCTCTAGGTGCTGTTGCCGAATAAACAAAGGCCAACCAATGGTCAAGAGATTAGATAGCTCGAGTACTCCAGCAAAGTACTTGTGCATGGACCGGTCAGAACCAATGTACAAAAATTACCACCGGTGTTCTTCATTGAAGAACAAATGGGCGATGGTAGACCGTTCTCAAGTCTACCCAGTGGTTGAAAAAGACCACCGTGGGATAAGGCCGTCAAGGCAGGTGCTCACGTTAAACTCTCGAATTTACATTTATAGTAGTTTCCACTATTTTAATATTAGGACAATATTGTGTGGCAACTCTTTACAATTTACAATAAGAATTTTTTGGTGAAATTATTTTCCGAAATACATTTGCAATTCCAATCATTATCAGCGGCTACATTTAGCCGGCTTAGCTTTTGAGCCGAAAGAAGTCGGCGGCCGCGCGGCTTGCAAAATATTACCGGTTTGAGTCGTTTCGGCTTTTATCTCTGCCTTAGGGGCCTATTAATGGTGGTAAACCATAGTTAAGGTTTTTCGTGCAAGTTATATCGTACAACTCGCAGCTTTTCAATCTATTCCTTAGCATGTAGTTGTCAACATAAAACTGGTCTAGAGATGGGATAACAGTATCAGTGTGCAGGTTATTGAAGATGCCTTCAATGTCAAATCATATCGCCAGTGTATTCTTTGTAGTGGACAACCTCTTTTAACGCGCGTTAAAGGAAAATAACTCAAGTAACGTGTTGTCATCATACTGTCGAATATAGGTTTTAAGTAGAAATGATGTATGTATGGCTTATCGATAGATATGACTTCGATTTTCCTGATTTAAATTACTCTTGCTATTTGTCATTTAATTGGGGTCAATGATGTCAATTTCACACGAAATCAATCCCTCCTTCACCAGCAAAAATGTCGGGAAAATGTCACACAGCATATATTGCGTTTGTGCTGTTGTTTGTATCGTACAATCATATTAGTCCTATACCCACCCCATAAATTCGACGGAACAGTCCCGAACTGACCACTTAACCTACCACTTGTGGTGGCCCCTAGCCACCTGACTTCATCTGACTTGTCCTACGAGGAAGTCAATCGTCACTCTACACCCTAAAAAGAGACAGTAAAGAGACGATTGCCTGCGCTCACTTTTACAAAGGGGACACTAAAGTGAAGACTGTCTTCATTCTCGATTACAAAGAGTTTATTTGTGACGAAAGACCAAAAACATACGAATTGGATTCAACCAAGTGGTAAGATATTAATGAAACTAAAATTTAAAAATTTCAAGTGTCTATCTCTAGGTTACTTGAGGACAGTAAAGAGACGACTGTCTCCGCTCCCGCTTACAACGAGGACACTAAAGTGACGACTGTCTTCATTCTCGATTACAAAGGGTACATTCGTGACGAATGACCCAAAACATACGAATTGCGATCATCCAGATGGTTATCTATTAGTGGAAATTACTGTATTTTTCGTATGAATTGACTCTTTGTCAAACTGCTGGTACCTTGAAATATTAAGCTATGTCCGACCGTCTGTCTGTATGTCTGTCTGTCTGCCCGTCCATGTAAACCTTTTAATCAAACTACAGGTCGCAAATTTGGAGATAATTCAATGAAATTTGGCACATGATATTTTATGGTACCGTAGACGAAGCCTATTGAAACATCGGTCCATCATTTCGCAACTAAACCCGCCAAATAGGGCTTTTGAGTTCAAAATTATGTATCTCGTATCTCGACAAAAAGCTGCAAAACCAAGTTCTATGCTAGCCATGATGGCCCTCATGAACTTTATAATTATAGGGCCTCATTTGACCCTAGCCCATAAACAATAAAAGTACAATTCAAGGTTAGTTAGATGGATAGTTAGTTAGTTAGTTAGTTAGTTAGTTAGTTAGTTAGTTAGTTAGTTAGTTAGTTAGTTAGTAAGTTAGTTAGTTAGTTAGTTAGTTAGTTAGTTAGTTAGTTAGTTAGTTAGTTAGTTAGATAGTTAGTTAGTTAGTTAGTTAGTTAGTTAGTTAGTTAGTTAGTTAGTTAGTCACTTTCAAAGATTGATGTCCCATTATATGTAGACTTAGACCACTTTCGCGCCTATTTTCGACAGCAATTTTCGATTGTATTAATCGTACTTAGTCATCGATACAATAACAATTCCATCGCTTTCACAGTCTATCACATAATTACTTCTGTATGGGTCAGGCATTAACCCACCATGGTTCTTTTCCAAATATTCTCTAGTACTGCTTTACCACTTTTGCAATAACTATTTTGCAGCTTTTAAATTCAATCCATATTCGCTATTATCTCACCTATATATGCGTAGTTTATTTCCATAGATGTTCCTGATCAAAGTTTAATTTATAACAAATTATTTCGAACAGAAAAAAAAAAATCCCCTCAAACCACAAAACAAATAATAAAATTGAATCAGAATGAAAATAAATAAAAAAAATGTCATGCTTCCTTAATATATTTCGAGGTCGTTTTGCTAAACTAAAACCTACAGTTCTTAAAAACATTTATATTTCATCTTAATCTTTTAGATTAATATAATTATATAGACAGTTTTATCAGCACTCCAAACATTATATTTTAACCAGTTTTTAGATTCTTTTTTTTAATTATTTGGATAATGGTACAGCTTAACTTATTTAAACAAGTAGTTTTTAAATTATATAAAAAAAAACTAAATAAATATAATCGGATTTAATATATATATTTGTTTGTGCAAAAAAAAAAAAAAAAACAAATTAAAATCTAACAAAACTTGAAATTAAGAAAGTCATTATCATGAATTTTTGCCGCTGACACCACAGCACCAACAGCAAATGATCAGCAAAACAAACAAAAAAAAGTCTAGTAAATTTTAAAATTATATTAAACATGTTTGCTAAGGTTTGTGATGGTTGTGTTTTATTTTTCTATGTTACTTAATATACAAATTTGTTTTTGCTTATTTTATATAGATAATAATTAGAATCACATCTTCTGTCATAAATTTTGCAAAAAAATAAATGTTTATGTTTGACGGAAGTTTTTTTCTACTAGATTTTAACACGCAGCAAAAGGCAGTTTATGGTTTAATTTTAGTTCCTTTTAAAAAAATCTTAGACAGACACACCCATATGTACACATACACTTACATACAGTTATAACCAAACAAGTATCTGTTTGTATGTATGTACATACATGCAGAAGACAATAATATTTGCACGTATAACGGAAGTAGATTTGCAAACCAATTTATGCCTACCGATCTTGGGATCATATTTTGAAAAATTATCAATATAAATTTGCATAAAATAGTTAGTTTTACACAAACAAATTCATAAATTTTTTGCCATAACTAAAAGTTAGAAACAAGTTTTCTTTCTAGTTTTGTCTAAATAATTTAAACAAACATCAATTAAAATGTAGAATTTATGAATTTCTATATAAATTTAAGAATTTTTAAGTTCTAATTCCACCAGATAGATAAAGGCATGCGATTGAGATATTTCTGTTAGTTTTTGGCAATAGGAAGTAAATATTAGCAGCAGATTCTAAATTTGGAAAATATCACAGTTAAACAGGTAAAACAATAAAATTTAATAAACTTTTTTAAATGCTTTAGTTAAAAATCTGTGTGATTTTTGCAACGTAGTTTAAAATCTATATAAAATTAGATCTTAAGAAATACAGCTAGACAGGGGCTGGCGTGCGCTTCAATTTATGGAGAAAGTCGATGGGAAAACTCCTATATGATTAGTTTGTTGTACAGAGTTTCTTTTAAGCTTTCAATTAGCATTGCTGAGTGATATATTATTAGAAATAACATCGCTCCCCAGATACTTGGGTGGCAATTGTTCATGCTGTACATTTGTTTGAACCCGCTAGTATTGGATGTTTCTCTAAACCTGGCTGTCCACTTAGATCATACCTCCACGCTAACCTCTGGCTTATTTATTCGTTCATTAGATAGGGACAGTTGTATACTACTTTTTATGGAGAAAGTCGGTGGGAAAACTCCTACATAGTTACTTTCCGAACAGAGTCCATTTAATCTTCTGAGTGTGGTCGTATTATAAATAACATCGCTCCTAATATGCTTTGATCAAACATGTTTGAGCTCAACATTTGCTGAAACCGTTGGTGTTGGATGTTTATTTCCACTTCGGACTCGGACTTATTTATTTGAATATAAAGCATTTAGTCTTACTCCTTCTGGCGTCAGCCTATAGGATTTAATTGGTCCTTTTATTTCAAGCAGGCATAGGGGATTTTATCTCCTATGTTTTTGATTCATACATCATTGCGTCGAAAGATTTTCCATTTGTCAAGTTAAGTTTCTCAAGATCTTTTCTCTTCCTTAGAAGTACATAAATTCGCTCTTTTAATATATATTTTTCCGGAGAGCCGTGGAACCATTATTATGCAGATCAAACCACCACAACAGTATTCAGCTATGACTCTCTTGCGCTCTCAGGTGAAAACGCCGTAATTGTCATAATTTGCTTAGACCTTAGGCCAATAGACCGCAACGAAATTGTGACTGAAATTCTGCTAAAGAACCCAAAGTAGATAAACTTAAAGAAAGTTCATTTGCCTTTTCAATGACATAGTAGTCCCCAATAGTTCTACACGAAAGGGCCAAAACTAAGGTAAAATAAGAACTTATTCTGAAATGTTTTTGACAGCAACTTACTCTTTCCGCGAATTTGAGTTTAAACCCGAAGACACTACGAGGATCCCAAAGGTACCTCAACCAACTGTTCAGCCAGGACATAGTTCTGCGGGCAATAAATGATGTGGTTCTCTGGTTCAACCCCATGTCAAATCATTCTAAGGAATATCCGAGGAGTAAAGTGAAAACACCAGTTTTTAGTCCCGGCAGACTAGAAGTACTTGTAGCACCTCTTTTCCCCGAAATTGCAATCACAACATAACATAGATCGGTTATGAGTGTTACATCTTATCTTATATATGTTTCAATTGGAAGGATTTCCATCAATGTTTTTGGTTGACATAATACTGATGGCATTTTTTATATCCCTGAAGCATATCCTCCCACCTTAAGATTCCGAGCCGAAACTCTCACTCGTATTTAATGACTATAGTTACTTAGGGAGTCTAACAGAGCCTTTAGAATTATTTTTATAAAACTTATTAATATAGAATTGTTTCTTAAAAATATAGAAGTAGACTTTCTCGGCATCTGTGCCATATAATGATATGCAGGAAGAATTACTTCGATAGGTTTCGTATCTAAACCTATCGTAGTAATAGAAGTGATATGGTAGTAAAACAATCTATAAATATCCTTATCAGTGGATGCTCATTGACAGATTCGGTGACACTAGGCTTATTCCTTTTTGATACAATTAGCTACGCCATCCGTAAGTCTTTATCATGGGAATAGTTCAGTTCAGAGAAGGTGTAAGAACCTTTTCCTCATTAACTTTGTCACTTAAGTAGATCGCGTGTATGTCTGCCTAAAATCTAATGTCTACATGTTAATAAATATTTGATTAATCATTAACATTTCATAATCTTCAAAATCAAAAGGAATATGAACAATAGATAATCATGTTTGCAACAGAAACAAATTTAATGTTTTCAAAAACTTTTCCATTTATTGTTTCGTGTGATGTTGATATAACTCATTAACACGTTACTGACCTACCCTAATGTATCTACTTGACTAGTTGTTGACATGCATGGAAAAATATTAAATAAATATTTATAAAAGTAATTATAAAGATTTAAAAAAACACAGAGAAAAAAATGAAAAATGAAAATTTATCGAATTTTTTTAAAGAAATTTTATCGAAATTTTTCTATACAAAGAAAATTTATTGAAAATTTTCTATAAAAAAAATTAAGGAAATTTTACCAAAAATTTTCTATAAAAAGAAAATTTATAGAATTTTTATCGAAAATTTTCTATAAAAAGAAAATTTATCGAAAATTTTCTATAAAAGGAAAATTTATCGAAAATTTTCTATAAAAAGAAAATTTATCGAAAATTTTCTATAAAAAGAAAATTTATCGAAAATTTTCTATAAAAAGAAAATTTATCGAAAATTTTC